>NC_059363.1:12244670-12550503 GCF_019703515.2 Myxocyprinus asiaticus | reverse complement strand
ATCAAAATGGTGTCTAATCAAATTAATTCTTTAAACTTTTAACACGTGGAAATAGAACAATTTCTTCTTTAAAAACTTTTAACAAGTAAAAAGTAGAACAATTACTTTTCAACATACCATTTCATTATTTAACAAATTCTATTCAGTACAACAGCACTCTTGCTTGAGATATATTACTTATTTTTTATTTATATTTATTATTATTTATTATCATTATTAAAATGTTAGTTCAACCAAAAATTAAAATCCTCTCATGATTTACTTACCTTTAAGCCATCCCAGATGTGTATGACTTTCCTTCTTCAACAGATTTCAGCTCAGTTTGTCCATACAATGCATGTAAATGGGTGCCATCAGGCTGAAGGCATATTTAGACAGCATAAAAATAATCCACAGGACTCCAGTTGATCAGTTAATGTCTTCTGAAGCAAATCAATAGGTTTGTGTAAAAAACAAATCGATAATTAAAACTTTATTAACTTTAATAAAAAATAAAAAAAATGCTTCCTGACAGCAGTCAACACATCAGTGATGTAAGCACAATGGCATGTACACACAAGAGGAATGAACGTCACGCAAGGGTTAGGTAATTTCAAACAGAAATACAGCGCTGGGCGGCAGCAACGGTTTAAAGTTAAAAACGTTTTAATTATCGATTTGTTTGTTATACCAACCTATTGGTTTGCTACAGAAGACAATAATTGATTGACTGGAGTCATGTGGATTACTTTATGCTGCCTAAATATGCCTTTTGGACCATCAAACAGCCAGCAGACTGATGGCACCCATTTAAATGCATTGTAAGGACAAACTGAGTTGAAATCTGCTTATAAAAATCTTCAATTCGGTTCTGCTGAAGAAGAAAAGTCATACACAACTGGGATGGCTTAAAGGTAAGTAAATCATGAGAGAATTTTCATTTTTGGGTGAACTAACCCTTTAAAATTACTACATTGAATATTACATTTTACTGTAGAGTTGTACTATATTTCTGTTGCAATTTCTTAAATTTCAGGCGTCTAGCTTCCATTTTGAGTTGTGCTTTTATTTTGATGCAAGTTTTTATTTTGACGTGTGTAACAAGGTTCTTTAAGTCTCCCTAAGGAGGAAGCGGGGCCAGGTGAACAGCTCACGTAACTTTTATTTCAACTCAATAGTCACACGCAATTCTGCTTTTCAGCAATAACACACAATGCACACACACAGCTTCCAGCTCAGCTCTCCCCCTCTGGTGGACTGGATCGCCCTTTAAATCACTCTCCACTCTCACTGCAAACACAAAACAGCTGTTAGAGGTGATTTCCCACAGGTGCCAAACACTTACTGCACTCACTCTCCCAGCCTCACTCTCCACAGATGTCGCTCGGCCACGCCCCCATCACTACAATGCGTTTTTGACGGAAGCTTCACTTCCGGATAACAGGATAAACAGTTTTTTACATTCTGATCATTAAAGCTCAAATGCTGTGATTTAATTTTATAAATAAATAGTCTACATGTGCTTCACTTGTCCCGGGACACACTCTGTTGCATCGGGTCCTGCGGGAGTGCAGGCCTCTATTGTGCACTATGAAGCTACTTCATTCAAGTCTAGGCACAGAGGAGATGGTCAGTCTTTTTAACGATACCTGTACTTGCATTTTAGACTCTGTCGCTCCTTTTAAAACTAGAAAACCAATGCAAATGATTTTCATTGTCTGTGGAGTGTCCAGTGTATGAGCGGTCTGCTTCACACATTGATTTAAAGCATGCAGCTCATGCAGACTAAGATTGCAGCCTTTCACAGTTTAATAATCACACTGAAATATCTTGACTTTAAATTAATTAATTGTGCATTTCAGTATAAAAGGAGTAAGTTGTTTAAGCAAGAAAAACATGTTTACATGAGATTTGGAAAAATCAAGTTATTCTCTGCTCTGTACTACCGGTACTGCAAAAACAGTGCTGTTTATTATTTTTATTTTAGTACCGATTACCGAAATACTGATACTTTTACAACACTAACCACATTCTTGAAAATCATGACACCGGGAAACTGAAAACTGAGTTTTCAAACAAAAACAAATTAGTGTGAATGTGGCCTAAGTCTATGGAATTTTTTGGAGTTCTGATTTTGCTCTATGCAAAAAAAAAAAAAAAAGTAAAAAGAAAAGCCTGAAGGACTGTGTCCAGTTTGGTGGATGTAGCTTGAAAACTCTAAAAGTAGTTGGATGCAGAAATTTTGGTCTTGGATTAGGGATTTATAAAAAGAATAAATAAAAAAAAAAAAAAAATGTATATCACAGAGACTAAGGGGTGGGCTCCTTTCCCTTATGCCAGTAACCAACCACCCAGAACACATTAAAATGACCAAGCAACTATCCAGAGTAACGACATTTTGGAAAATGACACTTGGAAGATTACAACTTGGATTGCTTGTGCAAGTGCCACCATATAGCGTGTTGGGAGCATGTGCACTGTACAGCCAGGCCAGTGAGGTTAAAACCAAATGATACATCCTTGCTTGCAACATGACAACAAATGTGTTTGGAAGCCATCTAAAGTAATAACATTGAAGGGTGGTGCAAATTATCCATGATGCCATTTAGATGTGCAAGCTTTGGAAAGACATTTAGAACTCTGTCAAAGCCCACTCACCCCACTCAGCTATTAGATATAGAAGACTCCCTTCTCAGGAATGTATTGCCACGTTATTTCAAATCCACATCTGCTAGTTTTCACTTAGCAGAACTTGTTAAATCATTCAGACAACAGATATGCATAAGAATACATTGGCATGCTTTTGATTCATACAGATTGTATGATCATGCTCATTTTCTCTAGAAATATTCTAACTGTCAGCAGTGATTTGTGTCAGTATTGAAGGTGCTTTGCTAGCTCAGACTCTGAAATTGTCACATCAGATTTTTATTATAAACAATGTCAAGAGGGTGTACAGTTAAAAGGGATCTGTCATGCCACAAAGGTTTTGAAATAGAAGAGCACTTGAAGTTATTAAGACATCCGTGCACTTTTATGCTTAATCAGATTTGTATTTACGATACTGAAATTAGTTATGTGTGCATTTGCAATTGTTCATTTTCAAAGTTTCCACGGAAGCCAGCCCTTTATTATCGTTTTGTCACACTCCCTGACAAATTCTTATTTGTTTTTACATTCTTGTCACACGTACGCCAACGGACAAGGAGTAGACTGATAAAGAGTTACAGCCAAATAACCACCAGGTGCTTAAGCATGATTGGAGTGGCAACTGCAGCTCTGCACCCACTCTGCGCCAGAACACTGCAGCTCGACATACAAAAACCATATGCCATAATCTCTCCGTCCTCCGACACTCCTCCAATCAAGGTGGAATTTAGAGATTTGACAGCTAAATAAAGAGCAGCATGAGCAAAACCCATAATCACTGAAAAAGTTGGAAATCATTTAAAAGAACCTGAAGTCGGTTGTGGAGAAGGTTGGTCATTATGTACAGCATGCAAACAAAGGCAAATCCCTTTTCCCCAGTCTGACTTCCTATGCTCCAATTAGTACTAGGTGCTCCTGGTACCAATTTACACCACCACAGTTCGACATCTGTGCTCTCAACAGCCAACCATCCCTGAGTTCTGAGGAACAAAAAGAGTTGGACATACAGTTGAAGTCAGAAGTTTACATTCACTAGTGCTGCCCCAGACCAAAGATTTTCCTAGTCGACAAGTAGTTGTTAGTTTAAGCCATTAGTCGACTAGTTGTCGCACGTTTATTATATTAATTTTATTACTTATATATATATTGGGGGGCATTAGAAAAGGGTTTGAGTTCCAGGGCAGAGAAAGAATGTATTAAGTAACATTAATAAAACTGTTCTACATTATAAAGAAATACTAAACCGTAAAAATCCTTTAAAATATACATTTTACAAGCGCACGCACGAAGAGAGCTGCAGCGACACTGGCAAAAGTGGTAATGATTCTGAATGTGTCAAAAAAAAAAAAAAAAAACAGCAAGTAGACTGTCTGAACATTTTGTTAATTTATAGAGAGAAATGCACATTAGGGTTGTGCCAACAGACGATGATCTCGGGGATCAATGATGGTCAGAGTGATCGCCAATAGCTTATGCCTTTGACGATGTCAAGACGATATTTGATACATTTTCCCATTAATGTATTTAATTATTATTATTATAATTAGGCTATTATTATTTACAAATTAATATTACAAATAATTTGCCCGTAGACACACAGACATGTGCTTGAAGAAACACACTTTATTATATTATTAAGAACAGATGACAGAAAAGCCGTCTGTGCGCATGTATGGCACGCTGTTTGTTCGGAGGCATGCAGTCTCATGGAAAACATGCATGTAAAAGGTTCTCACTCTTTCTTTGTTTCTGTCTTCTGAAAATGTTTTTGCAAGAATAGTATCATCTATGAGTGCTGCAAATGACCTCAGACATCTCAGCTCAGGAGGTGTTTTGAGTTCAGTTCGCTTTATTTCCACAGAGCAGTTCATTGTGACCACAACTCTGCAGCCTATACATCTGTGATTAAAACATAAAATAATACAAAAAATAGTTCACCTTGAACCATGATTTATATTTCAGTGATTACTGTCATCATTATAATTATTATTTTGACATTTATAATTGTTTTCATGTCTTCACTGTGTAAGTAATTTTCCGCCTGTCTGTTTAGACGGAGTACTGTGCAAAAGTCTTCACAATGTTTCACAAAAGCATTTGTCTTAAGATGGTTGTTTATATCTTCAGCTTTAGTGTGTCAATAGGAAATATAAGTGCTAGACTCCCAAACATTACTTTTGCAAATAGAAAAGATTAGAATAGAAGAACAGGGAGCCCTGCAACAGATGGCTTGCCCCTCACAGAGCCACCCACTGAACATCGTGTCAGTCTGAGATTACATAAAGAGACAGAAGCAATTGAGACAGCCTAAATAGATAGAAGAACTGTGGCAAATTCTCCAAGAAGCTTGGAACATCCTGTCTGCCAACAACCAAGAAAAACCGTGTCCAGGTGTATTGGTGCTGTTTTAAAGGCAAAGGTGGTGACATCGAATATTGATTTACCTTTTTTTATGTTTACTGGACTTTGTATGACATTAAGTGATAAATGAAAACTATTTATGTCAGTATTTTTGAAGACATCCTCACTATGCAACGTTTTTCACAAGTGCCTAAAAATTTTGCACAGTACTGTGTGTGTGTGTGTGTGTGTGTGTGTGTGTGTGTGTGTGTGTGTGTATATATATATATATATATATATATATATATATATATATATATATATATATATATATATATATAATTAATTTTTTGATCACTTTGTTAATTTAATTGCTGTTTCTTTTGGAGTGCAATTTGAATTTAGAAATGTATTTGATTTCAGTTTTTTGTTTTTTTAAATAAATTAATTTAATTTTCAATGCAAAATCACTAAAGCAAAAATATTCACCAATCCCTCAGCCCACGGGTTGCCGATGTAATTGTGTGTGTGTGTGTGTGTGTGTGTGTGTGTGTGTGTGTGTGTGTGTGTGTGTGTGTGTGTGTGTGTGTGTGTGATATATATATATATATATATATATCGTGAAGGAGAGAACAAAACAAATTTATTCACACACATGATGTATTTTCCCAGACAAAGCACCAAACTTTTTCATAGATCTCCTGGAGGGAGGGAAGCTCACCTCCGAGCTATTGGTGCAAACCCATTTAAGGATTTAAAAGCAAACATTAAAAGCTTAAACTCTATTCCGGCAACCAATCGAGTGAAGATAAAATAGGGGTAATGTGCTCCCACTTACGCGTACCTGTCAACAGCCAAGCAGCCGCGTTCTGGACCACCTATAAACGAGACAACACTGTCTGGCTAACTCATATACATAATGAATTACAATAGTCAAGCTGTGATAAGATAAAAGCATGAATAACTTTCTCAAGGTTCTTTAAAGAAAGAAAAAGTTTGATTTTGGCCAAGAGTCTTAAATGAAAAAAGCTGGATTTGACAACTTCATTTATTTGCTTATCCAATTTAAAAGCTTTGTCAAATAATACACCCAGGTTCTTCACAACCGCTTTACGATAAGGAGCCAGGGTGCCAAGGTTAAAATTAAAAGAAGCGAGATAATCAGTTGGCCCAAAGGTAATGATTTCAGTTTTATTTTCATTGAGCTTTAAAAAATTTAAAGACATCCAGATTTTTATGTCGTTTAGACATGCTGAAAGAGGAGTTAGGGCATTCTTATTTTTCTGTTGCAGTGGCAGATAGATTTGCATGTCATCTGCATAACATTGAAAAGAAACACCATGTTTCTTAAAAATAGATCCTATGGGGAGCATATACAGGGAAAACAAAAGCAGAGCAAGAATGGACCCTTGAGGGACCCCACAGGTAAGAGGAGCTGAGGTCGATGAAAATTCACCAAGATTAACTGCAAAGCTTCTATGTGACAAATAGGACTTAAACCACTGAAGAGCCACTCCTTGAATTCCAACACAGTGCTCAAGACAGGAAACCAAGATACCATGATCTACCGTATCGAAGGCTGCACTGAGGATTGCAGAGACCCCCAAATCAACAGTTAATAAAAGTGCTGATTCTGTGCTGTGTTGAGCTCTAAAACCAGATTGGAATACTTCAGACACTGCATTTTTCTCAAAAAAAAAAAAAAAAAAAAAAAAAAAAGTCTGTAATTGGGTCAAAACAACTTTCTCCAAACCTTTTGAAAGAAAAGGTCATTTAAAAATCGGCCTATAATTCGACAGAACTGTGGAATCCAAATTTGAGTGCAAATCCAAATCCAAAATATAGTATGTTTAAGATAAGCTGTCACAGAACCTGTGACTAGGCAGCTATTAATTATAGCAAGAACACTCAGACCAATGATATTAAAAACCTGCTTAAAAACATGAGTAGGAAGAATATCTTGGAGACAAGCTATAGGCTTCAAATGCTCAACGATTTCTTCCAGAGTTGTGAGAGAAACAGGCTCAAACTGATTAAAGACAGCAGAGCATGTAGATGGGACTGAATGTTCAAGAGCAGGAAGTTGAATAAATGATCTATTAACAGCAATCTTCTCAATAAAATATTTAAGAAAGTTTTAACAAGTTGGTAGGGATACATCAAGACAAATGTAACTGCCATCTTTTGGTATAAGAAGCATGTTTGTGCCAAAAGTAAAAGTACTATTAAAAATTTACTTTGAGAGAGGCTTGATCATAACATTGAATTTAATTCAAGAATATAAAGAATGCATACAAAGCTGACAGGTGTGATCCATGATTAAGGACCTTGAATGTGAGATAAGACTTTAAGTTCTCACTTGAATTGTGAAGAAAGATGGAGAGCGTGGAACAGGAGGAATGCCAGAAGAATATTGTAAAGGAGTGATGCAAGTGGCATACTTTTCATTTTAAAAGTGTTAATAACATATGGCCTTAAGTTTCTCTGTATCTGCTATCTGAATGAGAGCTGGATTCAATAGATTTTAGATTCGTCCTAATTAGGATACATATTGCATTGTCATTTTCATTTGTGTTGTTACCGGTAGCAACAGTAACCCATGCCAACTCAAACCTCTTGCTAAGTGTAAAAGACCAAGAATACAACCAAGAATTCACCCATGATGTAGTGCAGTCCATAAAATCAACTGATCACTGAAATTTTAAGGAAAATGGCAACATTTTTAAGTTACTTTTGTAAACAACACTGATATTGACTATCACCAAAGCAATGGGATCACCTGGTTTTAATTTCCCATCTGTATTCACTAATGTGCTTCTGGCAAGAACATTTTGAAAGTCTGTATGTAAATGTTTTAGTATGTACAGGTTACTTATTCCCATTACATTGGTGAAACTTACATGATTACATTGGTGAAACTTACATGATAACATTTGCATGGCTGAATTAGTATGCAAAACCAAGTCATTATATATTATCAGCTTATATAAAAAAAATAAACTTGTATTAGGCCCACCTGTGTTCAGACTTTGATTTTAACCATGTAGCACGTCACTTGTATGTACTCTCCTCAGTCATTGTATATGGTCCTTGAGTACCCTAATTACCTAAATCAATGAATTAATTTTACATCACAGTTGGAACATAATTACTGGAAGAATATTACAATGCACAAATGAATAGCAAAACAAGGCCTCAGTCAGTTTTTCCTTCAACAGTATGCATATATACATTAAACAGACCAAGATATAGGCATGATTTGACATTCAATTACTGAAATTACATTTAGTCACTTGTTGCATTTTAGTTAAATTGCACTATATCTGACATCAGTGCACATGTTCATCCGATCAGTGTTTGGGACTGACAACCGCATTTACTAACAGGTGTGACTCTTGAATTTTTCTCTTCATTGAACAGCTTACTGGAGTGGCTTACTGTCTGAATGAACAAATAACCAAAGTCAAGCTTATTTTCTATTCCCACAATAGCCATAAATAAATGCCTGTAACCATAGTGACAGTGACTAAAGTAAATAAAAACTGGAGACTTCCATTACACCATTCCATAACACCACATTACATTATAATTGACACACTGAGCCTGTTTATTAACTCTGAAAATCAGCCTATTTAAAAAATAAAAATAAAAATGAAAAAGCAAGAAAAACACATTTACTTGAGATTTGGAAATATTGAGTAATTCTCTGCTTTTGATGTCAAGCAGTGAAAAGGCACAAAACTTGCACACATTGGATAAACTGGTAACAGTGCCAGTAAAGGTGCTTACATGTGGAGTGTAATCAGGGTCTTCTTCTTTTGGTAGAGGAAACCCATGTAAACACAGGGAGAACATGCAAACTCCACACAGAAAGGCCCAGTTGAGCCAGGACTCAAACCCAGGGCCTTCTTGCTGTGTCAACAGTGCTTCCCACTGAGCTACCGTGCCACCTGGAGTGTAAGCTGGGTGATGGGATAAAAATATACCTGTGTCAATCGGACAGGGGTGTAATGTAATAAATTACAAATACTCTTGTTACTGTAATTAAGTAGTTTTGCCCAGGAATTTTACTTTTTCAAGTAGTTTTAAAATGGCAGGGCTCCAGACTAAAAAAAAATGACTTAGGAGCCATTGGCTCCTAAACTGAAACATTAAGGAACCAAATGGCTGTTTTTAGTCGCCAAATCACAGAATTGCTCAATTTAGATTACTGTTCAGAAACAAGATAGAAAGCAGAAGAAAAGGAAGACAGCTGATAACCCATTAATTGGAGGTTTAATAAACAGTATAGCTACAGTATATTGTTGAGAAGATAAATTTGCATTCCCTTTTGTCTCATAAATGTTCACACCCCCTTTATACAAATATAAGATAAAATTTTTTTATTTTATTTAATACTGCTCTTCACAGTCTACGCTACAGATTATTACATAAATATAGTATGCATATAGTAGTGTGTTGTGTTCTTGAGCATCAGTGAATGTTTGCACCTTGTGTAATAGTTGTGAACAAGTCCCTCAATTGTCCTAAGTGTCAAGATCTTGATCTGTATATATATATATATATACACACACACACACACACACACACACACACACACAGTATATAAATTGTTTTACAATATTGCCTTAGTCTTTTACTGTTACCAGATGGCCCAGACAGAGACTACAAGAGTGCAAATTGAATAAATCCCAGATGCAGTTTACTGTGCAACTCCAATCCCAATCAATAATTACCAGAAGAAAAAAAGTGGTACACAATACAGGACTTTTAATTTTACAGAAGCCCGAAATACACATGGCACTCCCAGTTGTGAGCTCACTGATGGCTGATTTGCTGAGAAAGTGAATCTGATTCAAACTGCTAATCTGAGCTCCTGAGTTCAAACCCTCAGTTCTTTTCGGGTGATTCATGAAAAAGATCTGGTTCAAAAGAGTCATTTTAATGTAATGTAAGTTACATTAAAAAAAATTACTATTTAAGGTAATGACTTTCTTGTGCTGGGTTTGTTGCTGCGTGCGGTGCAGCGAGCTCGTCAGAAACAGAACGGGTGAAAAGCGGCGCAAGACACATTGGTGGTGCGCGCTCTATCCATGTATTCAATAACTCACAATATGATATCTGACAAAAATGCATACGAACGCACACAACCCGACTGTCGCCAATGGCAACTAGATTTTAAATTATAGTTGCAATAAATTATTTTTGGTTGCATTTGCGACCATTTTAGTCGCAGCCTGGAACCCTGAATGGGATACTTTTACTTTTACTTGAGTATTTTTTAAGGGCTGTAACTGTACTTTTACTGTGCTATTTTCCCACTGTCTGTGTTTGCTACTTCCCTGTCCTTTTTTTTTTTATTTATTTTATTTTTTTTTTATCCATCAACGTGATTGGCTAGGAAGTTTTGTGACTCCCGTCAAATCAAAACACGCATAGAAAACAGTGGCACCAACTGTCTGGTTAATTTTTTTAATAATACCGACCCCTGATGTAGAGAGTGCATTAATTTGAATAATAAATTACCAGGGAAGTAGAGGTGATAAAATAATTTATAATTGCGCTCAGCCTTTAGCAACGTTTTCTAATGCCCGATAGAAAAGTATCTAGCTCTGTAGAGCACTGCTTCAGGCAGAATATTCCCATCATCAGTCACAAATACACTTCAGATAATTGTGCATCATGCATTAAAATGAGAACACAACTATTTCTGGGCTTAAAAGATACAAGAACTAAATAAAAATTTCAAAAGGAATACAATGTGGCCCACCATGTACTACTTAAAGCCCGATGTGCCCTTGTACCAAAAAACTTTGCCCACCCTTGCTCTATAACCCCTCTGCTGTGCAGGACGTGACATGCCAACTGTCAAGTGACAGTCTTTTTCTGCTTTTTTAATTGTTTTCGCATTCTTTGCATTATTTTGGAAATTGTTTTATGCGCAACATAAAGGGCATTAAGGGCAATTTACAGTAGACCCGACACATAAACAGATTTTAATTTAATTGTTTCATACATAAATAACTTTTTCATCATTTCATCCCTGTAATCATGTCTCCCTTTTATTTTTAGGAATCAGATTCATGTAGTGATAAGTGATGTATTTTAATAGGCAGTCAAAATACCTATGAAATACCTATATTTTTAATTATTTCTGACAAACAGCTATAAAAGAGAATGTAAATTATGGTATGTATGCTACATTTTTAAATTGTAGCATAGAGTGTTTACTACACATGAGTACTTTTAAATGAGCTACTCTTTTACTCGTACTTGAGTAGTTTTTTAGGACAGGTACTTTTACTCTACTCACAATATTTTTTTTGGGAAGTAACAGTACTTTTATTTGAGTATGATTTTTCAGTACTCTTTCCACCCCTGATTCTTAAGAAGCGTATGACCTTACACTGATAAAGGAAAGCTGTTTAATGAATTTACAAGGCTGAACATGTTGATTATTAAGCATAATCAGTAGATGTAACGTGCATGTAAACGCAATAATTCAATGTTATTCACTGTAAACTAGTCCAAAAGAGTTCATCTGACAAATCTTTATTAACTGACAGTGATTTCGAAAGCTTTATTTTTAATGAGTGTTGTAACATCCGAGGTTGTTACCCACCCTACCAACCACCAGAGGGATCCCTCTCCCAAATACTGATCGTCACTCATTTCTTCTCTGCTCACTTCCTGTTTTCACTGTATAAATAGCCATGCACTTTCACTTATACTTCGCGAAGTATTGCCAGTTTACCCTGCCTTACCAAGTGTTAACCATTGCTGTTGCTGATTGTTCTCATGTTATGACCATTGCCTGTTTTACTGGATTTACTGCATTTTGGATAACCCTTTGTTTTGTTTGCCTTGTTGGACTGTCTGTTTGGTATATTGGATTTAACTGCCTGCTTAACGACTAAGTCTATCTGCCTGCCGATTTGGATTGTTTGCTTGTGCTCTTTAATAAACTTCCTGCACATGGATCCTAACACCGTCTCCATGGCCAGTTCATTACAAGTGTAGAGCGCAGCATTTGGGTTGCACCCAGACAACAAATCTGATGGGAGCAACTCCAGTGGAAGACTGGATGTAACTTGTTTTGTAACACAAATAGCCTTGCATTTTTTTCTTTGCTCTGTTTTTGTTTGAGCAACCTGTTATAAGTTTCTTGAAATATCACAAGCTTTGACTTGATTTCATTGCCATTCAAAAAGAAAAATTTGTCTATTTAGCAAATAGTGCAGAATGTCATAATCATTGAGCCTAGAGGTAACAGCCAAAAGCTTTGCCACAAGCTTATTACAGGGGAATGAGTTTACAACAACCTTGGAGCTAATGGTTATCCAAACTGTAATTTGTCATTGCCGTTTTGCCTCAAGTAAAACGCCATTTGGTTAAAAAAATACAAATATGGATATTGTTTGGCCCCTTCACCTCAATGACAGCCACCTGAAAACATCCTACAGTACAGCTAGTGTGTGTATAGGACTGCGAGTTCCACACTTCATCACTTGCATGACAGAGAGAGGCACTCTAAAGGTCTTTCCAGGACACACACACGTGCACACACACACACACACAATTGTTAGTAATGCTCCTGGTGGCTCACTTCTCATTCTGACAACATGCTAGACAGCATACTCTATATCTCCTCTCAGTAGGATTAGCAGCAGCTGTAATATCATGGATGACACAAGTGAGAGAATTTTTCAACTTCAGAATTAGCCCCTTAGCATCTACGCTTAACTGTGACAATTTAAAAATAAAAATGACCTGGATACATTTTTATATGTCTCAGTTGTGAGGTTCTCTTCAAGCAAATGGTAAAAAAAAAAAAAAAAGGTTAATTGAAAGCTGTGAACTTCAATCAATGAGTGTTTACATGCATAACAATACGCTGATAACTATCAAAAAAGAGCTCATTCTAAAAACTGATGACACATGAAAACTGTTTATACAACATCTGAAATTGTCGCAGACTGATTTCACATTGAATTTGGAAACAGTACTTTTCATAAGCTAAAACTCATTCTGTGCTTACTGAAATTTGAAGCAATGCCCCCAGTGGCCGAAGCAGAAAGTGTTTTTGAACGTAATGGTACGTGTGTCTGACCTACAACTGACCATCAATGAGTACAAATATAATCTTAGTGGGAAAATGGAACCTATTAATTGCACTCATCAATGATTATGCAATTACTTCCTGATTTCAACATAGGATGAGAACCTGGATCTCCCACACAGTTGATGCAATGCACTTCTGGTCGCACCGCAGGAGGAGGTAAACACATTTGAACCAATGCAAAAATGTCTGATGTGAGATGCTGCTTGTCAGTAACTCAGCATAATGAGGCTGATGTCAGGGTACTGGAACATTTGGAAGCAACATTCTGAGTTATCGTGTGATGATCATGTTAGTTCCCTATCTGTCACTCACTCGACGTTGTGTCGATGTAGTGACACTAGGGGTCACTCTTGGGAGCCCAAAACACCTCTGGTCTTTGATAAAAGGCCAATGAAAATTGGTGAGTGGTATTTGCATGCCACTCCCCCAGACATACGGGTATAAACAGAGCTGGTATGCAACCACTCATGCTCATGGAGCTGAATTCTCACGACTGTTCATTCACCTCTGCTGGATCTGACGGTGCATTTCAGCGGCTTCTTCCTCCTCTGCACTGGTGCACTGCAGAGAACGCCCCTGGGCACTTCGGCAGAAAAAAGAGAGTATATTTTTATGAAAGAGTATATTTCTCTAAAAGAACGGCACACACGGAACGTCTTTTTAAAGACGCGTCTTTTTAAAGATGCCTTTCCGATTGTGTGTTATTCCTGGTTGCAGTCGTTACCTCTCAACTTGTAGTGTAGGTTCACGTCGTCCCTGACGGCCAAAGCCTACAGCGCTGCTGGGCAAGCCGCCTCTGCCCTGCACGCCATGGCTCTCCTGCAGGTCCACCAAGCCAAGGTGCTAAAAGAACTGCATGAGGGTAGTTCCGCCCCAGATTTAATGCAGGAACTGTGCTCGGCGACCGACCTCGCTCTCCGAGCGACGAAGGTCACGGCGCGGTCTCTCGGACGGATGATGTCCACATTAGTGGTCCAGGAGCACCACCTTTGGCTCAACCTGGTCGAGACGGATGAGGTCGACAAGACAAGGCAACTTGCTGCCCCCATCTCCCAGGCTGGCCTATTCGGTGACACCGTCGAGGACTTTGCCCAGCAGTTTTCGACGGTGAAGCAGCAGACGGAGACTGTCCATCATATCCTGCCCCGGCACGGCTCAAGATCCCGCACCCCGTCTGCTCGTCACCAAGGGCGTCCCCCTGCAGTGACTGCACCGGCTCCGCCACAGCCCACCCCTTTGGCCTAGCCCCAGCATGGAGCCCACCGCAGGAAGCAGACGCCACCCGTCTCATGGCCAGCCGCTAAGAACCCACGAAGATTGTCAAAGTGCCCCTGAGACAGGTGACCCAGGGTTGACGAAACCCACTGCATTGGAGCTGGTAGTAAGACCACTCCATCCCCCGGGGGAGGGCCAGGTGGAGAATCTTTTGTTGCCTTTTTATTTGATTTTGCCGCATGCCCAAGTGGCTGTGGTACCCAACAGTTCAGCAAAAGAGCGGTTTCCTCCTTCCCTGGGTCACATACCCAGTGTGCACAGTTGTCATCATGACCACCGTCCACGGGTTTTTCCTTGCAGGATTGGCACTCCAGCGGTGGTCTCCCTGCCCCACGCGCCCAGCTGTGGCACACATCTGCCCCTGATGTGACAGTATCCACGGGTTACGAGGACAGGCCTCTTCCTCCCCCATCCCAGGCTGTTCCAGGGGTGGTCACAAGGAGCCAGGTAAGTGCTTCGATATCCCTAGACTCAGCACGGCCACGACATGGTGTGGCACCTTGAGCTCCGTCCTGCCGCGAGGCCCCACCTGCCGGTACGTCTGACGACGTTGTCCCTTTGGTCCCCCTCGCGCGGAACTTGAATGTGTGGCTTGTGCTTTCCAATCCGTCGCGATGGCTGGTTCGGACTGTCCGACTCGGCTATGTGATTCAGTTCGTCAGGCGTCCACCCAGGTTCAGTGGTATCCACTTCACCTTGGTGAAGGACGAAAACGCTGCTGCCTTGTGCGCGGAGATCACTACCCTCCTACGGAAGGGTGCGATAGAACCTGTCCCTTCGGCAGAGATGAAGAAGGGGTTTTACAACCCCTACTTCATCATACAAAAAAAGGCAGTGGGTTGCGGCCAATCTTGG
This sequence comes from Myxocyprinus asiaticus, assembly GCF_019703515.2. Taxonomy (NCBI): domain Eukaryota; kingdom Metazoa; phylum Chordata; class Actinopteri; order Cypriniformes; family Catostomidae; genus Myxocyprinus; species Myxocyprinus asiaticus. Next base: position 12,535,283 of record NC_059363.1, on the reverse strand, counting down.
ACCTGGGAGTACTGAACCGGGCTTTACACAGACTCCCATTCAAGATGCTGAGGTAAAAACGCATTCTGGCGAGGTCCGGCATCAAGATTGGTTCGCAGCGGTAGACCTGAAGGACACGTACTTTCACGTCTCGATTCTACCTCGACACAGACCCTGTGGTTTGCATTCGAGGGTCAGGCGTATCAGTACAAGGTCTTCCCTTTCGGCCTGTCCTTGTCCCCTCGCATCTTCACGAAGGTCGCAGAGGCAGCCCTTGCCCCGTTTAGGGAAGTGGGCATTCGCATTCTCAACTATCTCAATGATTGGCTAATCCTACCTCACTCTCGGGACATGTTGTATGCACACAGGGACATGGTGCTCTCGCACCTCAGCCGATTAGGGCTTCGGGTCAACTGGGAAAAGAGCAAGCTCCTCCCGGTTCAGAACATCTCTTTCCTCAGTTTGGAGTTGGTCTCAGTCTCTTTGACAGTGCACCTCTCGAACGAGCGCACACAGTCGGTGCTGGCCTGTTTGAAGGCATTCAAACAGAAAACAGTTGTTCCACTGAAACACTTTCCTGGGGCATATGGCATCCTCAGCGGTGGCCACCCCACTCGGGTTGATGCATATGAGACCGCTTCAGCACTGACTTCAGACTTGAGTCCCGAGATGGGCATGGTGCCACGGGACACATCGCGTGGTCATCACGCCGGTCTGTAACCATCTTTTCAGCCCTTGGACCGACCTCTCATTTCTACGGGCAGGTGTTCCCCTAGAGCAGGTCTCCAGGTGTGTTGTGGTCACGACAGACGCCTCCAAAAGGGGCTGGGGCACTGTTTGCAATGGGGACACAGCCGCCAGCTTATGGACGGGCCCGCGACTGCATTGGCACATCAACTGCATCGAGTTGTTGGCAAGTCTGCTCGTCCTGCGGAGGTTCCGGCTGTTGATCCAGGTCAAGCACGTGTTAGTTCGGACAGACAACACGGCAATGCTAGCATATGTCAACCGCCAAGGCAGTCTGCGCTCTCGTTGTATGTCACAACTCACCCACCGTCTCCTCCTCTGGAGTCAGCAGCACTTCAAGTCGCTGTGAGCCACTCACATTCCGGGTGACCTCAACACTACAGCGGACGCGCTGTCACGGCAGGTTACCCTCAGGGGAGAGTGGGGACTCCACCCTCAGGTGGTCCAGCTGATTTGGAGTCGATTTGGACAGGCACAGGTAGACCTGTTCGCCTCCCAAGAAACCTCCCACTGCCCGCTCTGGTACGCCCTGACCGAGGCACCCCTTGGCATAGACATGCTGGCCCCCAGCTGGCCCCCTGTCCTACGCAAATATGCATTTCCCCCAGTGAGCCTACTTACACAGATTCTGTGCAAGGTCAGGGAGGACGAGGAGCAGGTCGTCCTGGTAGCACCCTACTGGCCCACCAAGACGTGGTTCTCGGACCTCACGCTCCTCTCAGGATGGGGCACCATCTGGCACCCGCGACCAGACCTCTGGAATCTCCATGTCTGGCCCCTGGACGGGACGTGGAAGACCTAAGCGGTCTACCACCCGCAGTGGTAGACACGATCACTCAGGCTAGGGCCCCCTCTACGAGGCGCCTGTATGCATTTAAGTGGCGTCTGTTTGCTAAGTGGAGTACTCTCCGACGGGAAGCACAGTCATGCACAGTCGTGCATCCAGAGATGCACAGTCATATTGGTGCTTTCCTTCCTGCAGGAGAGGTTGTAAGGGTGGCTGTCCCCTTCCACCTTGAAGGTGTACGTTGCTGCTATAGCAGCACACCACGATACAGTGGACGGTAAGTCCTTAGGGAAGCACGACCTGATCATCAGGTTCCTGAGAGGTGCCAGGAGACTGAACCCCTCCAGACCGTGCCTCGTTCCCTCATGGGACATCTCTGTAGTTCGTCAGGGTCTACAGAGAGCCCCCTTTGAGCCTTTGCAGTCAGCTGAGCTTAAGGCACTCTCCTTGAAGACTGCCCTCCTGACTGCGCTCACTTCAATCAAGAGGGTAGGAGACCTGCAAGTGTTCTCTGTCAGTGAAATATGCCTGGATTTCGGTCCGGTCTACTCTCACGTGATCCTGAGACCCCAACCAGGCTATGTGCCCAAGGTTCCCATGACCCCTTTTAGGGACCAGATGGTGAACCTGCGAGCACTGCCCCAGGTGGAGGCAGACCCAGCCCTGTCATTGCCGTGTCCGGTGCATGCTTTACGCTTCTATTTGGATCACACACAGAGTTTTAAGATCTCTGAGCAGCTCTTTGTCTGCTTTGGTGCACAGCGGAAAGGAAGCGTTGTCTCCAAGCAGAGGATCGCCCACTGGCTCATTGACGTCATAGCTATGGCATATCACGCACAGGACGTGCCGCCCCCGGTAGGGCTACGAGCCCATTCTACCAGGGGTGTAGCGGCCTCCTGGGCCCTGGCCAGGGGTGCCTCTCTAATAGACATTTGCAGAACAGCGGGCTGGGCAACACCCAACACCTTTGCAAGGTTCTACAACCTCCGGGTGGAACCGGTTTCGTCCCAGGTAGTGGCACGCAATATAAGCGGATAAGCCCAGGATAGCTATCGCTTGCACATAGTGCCTTTCACCTCCTCTGAGCTGAAGACATGTGCCATTAATTCCCAGTAGTGTTCACAAACTATGTTCCCTGGCTGACTTCCTCCTTCAAGTTTTCGGAGAGACTCGCTGCCAGCCCAGTACACGTGCTAACTAAGAGCCCTGTTCTGGGGTAGGTGCCACAGTCTCCATGTTTGTAGTAACTCCTCCCCTGTTGGGTAGGATCTACCATGAGACTTCTCCACATGGTCGGCAAGACCATGTGACGTATTTTTCCACTTAAATACCCCTCCGCCCCCTTTGGGTGAGGCGTGGTCTCCGCGGTGTGCTCCCCTTGGGAGGGACACCCCCCGTCTAGACCTGGCGGCCCAGTCAGATAATCCCCCTTCTTTTTTAGGGAGTGGAAAAAAAAGAAAGGGAAAAGAGGCCACGACTGGGTTAGCCTGTCTCTATCTTTTGGGTAGTCGACTTGTCCCCAAAGGGCCGTTCGACACTCATAACTATGTTGGGGGAGGTTACGTGTTGGCCCGGTGCGCTGGCTATGAGGCACACAGTGGTCTGCCCGTCACACACCGCCAGTTCACATAACACAGTTCAGCCAGTTGCGGCGTTTTGTATAGGGACCCCTAGTGTCACTACATCGACACAACGTCGAGTGAGTGACAAATAGGGAACATCCTGGTTACTTGATGGAGGGAACGAGACATTGTGTCCTTCCTGCCACAACGCTGAACTACTCGCTGAAATGGCCGGACCTTGTCTCGGCTCCTCAGCACAAAACCTGAATGAGTGGTTGCATACCAGTTCCTTTTATACCTGTATGTCCGGGGGAGTGGCATGCAAATACCACTCGCCAATTTTCATTGGCCTTTTATCTAAGACCAGAGGTGTTTCAGGCTCCCAAGAGTGACCCCTAGTGTCACTACATCGACACAATATCTCGTTCCCTCCATCAGGGAACGGAGGTTACACAAGTAACCAGGACGTTTTTCTTTGGTTTTTAGCTCAAAACATTAAACAGATGTGTGCACATTGAATAATTCAACAGAACATCGGCTAAATTGTTTATGTGCAATGCAAAATCAGGCAAGAATCTAAATGCACGATCATTTTACAAAAAATCTAGAGTTCTGACAAACTTGATACAAACTGGGTGCAAACTTGCCACAAATTTCCTAATATTTTCACATGCAAATGAGCTTGTGATTTGTCCCACATGTTTGCCAGAAGTTTGCGGCTATTCACTGGTAGTGGTGAACCTGCAGCAAACCTTTGGCGACAATGAAGAGTTTGTCGTAAAGCTCATTTACGTGTGAAAATAATGAGTGGCGAATTTGCGGCAATTTTTCAGCAAGTTTACCAGAACTCTCAATTTTTGTAAGGGTGCTTATGCTGGTCGTTTACGACTTATCCGCAATAAAAAATAAATAAATAAATAAATAATAAAAAAAAAATTATAAAATAAATATATATATATATATATATATATATATATATATATATATTTAAGCAACTGCAGTTTGCTTAAACAAACAATACACAAATAATGATATGATTTCACACTGTGTAAACACCACTGAAGGGTGAAAAAAGTATGTGAACCCCTGGATTTAATGACTAGTTACCCTCTTTTGATAGCAATAACCTTCAACAAATGTTTCCTGTAATTGCAGATCAGATTTGCACAATGTTCAGGATGAATTTTGCACCATTCCTCTTTTTAAATGTTTTCAGTTAAGCAATATTCTTGGAGAGTCTGGATCACATACTTTCACCTGCAACTGTAAATTAACCAGCTCAATTTCTGAGAAATGTCCCATAACATCAAGAACACAGCTTATGTTTTGCCATTTGTAGTCATTTTTTTTTATTTTTATTTTTTTATATATATATATATATATATATATATATATATATATATATATATATATATATGTTTTGCATCACTTTGCAATGTCCTTCTTTGGCCCAGAGGTGCTTTTAAACTGCCATGTGTCTAAATGCTGCTTTTAACCTGTACAGCCTTGTCGTGATTGACAGGTATATGTGAGTATGCACCTGCTGGAGATTTGGGAATAAAGCCTAGGCCAGATGTGGCCTGCTGTTTGGTGCACAGAATGCAAACACAGCAAACACCATCAACCATCTGCTGAAGCAAAATATCACCAGTCTGAACGTATGCCTTGCCATTTTGGCCCCAATAGGACAGAAATGTTATAACATTCGGTAATAGATTACTTCCACACAAAACCTGGAACAGCAGTCTGTAACAAACTGGCTGATTTCCAGGGAATACAAGTATGATGTGTACATGACTATATGTTTGTGTATAGACCTATATATTTATAATGTTACAGGCTGACTAAATGCCGTCATTACAAATTTCAATTTATAGATTGTAGTTTTTCTCCCATTCACAGTAGGTCTTGCGTGACAACATGATTTTACAAGTCAACTGATTATCCAGAACAGTAGTAGACTAGTTGATCGGTCAATGTTTACCTTATGTAAATGACTCAACATATGCCATGCAGCATCAGCAGTCTTTGCTGTTTCTGGCAAGCTCAACGCTGCATTAATGGAGACTGTATGAATGGAGAGAATGTCCGTGCAGCTGAGATGATGTGGTTGAAATATGAAAGCATGTAAATCTTAACTGCTGCATGCGTTGTCATAAACAGTGCAAAAAAAAAAAAAAACAGTAATGTCCCACTCACTTATAGTGTTTGTCAGCCTCAGGGTAACACTTGATTAATTTCAGGGCATTCACAAGAATTTTGCCATGTGAATCCTTCAAATGAAATGCATGTAGTGGTTTGCTTATAACATGCTTTGTGAACGCAAAGTGATTCCGGTTCACATTTGTTTTCACATAATTTCAAATATATTTGCCTGTTACAGGTTATTATACAAACCAAATGACATGTAAATACAATGGGACACAGTTTGTGAACAGAGCAAGTGCAAGTAGAGTCATATGATCCATGACTAGACTACACGGACCCAACTGGACTAGTGGCAGAACTAACTGATAAGTCTGTACAACCTCTAGTGCAAAGAGTGAGAAAGACTTGGAAAAACTTGAGAAACCAAACTCTTTCTATGAAGTCTGAAATCATTTAAGTAATACGAAGTCATTACTCACTAACTGGTACCTTTCATACTGGTAAGTTGATGGGCTCTAAGTGCCTTATAGTTTTTCCCATCATAATCTTGCTCTTGAAAAGCATTGGTTCATCTCTAGCGAACAAACGTCCATCTGCTGAAGGCTATGGTGGTGCTTAAAAAGTGAACCTCACCTGCCTGCCCTCCGATGGAGTCTTATTACCACCTCAATTATTCAAATCCTCCAGCTGTGCAAAAATGTCATGCGCATCATTTTCAGTTAATTTCATGTCAGAGTTGCATTATGGATGGATCCTGCTGTTCTTCAGCATGTGTGAGAACTCGAGGTGAAGCAGAACTCATTGCTGTCCACTCCTGCATTGCCAAAGATATGCAGATGCAGACATGCCTTAATACCAGAGGTACTTGACTGCAGAAGCTAAGAGTGTCATATATATGCAACAGATGCAAAGGGACACAATTACATGGATATAAGGGTTGCAATATTATCATTTTGTGACCAAAATATCAGTATAATATTGTATCACCAGGTTCATGCTCATTCTTACTCCAGATAGATAGATAGATAGATAGATAGATGTGCTGACACACATTGTATCTCCATCAACAAAACCCTGCTAAATATTCACACCATCACAATGCTGTTCACATTAGTTGCCCTGTTTGGTGCGACACTTTCAAGCCTTCTGCCTTTGTTATTGAAACTAAAGCTCTGCTTCCCGTTTCCAAGAACACAGTGCTCTTTCCAACCAATTATTTGAATTGCTCAAGCCTGAGAGCAACTCTGAGCACTGCAGCTGAGTAAAAACCACCCAGACTGCAGGGCATGAAGACTACGCCCTGCAGACATAAGACGTCCTGCTGATCACACTTAGTCAAGCATCACGCAGTTGGGTTCACACTTCCGCCAGAGACACGACATAGATAGTTCCATCCATCAGAGCAGCCACAGCCAACACCCTTGGCCTACACCGTCACAGAATAGAGGCGGGTGAAACATGATAAACCCTGATCAGCCATGAAATGTTTCTAGACCACACCCAGTCTAGAAAGACCAAAGGATTGAATTGTACCCTACACATACTAAGATTATGTGAAGCTGTGGTGAAGATAAAACTGAACTGAAGGAGCTCAGGCTGAAAAAAGAAAAATAAATATAGAGGGCAGGATATAATATATATATATATATATATATATATATTTACAACAAAATGCAGAAAAAAAATGGGTCCAAGTCCATGTCTGATAGCTTTGAGGTCATCTATATTCTTGCGTACTGCTTACAGTTTTGAAAAAAACAAACAAAAAAAAAAAACACTTTTAGTAAAATATACTAATGATGATGACTCATTTTGCACTCCTATTTTTGTCCAATAAAATTCTCTATACATGTCACCTGAATCTGACTTGCAGTAACAAGTAGCAAATCAATAAATTAAAGGCTGGTTTGCTGGTTTTAGATGGTCGTCCAGTTGTCAGCTGATCAAGCTGGAAGATTTTAAACCAGCTAAAACCAGCAAACCAGCTTTGGCTTTTTTTTTTTTTTTTTTTTTTTTTGTCATGTAGGGTTCAAAGGAAAGATAGAAAATTACTTGCTTTATTAAAATTGCAAAAAGCAAAGAGCAGAGCTTGAGCAAAGATAAAAGTTTTTAAAAAATGGTCACATTTTTATCTATTATCTTGTGTTTTAAGGCGGGGCAACTGGAAATTTTGTCCCGGGCCGGACTTGAGGGGGTGCCCACAGAAAGACTGTTCCATATTGTGGAGTGCATCAGGAGACATGTTTATAAACATGGAGACAGTGCGCAACAGCGAAACTTTCTCCTAAAGTCATAAAGGTTTGGAATAACATATGGGTGAGTAAATGATGACAGAGTTTTCATTTTTGGTAAACTATCCCTTTAACTTTTTGTTTACCACTGTGGTAACATTATAATCAGTACATGAATAATCATGAATTAATACCTGAATTATAGTTAATAGTTATACCTAATAGTTACTTCCACATAAATGAATGATGAGTTAAGGAAAGGACTAATCAGGAACTAATGTAGAGCTAACATTAACTACAGCATGAGTCATATGAATTCATGCATTAATAACAGCCACCTTAATTACATGTTAGTACATGTTTGATAGTTAATACATTAATTAACATCAGAGAATAAACTAAATCAAACAGCCTTTATAAGAAAGAATGTGAAGTATTTCAACCTTGAATTAAACATTCATATTTAATATTGTCATAATTTAAATATTTTATGCATTTAGCTGTTTGCAGTTTTGCCACAAACATCATTGAATGACGCAGTATAATTCCACCATTTTTTTTTTTTATGAAAAAAATAAAATAAAATAAATAAAAATAGAAAAACAGAAATAACAATGATCAACAAAAAATTTATCTCAACCCATTTTACATTATTCTCCATCCCTTTAATTTCATACTCACCCTACTACTCAATTCGCTCGTCATCCAGACCATAGAAATAGGAAAGGTTGTCTTTATGTTGCTGGATCAATATTTGTTTTTGTTATATGTATTTCTCAATATTTTTCATGGTTACTACTTTGTGAGTTTCATCAGAACTCAAAATAAAAATTCAAAATGATGAAAAAGATTGGATCATCATCTTCATCAACATCAGCATCGTTGTTAATAATAGTAATTTGTTTTTGTTAATTATTCTGTTGACATTTGTGCATGTAAACATTCAATAATTTATTGTGTGAACTACAGTATGTTGAGAGTTTGTTTCTGATGGGGCACTTATAAGCAGCGCTCTCTAGGTGTTAGTTGGCTGCTTGCTACTATTTCCTATGGTAATGCTGACATTTTTAATCTAAAATTATTAGTTGTTTTGTTGGACTGAATTAAGGATTGAAGTCAGAGTGTTCATAATATAAATTTTGACGACGTTAAGTATTTGAATATTTTTTTTTTTTTTTTTTTTGAGCATACAGTAGCTAACATTAGCATATTTAGCATTTCGATTTGACATCAGGAAAGATAGAGAGAGATTAAACACACTATGGCTGTGTCTTGTTTGGAAGGCTGTGTCCTCCGGAGGTCGCATTTGTCAGCCGCATACGTCATCGAGGCTGTCTTGTTTCAGAAAAAGTGAGTTGGACACTTCGAATGCAGCCTTCGAATGCAGCCTACTTTCATGGGAATTTGGAGGATGCATGAGGTGTATCCTTCGTGGGCACTCACAACCCACAATTCTTTGCTTCAACGGAAATGTCTCAAAAAAATGATGCAAATTTGCCCGTAAATATGATGTTCAAATGCAAGGAATGTTAATTCCCAAGTTGAAGTACCTCAGTAGATGGGTGTAGAGTATATAATATGTAAAATGATATTAATATATAAATAAAATAAAGTATTAGACTAAAAGTACAACTGTAAAATCTATTTTCTTTTCTCTTTACATCATTATAACTCTCCTAAAATTTACCTCATATATTCCCTTCCAGAGGGACTTTGTTCCCTTCTCACTCAAAGCGCTCGTGCTTGTTAAAGAGTGCCGTGCTGTCATAGTAACTATGTTACGTTCTGTTTCCATTTGTCCTACGAAGGCCATCTCGTTTAAACAAGGCTTGTTTAAAGGAGGACACTTGGTATACTGCAGCCTTCAAAGGACGCATCCTACCTAGCATGCAGCCTTCCAAACGAGACACAGCCTTATAAATCATTTAAAAGTGTCTTGTACATCTTAACAGGTATGTTTGTTTTTTTTCTTTTGAGTCTGTATATGTTTTAAAAGATATTTCATTCATTTAAAGCATATTGGTGGAAGAATGACACTTGTATTTCAGTATTATTTTATTTTTATTTTTTATTTTATTTTTATTTTTTTATTAGTGGTATTTTTCCTTTAAAATATTGTGTTTTTAATGTCATATATGCTGGTGGATTTGTATTTTCAAATAAGTAGATCTTAAAAAAATGGTCTTTATTTCACTGGTGCATGTGTATTAAATGATTTATTACTTCACATGAAATATCACCAACTAATGACTTGTTAATGCATCATTATGTCATGACTTTACTTAGTGGGGCACATCATTATTAACTCACTGTTAACTACTCATGATCTGTCATCAACTGATGATGACTTGTTAATGCAGCATCATGTCATGACTTTACTTGGTGGGGCACATCATTATAAACTTATTATCAATTACACATGTACTACACTAGTCATTAGGGATGGACACGAGTACTAGGGACGTGGCAGCAGTGATCAATCATGAAAGTGATGATCGATAGTGATCATGCATGATGTGACTTTTCACTTAATTCGAAATCCAGTAACAATTACCTGACAACTAAACACACGTGTCAAAGAGGGAGCTTATTTTTAATTTTGAAACTGATTACGTTGTGATTTTGAGGGGTATATTGATTGTCAGAGACGTCTCATAGCAACCAAACTGATATGACCTGCAATGCTATCATTACGATAATCAAAAGAGAGTGTAATTAACTGTTTTGAACACCTGTCTCTGCAAAACGTTTGCTTAACATGTTTTATTATCATTTAATGTAAGAACTTTGACTCATTAATGGATGTTATTTTATAAAAGTGAATGTTTGTTACTGACTGTAAACCTCCCTGCCCTGTGTGATGTAACACACACCTGTATCTCGTCGAAATGGGAGTTGAAGATTTTCTCAAGTTTCCAAGTTAGATGTCCGATATAAAGTGTCATTCTGTTGCACTTTCCCCAGTTGAAAGGTGTTAATTCAGACTCTCCGAGTTGAATGGAACGCTTCATGAATCACAGAAACAACAATACAGAGCATCGCGGCTTTCCTCACAAAAGCGAACATTTGTGAACACACACACTTACACACACACACACCAGGCACGTGTGGCAGTGGACATATACAGCAGGCAAGTGTTTCAAACAGCTAGACAGAGCACAGCTAAATGGAACACAATGCAGCATCTTCAAAACTGAAATTCAACTTAACACACATATTAAAACGCAATGGTTATGGAGTCCATTGCGTTAACCTGAAGGAAGAACAGACAGACGTGTGTTGTGCACATTCTTTCTGAGTTGGGCAGCGAATCTTCACATAATGACATAATATGATGCAGTATATTTTGATTATGCAATCTTTTGTACATATTGTAACATTATTTTATAACAGCCTATAATAATGAATAGACGATACACTGGAACAACAAGGCACAATGCAGCAGCCATAGACTTTTGTCAGACATGTTATTATATATACAGTCATGAACATGTCATTGCCCCTCAAGTACTCGACGAGTACTTAGTCAGATGAGTACGAGTACTGACTAGACAAAATGACCAAAATGCCCATCCCTTGTATTCATCCCAGTTAAATCACATATTGTTCACCATCATTTGGTTTGACATGACGTAAAAGCTGAGATGCGGACAAGGAATACGTATGGATGACGATTGAACTGAGTGGTAGGACCCACAGTGGTAGGGTGAATATGAAGGGAAATTAATGGAGAATCACACAGAATGGGTTGAGATCAATTATTATTATTAAGAATAATTATTGGTGGCAGTCATTAAAGGAAAAGTTTCCCAAAATTGAAATTTCTCTTATCATTTACTTACTCTCATGACAATCCAGATGTGTATGACTTGCTTTTCTTCTGCAGAACACAAACAAACATTTTTAGAGGAATAACTCAGCTCTTTATGTCCATAAAATGGTGAATTGTGACCAAAATGTTGAAGCTCCAAAAAGCACATACATGCAGCACAAAAGTAAATCATATGACTTCAGTGGTTTAATTCATGTCTTCTAAAGTTGTCCAATCGGTTTGCGGTGAGATCAGACCAAAATATAACAATACATTTCACAATAAATTTCCTTGGCCATCATGATTTCAAACTCGGTTACACTGTCTTGCACCATCTAGCACTCTGCGCATGCGTCAAGCACTAGAAAGTGTAACCAAGCTTGAAATCATGATTGTGCCAAGAGACTGCAATGGCAAGATGTACAGTGAAAAATTAGTTACATTTTGGTTTATTCTCACCCAAAACCAATTGCATCCCTTCAGAAGACATGTATTAAACCACTGGAGTCATACAGATTACTTTTATGCTGTCTTATGTGCTTTTTTGGAATTAAAAAAATTGGGTCCCCCTTCACTTGCATCATGCATTGTATGGGCCTACAGAGCTGAAATATTCTTCTAAAAATCTTAATTTTTGTTCTTCAGATGAAAAAAAGTCATACACATCTGGAATGGCATGAGGGTGAGTAAAAGATGGAAGAACTATTCCTCAACATTTGGTAAGGATGATCCATGTAAATTATGCAGAATTATCCTGTGTCATCCAGTGATGTTTGTGGTGAAACTGAAGACATCAAAAGTATTATTATTATTATTATTATTATTATTATTATTATTATGACCATATTAAATTATGCACATTTAATTCAAGGTTGAAGTACTTCACATTCTTTCTTATAAAGGCTGTTTGATTTAGTTTATTCTCTGATGTTAATTAATGCATTAACTATCAAACATGTACTAACATGTAATTAAGGTGACTTATTAATGCATAAATTCATATGACACATATTGTAGTTCATGTTAGCTCTACATTAGTTCCTGATAAGTCCTTTCCTTAACTCATCATTAATATATGCAGAAGTAACTATTAATTCAGGTATTAATTCATGATTATTCATGTACTGTTATTATAAAGTGTTACCACTGTTGTGTAATTCAGTGTGTGTTGCAGTTCACTCACAGTGTTCCAGTGAAGACATACCAATGTCACATTTCCACTGGTTTCCGTTTGAATGTTTATTTAATAAATTAGGAAATTACAAAGTGTTATCTGTCTAGCTCTAGATCAGAGGTGCCCAAACCTTTTCTGAAGAAGGGCCAAAAATCAATGTTTACTGAGGTCCGTGGGCCAAAAGAGAACATTGCATTATAACAAACTCAGGGCCTGGAATTTTTTTTCTGAATTTAATTTCATTTAATTTATTTTTTATTTTTTTCTCATTCACATGTTTTCAAATATTTTGGCTATTAAATTAACAGACACAGTTGATGTAGATGACAGCATTTCTCCAGCTTTGGAATGAGGAGCTTATACACACACACACACACACACACATATATATATATATATATATATATATATATATATATATATATATATATATATATATATATATATATATATAAGAAAACTTAGCAACTCCTTCAAGCCAATTTAATAAAACAATGAACATTAGTCAGAGATATGAAGTGGTCAATGTTCTGTAAAATTGTTATTGTATCATTAATAATGTTTTATTTAACATCAAGGCTATTTAACACATCCAGATACTATTTTTGTTAATAGTATTATTAACTACATTGTAGCATTTGATCATTTTAGCGCGTGAGCATGACACCGAACTGATGCAAAGCACGAAAAGTGGAGTGCCCGTCTGTGTGCGTTTATGGTGTGAGCATCCTCCACTGACACGGCAACATCTGCACAATGGACGGCACAAAACAAATACTGTTCAGTGAAAATTCATATGAAGAATGCAATGGATATATTAATGGAACTATATCAGATTGCAGGGAGATTTTTTCACTCAGAGCCTCCGTTAATTTCCAACCCTGGATGGAACTAGAAATGGAGATGAGAGATGTAACAGGTGTTTAAGTTTCTTTCTTCACAATGCAGCTGGTACATTATACAAATTATTTTTGCTATTTCTGCCTTTCTTGCAAATGTGCTGCATTATGACTAATGAGGGAGCCCCAAGATATGAAAGGCGCACATGCTTGCAAATTTAACATCTTTGATTATAAACAGGAATTATATATTTTATCGCGTCGCTCGCTTACGGAGACGTGGTATAATGCCATTTGCATGTCGAATTAACAGGTTTAGAAAGGTTTATACATCTGTAACATCTTAAGTTCAATATCTATGCAACAAAGCACTTCCTCACTGCACTCACTTACACTTCTGACACTGCTGACAGCTGCATGACAGAGAAAGTGAAAGACAGAGCGGATTTACTCCCGCAGCTTCTAGAATTGCAATTTCATACAGAAACAAGTTTATTGATTTGATTTGTTCATCTGTATCTATTGGTTTACTAATTCACAGCTGCACTGTAAAGTGAATAAAAGTATGCGGGAATTTCCCGCATTATGAACATGGAAATGGTGGGAATTATTAAATTGTGCGCAATAGCCACAATCCCGCGCCGAATTTCAGGCTCTGCAAACTATTTTATATTAAAATATTAAAGTTAATGTCTCTGCAATCTGCTAAGTTAATGCAATGAAAAGCTGCTTCAATAGCATTTTTTTTCTTTGTCTTATCATAACTTCAAGGCGGGCCAAATCGGCCCGCGGGCCCTTTGGGCATCTCTGCTTTAGATGTTACCTCTCTGGGGCCATGTGGCAGACATTAGGGCACTTGACAGAAAATAGGCACAACCCCAGTGTAACGTGTGCTGGCTGCTGATAATGATGACAGTGACGAAGATGTAGAACCCAAGTGCAGTTTATTTACAAACGTGAACCAATAACCCTGACTACAAAACATGAACATGGACTAAACTAGACTAGGCTTGACTATGGCTTGACTATGGCTTGACTATGGCTTGACTATGGCTTGACTATGGCTTGACTATGGCTTGACTATGGCTTGACTACAGCGTACCAAACACATACCCATTCACATTCAATACTAGACAACCAGACAATGCAAACATGAGGGCTTAAATACAAGACATGGGAGAACATAAACCAATGAACAAACAGAACTGATAACAAGATAATTAAACAATAAACCAATGAAAACATGACACATGAACATGGAGGGAAAACAAGACATCACATGACTAGGGAAACAGGAACACATGACATGAACCAGGAACTAGAATTTCAAAATAAAAGACATGAATCAACAGAATACACATGACACCCAGTTGACTCTAGGACTGCCAGCCCGCATTAATTACAGCAGGGCATGGTCAATCACAGGCTACACCATCAGGGGTTGACATAACAATAATGTTACCCTTTGCAAACGATATTGATAATAATACTATTGTCCATAGGATAATTCTGAAATCACTCCATATTCTTCAACAGGCAGGTTTTAGACCCTAAAAATTGATTATTTTGTGGTGTACTATCTAAATTTAATCATCCGGAAAAAGAGGGATATAAACATAGAATTTCATTAGCATTAATGATTACTGACCCTTAGAATTCAAGGGCCAGGCTTTGACCACAGGAAATGTGCATCATTCGAATAATCTGTCCATTCTATTGACCTCACTTCAAGGGATCCATTCTTACAAGCTTAAAAGCATCAATCTAACAGTTTCCAGTGTGAATCAGGGACTAATCAATGCTGGTCATTTGTTGTTGGTCAACCTTACAGAGTGATAAAAGAGCTTTTAGGGCATTAAAGGCCTCTAAAGAAGAAATATAGATCAGAGACTCGCTGAGGGTTTCATTTCCTTGCTACGCTGGACTTTAAGCAGCCCAGACCATGGCATTATGCCTCAAAGAAGGCTGTTCTTCCTGCAAACACTGTAAGCAAAGCCTTGCACTATGGGGAGAGAAATTAGAGATTAAATCTTGCTGTAAAGAAAGCAAGAATTAACATTTACATAAACAAGCAAAGCCTGATCTACAGTGTCGTTCACAGAACAGCATGCGACTGAGAAAATATTTGTTTTATGTGTTCGGTACGGCCACAGTTGACCATCTCTCACCCTCTCACAGTGGGCTACATGTGTATTCAGTGTGTAAGTATGAGGGCATGTACTGTATGTTATGCTGGATTTAAGGAATTTGGTACCTTCTATGCGCCAAATTCTCCTAACCCTGTTTTTTGTAGGGTATTGGTTTAATCTAATTGGCAGAAAATATCTTGAAGTGAAATTTCAAGGTTAAAAACAACAAAAGTAAATTTTTCAAATTTTCACAACCAATGCATTCCAAACCCAAATGACTTCTTATCTTCCATGGAACACAAAATAATAATTTTTCCACAAATATCCTGGCCACTCTTTTCCATATATTGATATATTTCCATATATATTAGTGAAGGGTGACTGGGGCGATCCAGCTCTGGAAAAAAAGCATCATAAAAATGGTCCAAATTCCAAGTCTTTTAAAGCCATTCAATAGTTTTCTGTAAGGAACTGTTCCATTTTATGAGTCAATATTCATTGATAATCTACCTCTCCTCAAACACTTTGAAATGGACTATAAAAGTCTTATGGACTGCAAAAAGTATGGCAAACATAATTGGTTCTTTGGCTTCACGTGTCCAAACATCACTGATGTCAAATAGCATATTAGCACCATGAGGGTGACTAAATAATGATTTATATTTGGATGAACTATCCCTTTATATTGTTTGTTATGCTTAAGTATTGTATATTCTAATACATTATTCAAATATATGGATATCCAGGAATGGTGTTAACATAACAAATCTTATTAACTATGAACTAATTCTTTGATTATAGATATTTTTTGCTAAGCTATATATTTAATGAGGCTGAGTGGTCAGCAATGCTTACTGTTAGAGATTTTTCATGAGAATCCTGTTTTGTTTTGTAGGCATGTAGAGTATTTGTTCAAAGGTATTATGCAGTCATTCCTTTGCAAAATGAATGCTAATGTAAGTATGTATCACAGTATATGTAAATATACTAGCATTAAAACAACAATACACAGCTCACAGCCATGTCTGCATTTAGTAAAAAATATTTTGATTTATAACATGATAAGAATTACCCAGCCTACCAGCCAGTATTTCCCAAATTCACCTCCTGGCATTTTGCAATGTTACGTATTGCATCAGGTAGCCAAGATCCATGAAAAATCCAAGGAAATATGCAGTCCTAAAAAAGCCAAAATAAAGCCAAATGGCAGCTGCAATAAATAAATAAAAAAATAAATAAAATACAATTTAAAATTAAATGTTGGATTACACTTAGGAAAAGAGGTGTAGGATACTTTTTGATTTAAATGCTTGATATGTGTGTGACTTTTTATATTTGCTTTGCTCATTGGTTCAGAGAGCTGAATAAGTAGACTAAGATGAATTCCTGCTTCCTTGATGTCAGCACTGCCTTCCCAATCTTGATCTTACACTGACATTACTGCTCTGTCTCAAAAATGTCATCTCCTCTCTGTCATTCTGGAAATGTTGAAACGAGGAAGATTATACAAGATAGATTGCAAAAAATCTGGGTCATGAGTTTAAAAAGTTTAACCACAAAGTTTTCAATCAAAGTTTCAAAGGAACATCAGATTTTGAAATGAAGATTATGAGCTCGATATATCATAAAACTGGTGTTGGAAAGTTTGTATTTCATGAGTAGAACTTTTTAAGATTTTTGCTGAACCCAGCTTGAAAGTTGCTAAATTAAGTTTAAGGGAAATTTGTTAATGGTTAGTTCAGTGAGGTTAAACACAACATATTAAAATAAGCAACTGCTTTATTCCCCCTAAATATAAAATTCATGCAATTACTCCAATTTATTTAAGTTAACTCTTCTGAGTACATGGAGAATGAGTTCAGTGAGTTCAACACAGTTCGTTTAATGAATGCCTGATGCATACTGCACACAAAAACTGTGAGAGCTGGTAAAAAAAAATGGCCAGGTCTAATCTGATTGGATAGCTAAACTCAACTTCTGGGAGTCATGGTGCACCAGTCCATCTGGAAACTGGTGGAAAACATTGTGTCTACAAGAACCAATAGTCAAAAGTCTGGCAACTAACAACAAATGCTGAAATAAGTATAATACATGACCATAACAGATCTCATATTCAGGATTCTTTTATAATAAATATAAATAAATTAATAACTATATAATCACATAAAAGACAGCAGATGAGTCAGATTTAAGATCATCACCAGAATAAGACAAATTAGATAAACAGAAACTGTACTGTAAAAGTGCATCCAAAATCTCATACTTCTGCACTGTTCTATGCCATTTTGTACTGCAAGAAGTGCAAGTAGTAGGCAACTGTATGTTCACACTGAAAAATGCAATGAAAAGAAATGCACTACAAGTACCCGGATGATGCAGGCTACTTCTTCAACCGAAAAAAGTGTGAAATGTTGGACAGTTCATGCACTCAGACTTGTCCTATGGAGTTACCTGGACGTGATGCTATCTTGACAAAACTATTAAGCAGTATCACATGAGCAAGAGTGCAATCTGGCCCTACATCAGCACTGTTGTGATTCGGCCCCAGGCATGCGCAGGTCAAGTAATTTGCGAGTGTGATACTGCTTATGTACAACAGTTCAATTAACAAGAAATGTTAAAAAAATGAGTAAAAACTGATTACGTTCACAAAATTTTTTATTTGTGCATGGAACTACTTTCTTAAATGACGGATCAGAATCTGCCATTGCTGGTTCAAACCAAATGATGTGTCCAAGCCTCTCAAAAATGTCACTTTAGAATTAATATCACGGCTTGGGCTGTTTCTAATAAGTTATTGGAGAAACAAGGATGGATGTATGTATGTGTGTGTGTGTGTGTGTGTGTGTGTGTGAGAGAGAGAGAGAGAGAGATACAGAGAGAGAGAGAGAGAGAGAGAGAGAGAGATTGGCCATGTGCCTTTACCTGTGTCCGTCTGTTAACACTCCCAAGCAGAGATGCTGTAGTGTGTTAGTCAGCTTTCTGAAGATAATGTCATTTTGGTCGAATGCATCCAATATTCTCTGTAGAAAAATAGCCATCCAAGCAGGGGTATTCCTCCCTATTTTGCAGTAGTAGGTGTGTAAGAGTCATTCACTATAGAAAGCGCAATCTCTGCCGTTTTGAACACTACGTCCTCTCAATGTGGAAACTCTGATAAGAGGTAAGCACCTTGAGTTTGTGTAATTAATCAGCCTGTTGTGTCTCTCAGCTATGATGAGCTTTAATGCTGAAGTTTTTAGTTTAAAGATATTTCCCAGCTTTAGTAGTGTAGATTATTAAGTGACGATGAATGAAAAGACTGACTGACTGACTTGCTGTGTCTCATTTAGAAGGCTGCATGCTAGGTAGGACGCATCCTTTGAAGGCTGCAGTATACCGAGTGTCCTCCTTTAAACAAGCCTCGTTTAAATGAGACAGCCTTCGTAGGACAAATGGAAACAGAACGTAACATGGTTGCTATGACAGCATGCCACTCACAGCGTGAGCGCTTTGAGTGACAAGGAAACAAAGTCCCTATGGAAGGGAATGTATGAGGTACATTTTAGGAGCGTTATAATGATGTAAAGAGAAAAGAAAATAGATTTTACAGGTGTACTTTTAGTCTAATACTTTATTTTATTTATATATTAATATAATATTACATATTATATAATCTGCACCCAGGTACTTCAACTTAGGAATTAACATTTTTTTAGACATTTCCGTTGAAGCAAATAATTGTTGGTTATGAGTGCCCATGAAGGATACACCTCATGCATTCTACGAATTCCCGTGAAAGAAGGTCGCATTTGAAGGCTGCATTCGAAGTGTCCTGCTCGCTTTTCTGATACTCGATGACGTATGCGGCCAACAAATGCGACCTCCGGAGGACACAGCCTTCCAAACGAGACACAGCCACTGACTGACAGTGCTGCCGCTGACTAAATGCATGTCACCTCAGCTGGCTCATTTACACACAATGTTTTTTTTGTTTTGTTTTTTTTTACCACCTGCTGGCTAAAATCTGCAAGGTCACAATTATGTAAAGAGACACATCTAGCATTTTACACATTTGCACTGCTCTTACTCTTTAGTTTAGAATGGCACAAACACAAGCGGAGTGATACAAACAGTGAGTGCTAATATTCTTACACATTAGTACTCATGGAATGTCTCTCGTCCAATCAGATTCGAGGACTGGAACTAACTGTTGTATATTTGTATTAACAGTTAATGTTGCAACTAGCAAAACTTCTCTGAAGACAACACCTTGCAAATGTGAGTTCAGTGCTTTACCATCACTCCACGCTGTGTGAATGTATACTTCATATGACATATAAGTGCTGAACTGAACTGTTGGCTAACATGCTAAAGCTAGTGGCAATACATCGAGTGCATTTGAAATGTAATTTCCATCAGCTAAAAAACAGAGAGTGCTTCCGTGTAGTAAAAAAAAAAAGTGTTCCAGTACAACACTTTGAAAATTCGTACACTACATGATCGAGTGCGTATAGTTCATCATTTGGTACACAGCTTTAGTCTTTCTAACAATCAGTGTTGATGCTAAACTAACTGAATTGTTACAGTAATTAAGTAAACTCTTCAAGTCAGGAAAGACTAAGAGGGTCACAACTTTTGGTGATAATAGACCTGTTTCATATTAAGAACCTGTACTAATTTGGCCTTTGGTAGATGGAGAAATTTTATTAAAACCACAATACCAAATGTGAGTCTGGCACTCCTGATAACAGCTATCTGCAATGCTGCTAAAGGATGACACTGATATTTTAGACATATAAAGGGTGTAGAAATATCATGTCTTCCATCCTCATAACTCATAATCAGAATAAAGGCAGAGCAGAAATTGCCTTGCAGACATCCCATCCTAGATGGTTGTTGGCTCTAGAATATATATTTGCAAAATGGTAGCAGATATCACTTCTTTCAATTTTAATGGTTCCTTACTATTAATGTAGATTTATAGCTTTTTGCAGGGGTACTTGCAAGGTTTATGCCAGCTTTCCTTAACAGCTGCAAGGCAGATGTTTTGACATATGCCTAGATACATCCAGAGTCTCTTAAGAAAAAGATCAGCATAGCTCTTGGATGTTGTATGCATTAAACTCTCAAACCCCACTCCAGGTCAAGCACATTAGCAAGCCAACGTTATCTCCCAGGAGACAGGAGATGCAGCCATTGATCTAGTTGTCCTCCCCATGTACTTAACTAAGGCCCTTGGTCCCAAGGTGATGATAATCTGGCCAGCTTTATATTAATATGTGGGTAGGCATGCGGTGAAACCCACTGTTGCTCAGACAGCAAGAAAGACACACACACATCCTGAGACATTATTTACATCTGAAGGAGCCTTCCATCAGTTATGATGCACTTCACAGACAAGCCTCCATGGCACCATTATGGAGTCTTTGCACAATACCCTCATGACTTATGACAAATAAACACTTAAAATATAAACAGTAAGGACTGGAATGTCTGGATCATACACAGATAAGATATCCTCATGAAGGAGGGATTATCTGGCTGCATTAATACATTCTTGCAATGCACTACTGACCTCCTTTTGAGCTAAGTAAGGAACAGTCAGCAGACAGCATAAAAACATAACATGCTGCATGAGTTGCAAAAGTGTCATTGTGTTAAGTGAGGTTCAATGATCCTGCATTAAACACTTTTGTTGTAATCCTGTGATCTAATTTCTAACCACATCATATGACCAGCATGTAGCATACCACACATTTTTATAATTATCACTGATTCTAGTAACAGTTTGTTTCATTTATTCTGCTACTGTAGTAAGTTATGCAAAGCTGCATAATAACAAATAAACACACAGTACAGTTTAAAATAGTGTCTTTTTAACTTCAGTGTATATGCAAAGCAAAGGATGTACACTTGTTATAAAAAAAAAATCATTCTAGCTACATTACTAAATCCAAAACCAGCCCTGGAGATGGAGCGGAAAGCTGTAGCAATTCCATGTACAAACAGTCAAAATGGACAAGCAAAGGTTTTTCAACCACGTTTTATACCACTCCAGCAGGAAATTGGACTAGGCCTATACCATTTCAGTCAGGAAGGGGGGTCCCTCATTCACCCGTTCACTGCAATAGTGTATATGCTCTACAGTATTTGTATATTGGTTTAGTTATGGTTAAATTTGTTTATATAAAAAGTATAGGTATTATTATGGGTGTTTGTTTTAGTTATTTCATTCCATTCCTGAATGTTGTTACTTCATTCTTACTTTTGCATTTTTGGTAGAGCTTGGTCAAATGATCCTTGATTAGGCAGAGGTTTGTCTTTCTGTTGGTTTCATCTTAATATTTTCTTAAACAATCTCACATTTGCTTATTGCCTTAAGATTGGTATTTTTGTATCATTATTTTTCATTTTGGGGCATTATTTTTGCCCATCCCTGTATGTTTTAAAAGAATCTGTGTTCTATTTTTTTTATTTTTTTTTTTTATTTCAGTCATCACATCACTTATTCTTCATCACTCATAAGAAACCAAATGTCCATGCATATGAATTGTGCCACTTTAATACTCACTAAACAAAACGATGTTAAAACAAGAAAAAACGGCCATACATATACAATTTCACAACACACAAAGGATGCTTATAATCTCGAGGAGGAAATACTTTCATTAAAAAGAAATTAGAGCTATGGCAGGAAATTGCAAAGTTGTATTTACCTCATGCCCCAATTTGTTTTTATTATTATTAATTACCAGAGCTAAATACTGTAACATGCAGTGATAAAGGACTTAATAATGCTCTCTACTCCCCTATATGCATACTACTGAGAAAAGTGTAAAACAAGTACAAAATAAACAAATTAATAAATAAATAAATAAAATTTAACTTAAAAATTAATATGCAGAAACAACTATAAGTAATTCATTTGTAGGTTGATTTCACCTAAAAGTGTGAAGCTGTGGCTCTGTGGCACTATCAAAACATTGCTATGTTTGATTGAGTGGCCCATTACAAGTGACACTTGTTTGTGGCACAGATATTAAAGAATTTAGCTTTAAGGAAATATGTGGCTGGAATGGAGAGAGCAGTTTTCAGTTTGTGTAGGCAGTTACAACAAAACATTCTCATTAATTGGAATGTTTTACCCCTCTACAGTTTCTGGTACCTTCTTAACATGTTCTCATGTTTTACCCCTGACAGGAAAAGAATGTTATATAGTGCATCTGTTAATTTTTATTCATCCTGAGGATGCTGTCAAATGAAGATGCGGATCAAAGACTGGTGAGTCTATCAGAGCAAATATACAGTAGTTCAATAGTGCAACAACACATACTCCAAGAGTAACCCTGCTGTTCTGAGGATAGTCAAAGAAGATCAGTATCTGAAAGAATTATTCACTTTAGCAGCTATTTGATAGTGGTGCATAAGGTCTTTCATCACACCACCCAGACCATCCATGTATGCACATTTAATATTCAAGTTTGTAGCACATAGGTCAGGTCCAGGTTTAAAATGGCACCTTCCATGCTAGCATAATGTTCAAAAAGTGGAAGTCAAATAGTACTTTATATAGTGACAGCATTTGTTCCCCTATAATACTTGGAAATGTGAAAACTGAACTGACATGCTCAGTGGTGGATATCAATAATTTTCTGAAGCATGAAGGATGACTCGGTTAGAAGTCATTAAATAATTTCACATACTTAGCCTATAATAACATCTCAGTAATGATAGCGTATTTTATTAAGAAGTACAATAAAATATCTATTAGGGTATACATTACATACAATGGACAGTACTCATATATTTTATGGTAGCTTAATTTTCATCCACTGTGGGACTGACACAAGTGTTTCTGGCAAAAGTTAACTGGCAAAATTTGGCATACATAGGCCCAAAAAGTATTTGGACTCTTAAGCCACACAAAAACTATATGAATGCCATTTGCATTTCATAGCAAAATATCAACAAACGTGGCATTGCTTTTAAAGAAAAATAGCACAAGCACACTTTTCATGCAAAACATTTCTCAAAAAGATTTCAAAATGGAGAAAAGTACTGAGATGTCCATGTCCATAGTTAATGAGCAGATCTGGTTACTCTGTTAGGACATCTGTGTGAACTTGAGGGGAATCGACTTCATGCATCCCATAAAAATGACCCTAGTACCAGTTTGTTTAATTTAATCACATAAAGGGCAAAGTGTATTTCTGAGAAAAGCTTTAGAAGCATTTGATTGCACATGGAATTTCTCAGTGAAATTCATACATTTTTAAGTATAGCTTAAGTGTCGAAATACTTTTTGGGGCCACTGTATCTGTTTCAGTTGCATTTAGTTTTAATTTTGTATACATTGTAGAATTTAAATATTGGTATGCCTTTATCACACTTTCTGACCATGAAACAACCGTTGCATATTGTTAAGATAAATTATTAAAACAGATGTGTCATTGCGTCAGTGTTCCTAATTAGGGTTGAAACGATTAGTCGACATTATCGACAACGTCAACAATAAAACATTTTCTCCAAAAATTTTCATTGTCGAATAGTCGTTTGATCTCATTTAACATAACATGAGATCACATTAAACTCTAATGATGGCGTGCAAGATCAGCAATTCAGCTCGTGCCTGACTGAGGAGAGGAAGAATTAAACAGCTCACAGTCCAGATGCACTCTAAACTTTCCAAACAGCTTCAGGTGATGTAGATCGTAAAGTATGAGGGAATTATACAAAAATACCAAATAAGTACATACAGAAGCACTCTCGTTGTGAATAAGCGGAGACAAAGCTCTTTAAAGTATACACCTTAAATGCAGTTACATTTAATGCATTATAGCTTCATTAAAGTTCTGATAATACGGAAGCAGATCATGTAAATAACTACAAACTCCAAAATTAGCATTTCTCTGTGCGGTCAGCACCTCTTCTATGAGTTGCGCGAATGTCCCGATCTAAGGGGGAGAGATAGAAACTGCACCCGGCTGATGCACACTCTCTCGCGGGGATGCTTATCCCTCGAGCGCGCATGCTTAATGCAGCTAGATTATAACGTGATGGCTTGCGACTTATTGAATCATAATATATGTGTCACTGTGCATTTCTTATTGTGAAGAAAATTGGCAATACACAGCTTTATTAATAAGAGAGAGTTTGTTTTTTTGTGAGTTAAAGATGGATTGAAGTGAACAAAAGGTGAGAGAGTGTAGTCTTCGCCCCATTATACACTGCAACAAAATACATTTTTATTTGTTTTGGCTTGTTTTCCAATATAAATATCTAAAACTCATTTAAAACAATGTACATTTTCTTTAGCAGCTATACTGCAGAGTAAAACATTGTTATCTGAGATGTTGAATATAATATAAAAAATACAAACATTAAATTAAAATATCTAAAAATCCTTTAAAAAAAAAAGATGCATTCACCTGAGAAGCAGCATACAGGTGCATCTCAATAAATTAGAATGTCGTGGAAAAGTTAATTTATTTCAGTAATTCAACTCAAATTGTGAAACTCGTGTATTAAATAAATTCAATGCACACAGACTGAAGTAGTTTAAGTCTTTGGTTCTTTTAATTGTGATGATTTTGGCTCACATTTAACAAAAACCCACCAATTCACTATCTCAAAAAAATTAGAATATGGTGACATGCCAATCAGCTAATCAACTCAAAACACCTGCAAAGGTTTCCTGAGCCTTCAAAATGGTCTCTCAGTTTGGTTCACTAGGCTACACAATCATGGGGAAGACTGCTGATCTGACAGTTGTCCAGAAGACAATAATTGACACCCTTCACAAGGAGGGTAAGCCACAAACATTCATTGCCAAAGAAGCTGGCTGTTCACAGAGTGCTGTATCCAAGCATGTTAACAGAAAGTTGAGTGGAAGGAAAAAGTGTGGAAGAAAAAGATGCACAACCAACCGAGAGAACCGCAGCCTTATGAGGATTGTCAAGCAAAATCGGTTCAAGAATTTGGGTGAACTTCACAAGGAATGGACTGAGGCTGGGGTCAAGGCATCAAGAGCCACCACACACAGACATGTCAAGGAATTTGGCTACAGTTGTCGTATTCCTCTTGTTAAGCCACTCCTGAACCACAGACAACGTCAGAGGCGTCTTACCTGGGCCAAGGAGAAGAAGAACTGGACTGTTGCCCAGTGTTCCAAAGTCCTCTTTTCAGATGAGAGCAAGTTTTGTATTTCATTTGGAAACCAAGGTCCTAGAGTCTGGAGGAAGGGTGGAGAAGCTCATAGCCCAAGTTGCTTGAAGTCCAGTGTTAAGTTTCCACAGTCTGTGATGATTTGGGGTGCAATGTCATCTGCTGGTGTTGGTCCATTGTGTTTTTTGAAAACCAAAGTCACTGCACCCATTTACCAAGAAATTTTGGAGCACTTCAGGCTTCCTTCTGCTGACCAGCTTTTTAAAGATGCTGATTTCATTTTCCAGCAGGATTTGGCACCTGCCCACACTGCCAAAAGCACCAAAAGTTGGTTAAATGACCATGGTGTTGGTGTGCTTGACTGGCCAGCAAACTCACCAGACCTGAACCCCATAGAGAATCTATGGGGTATTGTCAAGAGGAAAATGAGAAACAAGAGACCAAAAAATGCAGATGAGCTGAAGGCCACTGTCAAAGAAACCTGGGCTTCCATACCACCTCAGCAGTGCCACAAACTGATCACCTCCATGCCACGCCGAATTGAGGCAGTAATTAAAGCAAAAGGAGCCCCTACCAAGTATTGAGTACATATACAGTAAATGAACATACTTTCCAGAAGGCCAACAATTCACTAAAAATGTTTTTTTATTGGTCTTATGATGTATTCTAATTTTTTGAGATAGTGAATTGGTGGGTTTTTGTTAAATGTGAGCCAAAATCATCACAATTAAAAGAACCAAAGACTTAAACTACTTCAGTCTGTGTGCATTGAATTTATTTAATACACGAGTTTCACAATTTGAGTTGAATTACTGAAATAAATGAACTTTTCCACGACATTCTAATTTATTGAGATGCACCTGTATACTATTAGACTTGGTTTTAGAGAATAGATCTTGAATATAAGTATATTTAGTCTTTTTTTCCCTTTAATTCAGTGAATGTCATTTAGAAGTATTTTTAAAAGATGATTTTGTCCTCTTTATTGTTAGTAAGCACGTTTAATACAACCTTTTAAGTTGGGCACAAGCTGAATAATTGGTTAAGAGCTAATGATTCATCTTTGCAATATTCGCTGAATAATCGTTCTAATAATCATTAGATTAATCGATTATCAAAATAATCATTAGTTGCAGCCCTATTCCTGATCATATAGTGGAAAATCAATTTAGTCAAGTCATTTTTATTTGTATAGTGCTTTTCACAACGTTTCAAAACAGCTTTACAGAAAGTCATGCATTAACAGAAAATGAAACTGTAATATCTATAAAGTCTTAGAGTCATCATTGTGTAGTTTGATTAAATACGATTGGAAATTGGGTATAAAAATAAATAAGTATATAATAATTGTATTTAGAATCCTATTGAGCAAGCCGAAGGCGACTGTGGCAAGGAACACAAAAATCCATAAGATGTTGGTTAATGGAGTAAAGTGACCTTGGGAGAAACCAGGCTCACTGTGGGGGCCAGTTCCCCTCTGGCTAACCAGCATGAATATAATGCCAATATTAGTTATTTATGTGCAGTGCAAGTCATGGCTTAAAATTAGTAAACAAAGTAAGTGTTAAGGCCCAGTGTTTAAACAAAGATTTTGTATGAACAGTATTTGCAGTTTAACCACCAGATAATTTCGGTGAGGTCTATCCTAAGTCCAAGGTTCAGGCAGTGGCATATGAAGTATCCCATGTCTTATGGTTGGAGTTGGCAACACTTCATCCCCTGGAGTCCATCGTAATAGACTGAAGTGATGTCAGGCTGGCACCAGCTACGTTTAGTCATCATCACTCATAGACACATAGCAGTGGAGTCCGACACCAAGCAGGAACGGAGGTGACCTCTGGTAACCTTGTTTCCATGTTGAGACAGGGAAACAAATAGAATAAAATTAGTGTAAATGCCATTAATTTTATTATTTTATTTTTTGCAGTTATAGAGCATGATAAATGTTTCTGGTTCCGGCAGACCTAACTAAAGCAGTCTAATTGTGAGTTGATGGATAAATTAGGTGTATGCCTGGATAAATAGATGAGTATTTAGTCTAGACTTAAACTGAATGAGTGTGTCTGCATCCCGAACAGTGTTAGGCAGACTATTCCATAGTTTAGGAGCCAAATAGGAAAATGATCTACCTCCTTTTGTGGATTTTGATATACTAGGAACTATTAACAGGCCAAATTTTGCGACCGTAATGAATGTGATGGAATATAGCATGGTAGAAGGTTACTTAGGCACTGCGGAGCTAGACCATTCAAAGCATTCAAATTAATACGAAATTTAACAGGTAGCCAATATAACAATGATAAAATGGGGCTAATATGATCATATTTCTTGGTTTTAGTCAGCACTCTGGCTGCTGCATTTTGAACAAATTGAAGTTTATTTAATGAACTTGCAGGACATCCTCCCAGTAATGCATTACAATAATCTAGTCTTGAGGTCATGAACGCATGAATTAGTTTTTCAGCATCAACAGCAGAGAGCATTTTCTAGCCATCCAATCTTTGATTTCATTGATACACTCTTCACTGGGTTTCGAAGAAATATAAAGTTGTGTATCGTTGGCATAACAGTGGAAACTTATTTAACAATTCCTGATAATATCTCCCAGGGGAAGCATATATAATGAGAAAAGCAGAGGACCTAAAACTGATCCCTGTGGCACTCCATACTTAACTTTTGTTTGATTTGATAATTCATCATGTACACAGACAAAGTGGTAGCGGTCTGCTAAATAGGTACCTAAACCATGCTATCTATGGTGTCGAAGGCAGCACTAAGATCTAAAAGCACAAGAAGAGAAATGCAGCCGCGATCAGGTGATAAGAGCAGTCATTTGTAACTCTGATAAGTGCAGTTTCTGTACTGTGATGGGGCCTAAATCCTGACTGAAATTGTTCATATATACTATTTCTCTGTAGAAATGAACATAGTTGGGAGAACACTACCTTTTCTAGTATATTCGACATAAACAGGAGGTTTGAAATTGTTCTATAATTAGCCAATTCTCCAGGATCGAGCTGTGAATTCTTAATAAGTGGTTTGATAACTGCCATTTTAAAGTTTCTTGGGACATGTCCTAAGGATAGCGAGGAGTGAATAATATTAAGAAGAGGCTCTGAGATTACAGGGAATATCTCTTTTAAGAGCTTAGTTGGTATTGGATATAACATACATGTTGTGGCTTTTGATGTTTCGATAAGTTTTGTTAGCTCTTCATGACCTATGACAGCGAAGGATTGAAGTTGCTTGTGAGAAAAATTATGAGACACTGTTTTCTGTGGTATTGTGAGAGACATTTGCATAATTCCAATTTTATTTCTGATTATTTAAATTTTATTAGTAAAGAAATTCATTAAGTCATTACTATTGTGCTGCGACGGAATATCTGGTTCAGTCGAGGCTTTATTCCTAACCAATTTAGCCACAGTATTGAATAAACATTTTGGTTTATGTGGTTATTTTAGCAGTTTGAATTTAGTGAAGGTGTGGCATGAATTTCTAATGAATTGTGTAACCTTGGTGACATTAAAATCTGTTCAATCAGTTACACATGAGACAGGGTGAATAATGCATTTACAACACATTGAGACAAACACTATGAAAAGCTTCTTTGCATGCATTAGTTGTAGGGATAAGACAGAGGTCATGACCTGCTTCTCATTAGACCCTAGTGAGAGGTGAATCCATTACAGATCCTGCAGAAGCATCTGTACAGAACCCTAGAGAGTAATCAAAATAAATGTTTTCAGACTCAGCCTTGTATTAACGACCAAACTGAATAACTGAATGTCTTTTTAAGTCCTCACAGGGGCAGAATCATAATCAATGACCTGGATCTAACAGATCTATATTACAATGAATGTTTTACACACTGGTGAAGAGCATTCTACGGTAGGTGTGAAGAGTGGCCCATCTGTGATTATAAGAGCCAGGAGGCTGCTTAGATGTTGTAAAGTATTAAACAGATAGATTCACCCTAGTTTTAGAGTATCTGTTATGTCAGATGAATTAAGGCAGATATCCTTGAAGGGGTTACATTGTTTATTTATAGGCCCCACTAAATATTATTTATTTATTTATTTTAATTGTATTTTATTTATTTTTTTTAGTTTTGTGACTTTTAGTCCATGTCTGTAAGCTCTGAGGTCATCTATATTTGAGAGTACTAAATAAATAAAATAAATACATTTCTCTCCCGGAATATGGACAGAACATATTGATAACTTTTACTGAAATCACTAATTTTGTCCAATAAAATGCTCTTTTTCCCTAATCATCTAGCCTACCTGATACCACTGTTACAACTTGAAATAACAAAAAATGGTTAATGTCTTTTTGAAGCTATTTGTAAATCCTGTTTGTAATTTAAATGGCCTTTGTGCTCTCTGCTCTCTTGATGATAGACCGTTGTGGCAAGTAAGAGTGATTTGTAATATAAAAGACCAATTTTTCCCTGCATAAGCAATGAATAATATGAATTTATAAGCAGACACAACCGCTGACTCAAAACCTCAAAGAGCACGTTTTTGGTGAGAGAGAGTGGTAATGTCTAGCTAATTAATATTCTAATGTTACCATTAGGAACATAGAGAAGAACCCTGGTTCTTGCATCTTAATATTCTACGTGATATAAACTGTGATTTTAATAGAAAAAAAAAAAAAAATATATATATATATATATATATAGGAGAGATTTTTAATTAAAATGTTAACATTTTACCTGATTATTTAGCAAAGTATGCTAAATTATCCTATATTTTTATTTTCACTATTTTACAAATTAGTAAGAGAAGCATTTTACATTATGGAGTTAATTAACAGAGGTTCGGGAGGACCATGTTAATTTTAATCTGACAAATCACGGCCCGCGAGTGGGAGTATATAAGCTGCTGCTTACCTGCTTCCCATGACAATTCTCCTGACATTTGGCCCCACCCTTAAGTCAGCAAGATGTCCGAACTGGAGCTCTTTCCTTCCGATGAGGAATTCTTCAACACCCCCTTCCATACTCCATCACAGCCATCCGATCCCGGCAAAGACACTCCGCTGTCACCGATGCGGATGCTCCTAGCCGAGGACGCAGAGCTTCTCGCTCAGCAACCTGCACACTAAGACACAGGAATCAACCCTCTCCTCCGCCGTCCAGATCACCCAGATCTTCACCTCCTGCTGCCTGCCCAACTATACCGGACATTTCAAAATGGACAATGAACGGACTTCATCACGCTTTAGCCGCTTCCAATATCCACTTTTCATGCAGGCTAAGTAAAATCCAACTGCATGACTTGTATATCTCTTCCCAACATAACATTCCCACTACCATAAAACCCCCTAGAATCGCTAAAGCCCAATCTATACTTTCTACCCGTTCCTCTAGACACGCTGCTTCAGCTCACAAAAACCCCTACCGCTCCCAATCCTCTGGTCTTCCAGGAACAAGCCAAATCTCCCTCACCAAACTGCCATCCCATAAAAGGCCTTCAGCCAGCATGGTGTCCAAAGCCTAGCAAGCCACCATCTCTCCTTTCTCTCCCATTCCAGCCCCCGCTTACTGTGCACCCAACCACCGGGCACCCTGACGCAGGAGCCTCCCCGCCACCACCACTTGGCTTATCGCCGACCTCAGAGGCCCCATATCCCTCTCCTCAACCAGCCTTCCCCAGCTCTTTCCCTCTGTCTTACCCCTGGGCTGTCGAAGCGGAATCGAGTGCAAGGCCGCCTCCGCTAATGACAAACACTCCAGCCCAATGTTTATCCTTTCCAGCCCCTCACTCTATCCTGCCTTTGGAGCTGCCCCAGGCGTGAGGATGCATCCGCCTTCAGCGCCGGCTCCACCCCCACTCCTTCCTGATTGGCCTCGACCAGACTGCCCTCCTACTTTCACCCTCCATACAGCTACGCCCCTAGCCATTCCCCCAAATGCCATAGCCACAGAGCCTCCACAAGTGTCCAATAATCTCCGGACCCAGATTTTATCAGAAATTCAGAGCATTAGCTCCAGAGGCGGACTTGACTCTGATCCCGGTACCTCCCTATTCGGAGCTGAAATTCCAATAGAGCATTCCCTTCTCACTTCTCACTCAACTTCTCACTGCATCACTCAACTCCATAATTTGAGCAGTTTGACTGAGAACTCTCCAAACCTACTGGACAGCCTGAAAATGCTGGTGGAACAATTCCATCAAACCTATAATTTGCAGTTCCCAAATTTCTCTCTACTATCCATTTCATCTTTCATTTCATTCCTAAACCAATTCAAAAGGCATCCAACCAGGTACCATAAAAAGCTATCTGAGCTGCGTCCATTTTTTTCCATAAATTAATATTCAGCATGTCCACCCCAGCAATCAATATCCCCCAAATGTCTCTGCCCATTAAAGGAATCAAAAAATCCCAACCTGCACGCCCAGACACCAGAATGCCTCTAACCATCGACATCTTAACAAACTGCCTAACCACTCTCCGCCTTGGTTACCATTCAGTAAACAGCCTGCACACTCGATGCTATGTTTATCCTAGCCTTTTTCAGCTTTCTGTATTACTCAGAAATCATTGTCAATACACAATTCAATCCCAACATCCATCCCACCTTCTCAGACCTGCAAATCATAGACATCGAAACAATCAGACTCTTCATTAAACAAAACAAATCAAGTTAAAAAGGGGCATTCGATTTACATTTTCAACCTGCCCACCCCAATCTCTCGCATCGTTTCTCGCTTACAGATATTCCCATATTAAGTCCCC
Source organism: Myxocyprinus asiaticus (assembly GCF_019703515.2). Taxonomy (NCBI): domain Eukaryota; kingdom Metazoa; phylum Chordata; class Actinopteri; order Cypriniformes; family Catostomidae; genus Myxocyprinus; species Myxocyprinus asiaticus. The sequence continues at coordinate 12,502,983 of NC_059363.1, read as the reverse complement.
TCTTGATCCTCTATTCACTGATGAAAATAATTTAATTATTTTTTTTTTATTATTTATTTATCACACATTATACATTTGCACATATACAGTGAAATTCTTTTTTTCACATATCCCAGCTAAGCTGGGGTCAGAGTGCAGGGTCAGCCATGATACAGCACACCTGGAGCAGATAGGGTCAAAGGCCTTGCTCAAGGGCCCAACAGTGGCATCTTGTCAGTACTGGGGCTTGAACCCCTGACTTTCTGATTAGTAACCCAGAGGGGTAATCAGGACTCAAGTCAAGTCTCGAGCTCCGAGCTCCTTGCCTTCAGCAAGCCAAAGACGTTTACCTCTTCTATACAAGATTACATTAATATACGAACTACTGAATTATATGTTTCTAATACCAGTTGAATTAGAACTTGGTGCTTTTAATGTTTGCTTAAGGGAACTGGTTGAAAATCCATTTATTTTGTTAGGTATTATTACACTTTAGGAAGTTTCCATATCAGCTATTTCCCTTGAATTTATGAACTGCAATGATATTTCAGACACACGGAATGTGAAAAGTACAGTATGTTCCTGTGAAATGAACAGTCGTTAATCTATCAAATTGCAGTAAAGAAAAAAAAATACATTGTCATTGTTTACTTACCATTATGTTGATCCAAAACCACCTGCTATTTTATTTATTAAGAGCTGTTGTCATAAACACTGATTATATGGAAAGGAACTATATGAAAATTCTTAAATTGTTTTGCATTCCCCTAAAAATAAAATAAAAAAACAAAATGTTTGGATCAATAGGAGGATTACTAAATAGTTTTTTTTTTTTTTTTTTGGATGAACTAATCTTTTTAGGATTTGTATTCAAACGGGCAAACAATCCTTCCCTCAAATAATCTCCATAAGTGAAGTTGTGTTTTGCCTTTATTCGTTTTATTTCATCTTGTGATAAGCTTTTTCAGAGGCAAATATTTTAATTAACCCCTTGATTTCAACATGGATTGAAAATTTACAGTTTTTCAGTGGATGTCATACATGCAAAGTGAATGTCAGAACAAATTAATCTTTTGACTTTAGAGTGAATACTCAAACCCCACTTTTCCATGGCTGCATAGAGGGAATAAAGAAACAAAAGCACTTACATATGCAGACCTTCACTAGTATGAATGGACTTCAGAGGAAGACATTTTAGAAAGCTAAGAAACTTGAGTGAATGAGAATCCTGATAGGCCCCTTGGGCAGTACAGGGGTGCCATGCAGGTCAGATCTGTACCTTACAGGGAAAAGAAAACTCAGACTCCTTTGGCTACTGGATCGGTTGTAAAGAAACAGAAAATGCTGTATCAACACAATTATGTATTCAGAGGTTCCACAATTACAGTATGTTCACAGCATTTTAAATCTTGCCCTGGATGTGCGATTTCATAAGTCACCATGCTTGCGAGCAGGAATGCATAACAAAATGCGGTAACAGAAAGGGGGTAATTCCAAAACACTTTCCTGGTGATATTAAGAGACTCTTGAGATTAGGAACAATACATGTCCTACATATACATCCTCTATGTTGGGGAAAAAGTTAAATCTAAAGGAAGTGTATACTCAGGACATTTAGTACTTCAGTTTAAATAATTTCATTTTGAATTTCATCAGACTTCCAAGCCACCACTATTGTCCGCTTTACCTCACCAGCATTCTAATCCCTTCATTAGTCACCTGCCACTCATGTCACTGCAATCAAGGACTCTATATTAATCTCCCATGTTCTCTTAGTCATTGTCTATTCACTTGTCTTATAGACCTCGATCGTCGCTGTTGTTTAAGTAAGTACTTTGCATTTGTGGTGGAAGCGGTGTCAAGCGGTCAAAAGGGCAACTTAGGTTAGCATAGGTGTTAGAATGTAGCCAACTATACCACCTTTGGACTTCAAAAAGGAATTTTAAGTTAAAATTAAGCTGGAAACATTTGAGGTCATAAGGACTTGCAGGTTTGTCATACCTAGTGAAGATAAGTCAATGTCTTCATACTAAAGTACATTTTATTCAAAAAAAAAAAAAAAAAAAAGTTACCATTAGTTAACAGAAGTCACATCAATGGGCATTTTAAAATGCAAATAATTTATGTACCTTCTACATACCAACATTTTAAACCTTAAGACAATAACCCATTAAAACACTCGGAAGGTAGGGGCCAACCACCAGAGAGGCAATCCACATTGGAGAAGGGCCAAAAATGCCACTTGTCGAGCCTACAAGAGCACCCACACTACAAAAGCTTAACTAATAGCTTGGTGCACAATTCACAGCAAACCGTGAGGGAGGAGACCACCATACCCCATAACCAGCCTCCCTGGGGCAGACCCACAGCACTTCCTGTAAAAGGAATAAATATTAAAAGTCAGACAATTAACATGCAAAATTACAGTCATTTGAAAGCATTAATACCACAGTCAGTTACTCCAGATGAGTTAAGTGAAACAGGGACAGAACCAAAACAAAAGATGACAAAACGCAGCGCAGACAAGGACAACATACCCTTGCAGGAGTTCACATCAGTTTTGAATGATGTGTTCGGCAGACACATGCCTCAGACCTACACAGTGCCAGAACTACACAAGCAATTGATTGGTCAGCATTCTACTGAACTTCATCAAACAACTCCAGCTCACTATGAAGAGAGGCAAACAAATAGCCCAGACTTCATGATTCTTAAAGAGAATCATCAAACACCAGCAGCAAACACACTGACATGGTCAGCATGGTCTGCTTATATTGTACCTGCAATCAAGTTAATTGCTATCAGGCTAGGTGACATCAATGTATGGGCATTTCAGAAGGAAAGGGATCAACCATTCAAGCTATCTACAAGGGGGATGACTGCCTATCCTGCTACACATGTTTGCTCCACTTCAGTTTACTGAGCTTGGTTTTTGTTATTTTGCTATTAAATATCTTGCTTTCTGAGATCAAACCACCTCTGTGTTCATCTTCCTTATGACAGTATGCTCTCTACTTTGCATGAACTCATAAGTTTTTTTATTTATTTATTTTTTTGTTATGATCCTGAATAAATCAGACAATTTAATTTTCAGCTATAACTCTTGAGTACCCCTTTCCCACTTCCTGCTCATGGTGGATGCAACAGTAGGACACATGGTCTGGTAAGTTTTATATATTTCAATATATTTTAAACAAACAATATTTAAGTCTCTGCGGTCACAGCTTCATGTCAACACTTTCATCCCATTGTGATCATTTCTGTCAAGAATTGTGGAAAAATTATGGCATTTTAGTTTAGATTTTAGAGGCAGCTTCAACTGAAGAAAAAAAAAAAATGGCTCCAGTGTACAACATATGGTTACGATGGATTATTTTGTAAAAAATATTATATATATATATAAAATATATATTTTATTTTATTTTATTTTTTTTTTTACTTTGTCAACTCCTGTTAGAATTTTCAGAATAGCGTGAAAACAGAAAAACAAAAGTGATAAAATACATTCAATATATATATATATTAGAATGTATTTTGTCAATTAACTCCTTTATTGAACACCGTTATTAAATCATTAAAGACGTTAAACTCTTGTTGGATGGAACAAATTAAAATAGCATGCTTTTTATTGTGTCTGATCGAGTTACAGTAAGATTTAATAATGTAAGATGTACAGTTACAGTCATAGTAAGCTATGAAGTGAAAACGTCAGTTTTCAGAAAAAAATAAATAAACATTTTTTTTTTATAAAAACATGTTCCTGTAGATGGTTTGTTAGCTGAGACATTTGTCTACAAATATCCATTTTAAATAAATTTAGTATTAAAAAAATTAAAAACTAAGATTTAAAACATGTTTTGTCCCTTATCTCAAGAATCAGCGAGGTACTACAACAACAATTACTTTTATTCCCTTTCGCACAAATCATGAGTCAAAACAGCAGATTATCAGCTCAGAAACATTTACTTTTTGCCCTGTTCGTCACACAATGTTATCTTATGACATCAAAACACTTTTATGGTAGCACAGGACGTGTAAGATGACACATTTTAACATGGCATTACATGCTTTCTGAAGCACAATCAAATGGTGTGGTAGCTCAAGTGAAAGAGCAATGTGCGTGTGATGTAAAGGACACGTGAGCTGAAAGTGACATCAAAGCACTACAAAATGACATGGTTACTTCAACAGTTGCCTTTTACATCTCGCATTTGCTTTTATCACACTCTTGGTTAGGTTAACGTTAAAGGTTTTGGATAGGGAGATCGTTTTTTTGTTGATTTTAAACTTGATAGAGCATCATCCTTAAAAAACGTTATCAATTTGGGGGAACATTTAAAGCCGCAATACGTAAAATAAACCAAGTAATTTCACAAAAAGTTTTTGTTTTCCTGGAAGAGAAAGACTGTACATTTTAAATGTGATTATCAGATTTTTTTGTATTTTTTTGTATGTTTTTTTTTTTTTTATCAACTTTTAGAAGTACACTAGCATATAGATGACTTCAAAGCTAATAGGCATGAAACTCCAATTTTGTTTTCATGGACAATTCAAACATTATTTTATTGCGCAGTTGTAGTGTTACGATCTAAAATGGAACTATTAAGGTCAACATTATGGTCCAACAATTAGAGCATTTGAAAGTGATACAACATTACCTAGTTTGTTTGCTCATAAGTGCTTTTAAACCCACACAAGGACTGTTGAGAATTCTAGAGCCCTCAGTGAGATGAGGAACACTAAACCTATTTTCGAACTCACAAGTTGACTGAGTGGTCAGTTAGTGCACTTCACCCACTTTTAATGAACACCATACAAGATAATTCATGTCAACTTGAGTGAGGAATTAACTGATACTTTCAAAAAGGGGAAAAAATGGGATTATGCAACTTTTTTCCAAGAGGCTTATAAATGCTGTTAATAATAGTAAAAAAAAAAAAAAAAAAAAAAAAGTTTAAAAATTAAATTGTCTGAAAATCTGAGCTGTCTAAACTGGATAGATAATAGATGACAAAATATTTGACACATGAGTGAAATATAATGTTTGCAATGCAAATCTATAGGCCTGGACAACACCTGTTCAATTGCAATGAACTAAGTGAAAATATTCAAGGATGAGCATATGTTCATGCTGAGAGGGAGAATGAGAGATATAAAAAGAGAGAGTCCAAGCCATATTTTATGCATGTATACAATTTTTTTTCTGTTGGCAAATTTATGGCATAGCATTTGACTCTTGATTTACAAGGCTTGTAAGGTTATCAGGGCAGAGAGGAAATGATGGCTGATTGAATTAAAGGACAAGAATGGATTAAAGGCTGTTTTGTTTAGCCGTGGTCCTTTTCTTGGTCAAAGATGGGTCATTACAGTGGGCCTGCTGAGTCATGTTTGTCTTGGCTTACATGTATCCATGGCATTTCCCTGTGTACATTACTTTTTTGTTTTTCCACTCTGAGAGGTCTGGACTCATTCCATCCACTTTTAGAGTACCATACTGACATACTCTGTGTTTTCTCAGTGAACGATTATAGAACTTTTTAGAGAGTCCTAGCAGTTCAAGTAAGTACAGTATAGGGCATGTTCCTTGTAAATCTTGCACGGTAATGTTGCTTTCTTTTGTTGGTTAGTAAAACACTTAAAATAGTATAGTTCATGTTTCTGTATTTTGTGTCTTTTGTGAACAAGGTGTGACTGATATCCTAGGCTATAATTTAGTTGCTTATGTCACTTAAAATTGATGTTTATAATTTATATACAGTATATTTCACACAGTACAAGACAAACACTGTGTCTGCATTGCTAGCAATTGCCTGTAAGAAAAGATGAATATAATTTGAATTTCTTTTCATCATTGATGTATCTGTAAAATGACATGTCTGTGTCAGCTGGCTAGCAAAAGGAAAATACACACAATTATTTACTGCCCTCAAGTTGTCCCTCATTGTTTTTTCCTCCCAGCAGAATCTTAAAGAGCCCATATTATGCTAATTTACAGGTTCATAATTTTATGTTGGGGGTCTACTAGAATAGGTTTACATGCTTTAATGTTCAAAAAACACATTATTTTTTCTCATACTGTACATTTATTTTCCCCGCTCTTCATACTCTTGCCAAAATGCTCTGATTTACCTCCTGTCTCTTCAAAGACCCCCTTTCTGAAAAGCCCAGTCTGCTCTGATTGGTCAGCTGCCCTTGTCTGTTGTGACTGGTCAACCGGGTAGAGTGTGTGTCGGAAATGTAATGCCCCTTACCATAACTGAGTTTCAGGCTTCCTGAGCAGCTGTAAACACTACTGTAACTATGGTAACAGTGGTGTCGGTTTTTGCCGTACAAGCTCTAGCCCAAGTCCGATAATGAATGAAAAATTTAAAAGTTTGGAAGAACAAGCTGATCGACCAGAACCACCTTCGCAAGCATGACTTGAGCAGGACGTTTCACAGTGGTAAGTTTTAATTTAGTAGCTATTGTGAACCTAACAAAGCTTCAAGTAAAAGACACGTAGTGCATCTAAGTTAGTCATATTTTGCTGGAATGGGTGTAGCTGAATGTTTTTCGGCAGAGCTATGAACGGAGAACAGAGGCTTACTCCCAGTTAGTGAGCAAGTTAGCTGAGGACTACCGATAGTGGCCTTAACATTACAGCTTGTAATTATATAATTATATAAGACTCTTGAGATCGACCATTTTGTTACACAGTTTTAGGTAAAATCTGGCCCACAGCTAAACAGTAAACCCTTACCAAAACAATAACATTACATAGCAAGTTAGCCGAGCACTACCGTGGATTGCAGACGTAAAATTACCGTTTGTAAAAATAAATCCATCTCCACACTGATCACTATTCATGATAGTAAGAACAACAAACAATCTGCATAATTCTACACAGTTGTATGTAAAAGTGGGCCCACATCTGATTAGCAAAACTATTTCAACACAATAACATTAGCTAGCAGGTTAGCAGAGGCCTACAGCTGTGCACTGGGTGTACACTGTAGCTACAACACAAAACTCTGCATTTGAACTCTCGGTAGCAGATAAATCCACAAATAATCAAGCATACCTACAGGTTATGATCCTGAAGCGCCAGATTGTCCCAACAAAGTGGGAACTGCACTTTCAGGAGTAACCGTCTTGAAAATCCGGAATTGGTTGTGGTTGTACTGCTGAGGAATAGTGGTAAAGATAACCACTGATACTTCAATTCGTCTGCCTTTGTAAGTCCAAACAAAGAGGTTTGCTTTCACAGTGAAGAAAAGAGCATCTTCTTGACATGGCGACAACACTAACCCAACTCATGCTGGCAGGCGGGCCAAAGTAGCCCCTAGGCGGGCATTATGCAGATGTGTTACATAGTGACATATATACTTTACAAAGAAATGGCTGGACTACAAACCAGCCGTTTCTTGTTGTTCTTGAGCAGTGTTGTCTGTGGGAGAGAATAACTCCCTTTTGCGTGAACTTTGTGCTTTGTAACTTTGCAGACCTTTTACATGCACAAAGAGCTATGTTACACACTAAAGGAAAGGTAAAATCACAAAACGCATAATAGGGTCTCTTTCTTCAAGAATCCTAACCCTGCTCTTTTCCACACAAAAACAGTTCATTTTGACCACTGCTGTCAAGGTTCAAAGGAAAAGAAAATCGTTATAAAAATACCATAAAAGTAGTCCATACAACACATAATTGTTGTATGGCCCCAAAAATCTTGGAAAATAGTGCACTGTTGTGATGTCTTTATACTGAACCTTTAATAGTGCTTTATAGTATTTGTCCTTTATGAAGCTTGACAGCTCCTGCTCACTCTAAACTGTTATTCTATTGAATAGAGCTGCTTAAAATTTCCATTTTTATGTTCCAAGAGAAAAAAAAAAAAGAAAAAAGAAATAAAAATAAAAAGGGTTTTGAATAACATAAGGGTGAGTAAATGAGTGAGTAAAAGTACATTTTCCATTTTTAGGTGAACTACACCTTTAACTGGTGGCTCATTTTTTGAGCACAGACCGGACAAAATGTTCTCAAAATAAAATGGTCTAATTTAAAAGTAGACTCTTAGGAGATGCTATACAAAATTCTGAATTAATTAAAGACATAAAGAAATTATTTAGAAAATCTTAAATTGATTTTAAATTATTACTTAATGCAAATATTATTAAGAAAATATGACACTGTCCTTGCCAAAACCTAAAAGCACAATAGAAGTCACAAGGGATGTCAAGGGAATTTTCTAAAAAACTGCTTCAAAAGCCTGCCAGATTACCACATTCATTCAATTCCTTTACAATATACACACATTCGTCTTTGAAAACATTAATGTTTTCACATTCACAGGTATGAATGACATACAAATCACGTACTGTACATGACATATTTAAATTCAAACCAGCAAATTTTGCCAAACAGTGAATAGTTTGCACCCTTGGAAATTAATGTCGGTCGGTACAACATTTCAATCATAAAACAGGGGTCAAATATTGCATGTTAAGTTAGATTCTTACATCTCACATGACACAAACAGTCTTAGACTGAACTTGCTGATGCGCTGCGATGGGATAATCCATGAGGTTCCCGCTTAATGTCTTAAACTTGAGTCCTGCCTTCATCGATTTGATTGGCTATCTCATATGGCATTGACAAGTGGTGCAGCAGAACAGCATATCAATAATTGGGCAATATATGATTATTGGGGGGGACTTGAAAAATCCTTTTCACACAATAAAATTTGAAATGTTTTTTATTTCACTATTTGTTTGGATTATTATAATTACAAAAATAATAATAATTTATATTTTTATGATGGATTTTTAAACTGTAAAGGTAAATTCCACTGAAAAATGAAAGTTCTGTTATCAAAATAACAATAATAAATAAAATTAAAAAAAAATAAAATTAAAAAAAAATAATGAAAGTGAATGGTGATTTAAGGCTAACATTCTGCCTAACATGTTCCACAGAAGAAAGACAATCATTTGGGTTTGGAGCAACAAAAGGGTGAGTAAATGATGACCAAATTTTCATTCTGGTTATGGAACAAGGGTAAAACAAGAAAGGCTATGCATACAGTAAAAGGCATTTGAAAAGTAGCAAAAATAAATGAAGGCACGATAAAAATCAACCCATCAAGTGATTGCAATTGAAGAAACCCTGTATAGAAGAACACACACACACACACACACACACACACGCACACACACACTACGAGGTCTTTCCATAGACATAATGATTTTTACCCTGTACAAATTTACTATTCTATCCCCCAACTGTAACCTTACCCCTAAACCTAAGCATCACTGAAAACTTGTGGCATTTTTACATTTTCAAAATAACATTGTTTAGCATGTTTTTAAGCAGTTTGAATCATGGGGACACTAGGCATGTCCTCATAAACCACCTTAATAGCATAATACCCTTGTAACTACTAGTTCATAACCTAAAAAAATGTCAGTGTAAACCACCAAAATCAAACCACACACACACACACAAACACACAAATACAGTATATGAATAAATATATGGTGATGTGGTTCAGAGCATTTGCTTTTATCATCCAAAAATAATCACATCATCCTTATGGTGGGAACAAAACAAAAGTGAGGCTCCAGTAATGAGAATGTTTCATAACATCAACATAAGGACACAAGATCACAGAATCTTGGTTAATTAATTATTAATGGAAACAATCTCAGAGGCAGTGACATATTCCTCATCTCACCTCTGGGACCAATGGATTACATAACATGCTTGGAATCATTAATTAAAGCCACATACAAATGTGTCTGTTAGTTTCAGAAGGCAATAGTATGAAATCCACATGAACACGGTTGAGACTGACTGACGCAGATGCAAGCAAAAAGAATAATTAATTATGAATAATAATGGAGCTGAAGACAAATAGGTGTGACTCACTTGTGTCTATTGTTGTCAGAGCACATATCATTCTAATTTCACCATACTCCTTTTATTTGTGTTTTCTTTCTATTGAATGCAGGAATCATTTAATCCTTCATATCATTTTTATTTGTCCTATCATCTGACTCTGCTTGTCTGACTTTTTTGTGCTTCATTTAGCAGCAGGATAAATATCGTTTTGAATAATTCATTTTTCGTTGTCATTTTGCCTCTTGACATGGGCATAATTTTCTTAACTGTTGTCGTTAAAGAAAGTTTGATTCCTTAAACTACGGCTTGACTTGAAAGCACTCGTAGTGTTTTGAAGAGCTTAATGCTAATGTTAGGATCTACATCTGCACCCAGGGTTTGCCTCTTGACATTTAAAGCTGATTAAGAAATTGTCTCGGACCTAACCTTTGCATCCCTAGAAACCTTTATGTCACTGCATTAGCACTTCCATTATCATTCAGTCTGATCTAATGAAAATTCTTTAATTGTGGCACATATATTAAGCTTCTTAATATATGTACAGCATAATTGAGGCAAGCTCTGAAAATTCCCAGTGTGAAATGAACCATTTAGCCAAGACTGAACTCATTCAGTGTAATAGTGTAACAAATTTAATATCCTTCTAACTTGTTTTGAGAGAAAAGCAGAGAAGCAAATATATACTTCTCTCTTTATTCATACTTAGATATATTGGATAATGGGGCTAGTTGTCACACAAAGAGGCTGTTACAAGGGATATATCTCAGTAACTATTATGTTTTGAGCCAAAAGTCCAATTACACAAATGTTTTTTTTTTTTTTTTTCATAGAAGTGTTTTTTATGTTGGTTTTAACATACAGTATATTTTCATATTATTATTATTATTATTATTATTATTAGTGTGTGTGTGAACTCTAATATGAATGACATGATTGTATGAATGTTATCAATATGTTTGTCTTGTTACGCAGCGGTACATGTATGTATGCTCAAAACAAATTTCCCTCATTGGAACAAATAAAGTATATCTGATCTGAATAGGCATACATTCAGGCAAGGGTAAGCTGGGGTAGATTACACTGTGTTCTCAGGACAAGGGTATTTTTGCATAAATGTCAGGTTGGGGCTAGTTGTCACATATTTTATATTGTGATTTTTTTTACTATTTATTAACTACAATATTTGCTGGCCAAAACAACGATTTAATATGTTTTTTGTTGCTTTTAATTTTTAGCTGTTTCATGTTATCTTTATATATATATATATATATATATATATATATATATATATATATATATAATTATTTTACTGTTTACATTTTGTTGAAATGCCTAAAATAGTGAATTCAAGATTCCATTGTGACAACTAAAGTCATGGTTACTTGTGTAACCTCCGTTCCCTGATGGAGGGAACGAGACGTTGTGTCGATGTAGTGACACTAGGGGTCACTCTTGGACACCTCTGGTCTTTGATAAAAGGCCAATGAAAATTGGCGAGTGGTATTTGCATGCCACTCCCCTGGACATACGGGTATAAAAGGAGCTGGTATGCAACCACTCATTCAGGTTTTATGCTGAGGAGCCGATATAAGGTCTATATAATTATAATTTCAGCGAGTAGTTCAGCGTTGTGGCAGGAGGGACACATCATCTCGTTCCCTCCATCAGGGAATGGAGGTTACACAAGTAACCATGACGTTCCCTATCTGTCACTCACTCGACGTTGTGTCGATGTAGTGACACTAGGGGTCCCTATACGAAAAGCCACAACTGGCTGAACTGTGTTACGTGAACTGGTGGTGTGTGGTGGGCAGACTACTGTGTGCCTCATAGCCAACACACCAGGTCGACACGTAACCTCCCCCAACATAGTTATGAGTGTCGAATGGCCCTTTGGGGACAAGTCAACTACCCAAAAGATAGAGACAGGCTTAACCCAGTCGTGGCCTCTTTTCCCCTTCTCTTTTTCCACTCCCTAAAAAAGAAGGGAGATTATCCGACTGGGCCGCCAGGTCTAGTCGGGGGGTGTCCCTCCCAAGGGGAAGACACCGCGGAGACCACACCTTGCCCAAAGAGAGGGGGGGATATTTAAGTGGAAGAATACGTCACATGGTCTTTCCAACCATGTGGAGAGTCTTCAAGGCAGATCCTACCCAACGGGGGAGGAGTTACAACAAACATGGAGACTGGGGCAGAGGGGCTCTGCCCAAGGAAGACGCAGCTTGCCAACAGGGAAACGAATTAGCTGAAGATATACATCACATGGGGTTAGCCTTACAGGGAACTGCCACATGCGGAGCACCTACCACAGAAAAGGACTCTTAGTTAGCATGTGTACTGGGCTGGCAGCGAGTCTCTCCGAAAATCGGACTGCCACAGGGCTCGGAGGAAGTTAACCAGGGAACAAAACTTGTGAACACTACTGGGAATTAATGGCACACATCTTCAGCTCAAAAGGAGGTGGAAGGCGCTATGTGCAAGCGATACACCCAGCCGGCTATCCTGGGCTTATCCGCTTGTATTACGTGCCAATACCTGGGATGAAACCGGTTCCACCCGGAGGTTGTAGAACCTTGCAAAGGTGTTGGGTGTTGCCTAGCCTGCTGCTCTGCAAATGTCTGTTAGAGAGGCACCCCTGGCCAGAGCCCAGGAAGCCGCTACACCCCTGGTAGAATGGGCTCGTAGCCCTACCAGGAGCGGCATGTCCTGGGCATGATATGCCATAGTTATGGCATCAATGAGCCAGTGGGCGATCCTCTGCTTGGAGACAGCGCTTCCTTTCCGCTGTGCACCAAAGCAGACAAAGAGCTGCTTAGAGATCCTAAATAGATGCGTAAAGTGCGCACCGGACACAGCAACGACAGGACTGGTTCTACCTCCTCCTGGGGCAGTGCTTGCAGGTTCACCACCTGGTCCCTAAAAGGGGTCGTGGGAACCTTGGGCACATAGCCCAGTCGGGGACTCAGGATCACGTGAGAGTAACCCGGACAGAACTCCAGGCACGTTTTGCTGACAGAGAACGCTTGCAGGTCTCCTACCCTCTTGATGGAAGTGAGCGCAGTCAGGAGGGCAGTCTTCAAGGAGAGTGCCTTAAGCTCGGCTGACTGCAAAGGCTCAAAGTTGGCTCTCTGTAGACCCTGAAGGACTACAGAGAGGTCCCATGAGGGAACGAGGCACGGTCTGGAGGGATTCAGCCTCCTGGCACCTCTTAGGAACCTGATGATCAGGTCGTGCTTCCCTAAGGACTTACCGTCGACTGCGGTGTGGTGTGCTGCTATGGCGGCAACGTACACCTTCAAAGTGGAAGGGGACAGCCTCCCTTCCAACCTTTCCTGCAGGAAGGAAAGCACTGATCCGACTGCAGATCTCTGGGGGTCTTCCCATCGGGAGGAACACCACTTAGCGAACAGACGCCGCTTAAAGGCATACAGGCGCCTTATAGAGGGGGTCCTAGCCTGAGTGATCATGTCTACCACCGCAGGCGATAGACCACTTAGGTCTTGCGTGAGGTCCGAGAACCAGGTCTAGGTGGGCCAAAAGGGTGCTACCAGGACGACCTGCTCCTCGTCCACAGGGTCTGTGCAAGTAGGCTCACTGGGGGAAACTGTGTGCCAGGGGGCCAGCTGTGTGCCAGCGCATTTATGCCGAGGGGAGCCTCGTTGAGGGCATACCGGTGCGGGCAGTGGGAGGATTCTTGGGAGGCGAACAGGTCCACCTGTCCGAATTGACTCCAAATCAGCTGGACCACCTGAGGGTGGAGTCTTCCCTATCCCCTGAGGGTAACCTGCCATGACAGCACGTCCGCTGTAGTGTTGAGGTTGCCTGGGATGTGAGTGGCTCGCAGCGACTTGAAGTGCTCCTGACTCCAGAGGAGGAGACGGCGGGTGAGTTGTGACATACAATGAGAGTGCAGACCACCTTGGCGGTTGACATATGCTACTGTTGCCATGTTGTCTGTCCGAACTAACACGTGCTTGCCCTGGATCAATGGCCGAAACCTCTGCAGGGTGAGCAGAATTGCCAACAACTCGAGGCAGTTAATGTGCCATTGCAGTCTTGGGCCCGTCCACAGGCCGGCGGCTGCATGCCTGTTGCAAACAGTGCCCCAGCCCGTTTTGGAGGTGTCTGTCATGACTACGACGCACCTGGAGACCAGTTCTAGAGGAACACCTGCCCATAGAAACGAGAGGTCAGTCCAAGGGCTGAAGAGACGGTGACAGACCAGCTTGATGGCCACGCGATGTGTCCCGTGGTGCCATGCCCATCTTGGGACTCGAGTCTGAAGCCAGTTCTGAAGCGGTCTCATATGCATCAACCCGAGCGGGGTGGCTACTGCCGAGGATGCCATATGCCCCAGGAGCCTCTGAAAAAGTTTAAGTGGAACCGCTGTTTTCTGTTTTAATGCCTTCAAACAGGCCAGCACCGACTGAGCGCGCTCGTTCATAAGCGCGCCGTCAAAGAGACTGAGTCCAGCTCCAAACCGAGAAAAGAGATGCTCTGAATCGGGAGGAGCTTGCTCTTTTCCCAGTCGACCCAAAGCCCTAGTCGGCTGAGGTGTGAGAGCATCAGGTCCCTTCTTCATCTCGGCTGGAGGGACAGGTTCTATCGCGCCCTTCCGTAGGAGGGTAGTGATCTCCGTGCGCAAGGTAGCAGCGTTTTCGTCCTTGACCAAGGTGAAGTGAATACCGCTGAACCTGGGTAGGTGCCTGGCGAACTGAATCACGTAGCCGAGTCGGACGGTCCGGATCAGCCATTGCGACGGATTGGAAAGCGCAAGCCATGCATCCAAGTTCCGCGCAAGGGGGACCAAGGGGACAATGTCGTCGGATGTACCGGCAGATGGGGCCTCGCGGTGGGGCGGAGCTCGAGGTGCCACACCACGTCGTGGCCGTGCTGAGCCTAGGGACATCGAAGCACTTACCTGGCTCCTTGTGACCATCCCCGGAACAGCCTGGGATGGGGGAGGAAGAGGCCTTTCCTCGTAACCCATGGAGACTGCCAAATCTGGGGCGGGTGTGTGCCACAGCTGGGCGCTCAGGGGCGGAAAGACAACCGCTGGAGCGCCAATCCTGAAAGGAAAAACCTGTGGACAGTAGTCATGATGACGTCCGTGCACACCGGGTTTGTGACCCAGGGAGGAAGGAAACCGCTCTTTTGCTGAACTGTTGGGTACCGAAGCCACTTGGGTATGCGGCGAAATCAAACAAAAAGGCAACAAAAGATTTTCCACCCGGCCCTCTTCCGGGGGATGGAGTGGTCTTCTTACCAGCTCCAGGTGAGTGGGTTCATTCATCCTTGGGTCGCACATCTCAGGGGCGCTTTGACTACCTCCGTGGGTTCTTAGGCGCCGACTGTGAGACGGGTGGCGTCTGCTTCCTGTGGTGGGCTCCACGCTGGGGCTGGGCCGAAAGGGCGGGCTGCGGCGGAGCTGGTGCAGTCATCGCAGGGGGACGCCCTTGGCGATGAGCAGACGGGGTGCAGGATCTTGAGCTGCGCCGGGGCAGGATGTGCTGGATGGCCTCCGTCTGCTGCTTTACTGCCGAGAACTGCTGGGCAAAGTCCTCGACGGTGTTGCCGAATAGACCAGCCTGGGAAATGGGGGCAGCAAGGAACTGTGTCTTGTCTGCCTCACCCATCTCGACCAGGTTGAGCCAAAGGTGGCGCTCCTGGAACACTAATGTGGCCATCGTCCACCCGAGAGACCGCGCCGCGACCTTCGTCGCTCGGAGAGCGAGGTCGGTCATCGAGCGCAGTTCCTGCATCAAATCTGGGGTGGAACTACCCTCGTGCAGTTCTTTCAACGCCTTGGCTTGGTGGACCTGCAGGAGAGCCATGGCGTGCAGGGCAGAGGCGGTTTGTCCAGCAGTGCTGTAGGCTTTAGCCGTCAGGGACGACGTGAGCCTACAGGGCTTGGACAGGAGCTTAGGGCGTCCACGCCAGGTGGCGGCACTCTGTGGGCATAGTTGCACCGCGAGCACCTTATCCACCGGGGGAATCACCGACTGGACAAGCCCGCTCTCCTATGCTGCGCTCGAGAGCTCATCATCTTCGCGGGCTCCGAACAAGAAGCCAGACTCGCCGTGAGACGAGCCGGCGAACTCATCCGGAAGCCCGACTGGGGCAGACGAGCATGCTGGAGAATGGGACGTTCGCGGGGGGATACCCGGCAGAGGCGATCCAATTGGGGTCCCCAAATTGCCCCCAGTGCTAGCCGCACTGGCCTCATACCCGTAGGTAGAAGGACCGAGGCAGGGAGCCGCTGGGGTGGCTTGTTTTCTTACAAAAGCAAGCCGCAACTGCAACGTTGCCATGGTCATGTTCTCGCAATGAGAACATGAACCATCCACAAACGCTGCCTCCGTGTGGGTCGCGCACAGACACGAAAGACAGCGATCACGACCATCCGAAGTTGAGAGATAACGACCGCAACCAGGAATAACACACAATCGGAAAGGCATCTTTAAAAAGACGTGTCTTTAAAAAGACATTTCGTGTGTGGCGCTCTTTTAGAGAAAATATACTCTTTTTGAGGAAAAGGCTCTATCAGAAAATATACTGTCTTTGTTTTCTGCCAAAGCGCCCAGGGGCGTTCTCTGCAGTGCACCAGTGCAGAGGAGGGAGAAGCCGCTGAAATGCGCCGTCAGATCCAGCAGAGGTGAATGAACTGTAGAATTCAGCTCAGTGAGCATGACCGTTCGGCTCCGAAGAGAAAATCTGAATGAGTGTTTGCATACCAGCTCCTTTTATATCCGTATGTCCGGGGTAGTGGCATGCAAATACCACTCGCCAATTTTCATTGGCCTTTTATCAAAGACCAGATGTGTCTTGGGCTCCCAGGAGTGACCCCTAGTGTCATTACATCGACACAACGTCGAGTGAGTGACAGATAGGGAACCCCTGATATTGTGACAAAATGCCCCACTATGACACTGTGTTTAATTTTTTCTTGGGCAGTAATGGTGGAAATGTTTTTTTTTTTTTTTTTTTTTTTTTTTTTGTAGTGAAACCCTATACTAAAATTGACTTTATAAAAAGAAACCTACCCAGAAAAAATTATCTGGAGTAGTGTGACAACTAACCCCAGTCTCCAGCAAAGATGAAGAATTACTCATCAGAACAGATGAGATATGATTTTCAGATGAGAAACAGAAGAGATTAAATATGTGATGCTGTGAAATGTTGTGTATTTTATTACTCTTTGAAAGTCTTCTACTGTTTTTTTTTTTCCATAGAGTGTGTCTGCCAAGAAAAAAATAAATAAAAGCTGAAAAGAAAAGGCTCAGCAGCTTTATTTTAAGGGCTTTATTTTGACCACTGAAAGAAAGGCAGAGATTGAACCCTGCTACTGGGAAACTAACCCATTCTCAGGTTTTCATTTTGATGGCCAAGAACTGCACTGGACTTCCAAACTACATATGAAGTGTTGACAAACAACTGTCAAACAGCTTTACTGTCCACTCTGTATAATACAGTTCTACCTCTCTGAAAAGGCAGCATATCCTTAAAGGGATAGTTCACCCAAAAAATTACATTCTGTCATCATTTACTCATTCTCATGTATTTCAAAAACTTTCTTTATTCCACAAACACAAAAGGTGTTTTGAATAGCCTCTTCTTCATATTATAAAAGGAATGAGGTCCTGAGCTGTCAAGCTCCAAAAAAAGAAAAGAAAAAAGAAGACTTGTTAAAAGTGGTCTATATGACTCACGCAGTATACTCCAAGTGTTCTGAAGACATATAATAAAGCTTTGTATGAAGAACAGACCAAAATTTGCAACCTGGTCTTGGAGTGAAAACATGACTCTATATACATTTTTAGCAAAATGTGTTATAAGTGTCTCCAGGTACAATTCCCTGCAGTTTACAGGTGAAATGAACACTAGAGGCGCTACAACAACTGTGTGTTTTATTCACTTTCACTCAAATCATGACTTTAATGGCTGATTATGACTTTATAAACACTCCTTTTTCTCTCTATTACTCAGACCCTGCTATTTTATGATATCGACACACTTTTACTTTAACACATTGTTTGAAAAATGATACATTTGAATGCTTGTATTACAAACCCACCTACATATATACACTTATTCCAGAATAATTAGCTTGCACGGTAGCTCACTTGATAGGGTGTCTGATTTAGAGTTGGAGGACTGTGGTTCAAGTCCAGTCATGCCCTCAAGCTCACATGTGACATTATAGAAGCAGCATGAAATTATGTGATTGGTTCAGAAAATCATATGTTTCATTTTGCTTCAGCATTTTAAAACACTAATGGTTAAGTTTAGGCATTGATAAGGTAAGGATGTCTTTTTTCACATCTTATTTTTATTTTAAAACACTGATGGTTAGGTTTAGGGGTTGATTTGGTAAGGATGTATTTTTTAAACATCTCATTTATATTTTAAAACACTATTGGATAGATTCAGGCAAAAGTTTTACATTAGGGAGGTATGTTTTAAAAACATCCATCTAAAATTAACCTTAAAGGAATAGTTTACCCAAAAATGAAAATTCTCTCATTATTCACTTACCTCGATGCCATCCCAGATGTGTATGACTGTCAATTTAATATTTTTAGAAAAATGTTGAAGCTCTGTAGGTCCTTATAATGTAAGTAAATGGGTGTCATCAGGCTGCTGGCTGTTTGATGGTCCAAAAGGCATATTTAGGAAGCATAAAAGTAATCCACACAACTCCAATTGATCAGTTAATGTCTTCTGAAGCAAACTGATAGGTTGGTGTAAGAAACAAATTAATAATTAAACGTTTTTAACAGCCTGATGGCACCATTTTACTTACATTATAAGGACCTACAGAGCATCAACATTTTCTAAAATCTTAATTTGTGTTCTGCTGAAGAATAACAGTCCTACTGGGATGGCATCAGGGTAAGTGAATAATGAGATGATTTAAATTTTTGGGTGAACTATTCCTTTAAAACCTCATCTGAATACACCATTTTACTCATTTTTGGTGCCCCCAGCTGAACATTTAACTGGAAACTTGCAGCCAAACATGTTATACAACATGTAATTTTGAAATGCAAAAATGTTGTCATGTTCACTCTTCATGAGATCAGTCGTTATTCACTTAATCTTCTTCTCAAATGGGCTGTTGACAGCTGCGACCAGATCACTGACAAATCAACGAATCATTCAGGGCCTCGTTTCCCAATAACGATCGATCGTAGTAGCTTTTTCTACGATCAATTTTACGAACGTTCTTTATTTTTTATGTGCGTTTCCCAAAACTGCACTTAACATGAACACCTGAGGACGCACATTAAGTGCTACTTAAGAGAGTCGCTGTCCTTGTGACAGTGTTGAAATGTGACCGCGTAGTGCTGCTCGCCATTGTAACTTCATTATATTTGTGCATAACTTTATAAACATTTGTAATTTACCTCGCTAATATTTGTTTAAAAATATTTTCTTAAATATTTGACCTAATTAATTACATATGTACATATTGTTTTATAATCATTTATTTTACGCAATCTGCTTCCTTAATAAGGTGTGCATGTGTAATATTTCATTTTCACACATTTCTTTCTATATTAAAGCTTCCAGGATTAGTGAAGACAGCGGAGGCCCTGTGTATGATCCTGCTAATTACAAGCATTCATTGAATATTACGAGGTTCACCGTGTTATCACGCAGTGTGAAAGAAGGAGACGTTAAGTAGATGTGCTTTAGGGACATTCACCAATAAAGCGGAGGTCTGCTCTTTACTCCTAAAATTGATAACAGTGACAGCAATGCTGCATGTGCGGTGCTACACAACTTGTAGTTCTGGCGAGAGCGCCTTTGGGTGTCAGATAGGAAGAGGAGACAATTATGAGCCGATATATACTGACGATTTTCATGCAGTTATTCTCAAAGTGAAAAAATAACAGGTATATTTTATTCAACAAAAAGGGCAAAAAACAAACCAAAACTCCCATGAGGAAGAAAAATAAACATAAACTACCCCGAAGTAAAAAGGGTGTCCAGTCTGGGGTAGGGAAAACAGGGCACAGGACCGACTGGATCAGGCTGGGGTGAAACAGGACCTAAACGAGACAAGACTAACTGGAGACATGGCCAACAAACAAACAAGACCGACTAAGTACACAAGATGAACTGGCACTGGACAGCACACACGAGGAGGCTAAAACAGGGAGAGAAATCAAACAGGTTAACAGGGGACAGGTGAGGCAAATGAACTAATAATAAGCAAACAAGGAGGCGGGGTATGAAGTAAGACAGAGAGACACGCGACAATGCAGAGACAAAACAAAGCCACGTGCTCTCACAAGACAACGAAACACCCGAATGGCATGAGCACACATTGCCAAGACAATAAGGCAATATACACTCATGCCAACCGACAAGCAAGATGAGAGAATGCGTAGCAACGCCAAATAAAGCGATGCCACACATTCTCATGCAAACGCCACGCGATGCATGCAACAGGCGACAAAAACAAGACAGGACACCTGTGCAAGAGTTCGGCCACACGCAAACCCGAAACCTGAGACCGAAGTGACTGAACCTCAGCAGAACGTGAAGACAGCGCAAAGTGAGCACAACGCCTGTCCGTGGTCACGAGAGACAGGCACAGAACATGGAGCACGAGTGTCCGGATTCCAACACAGACCGAAACTGAACCAGACAGGGAAGTCAGGATCCAGACACCATGCTCCGGATATGAAACACAAGACAGCTTGCGACGCGAGGTGCACTTGTGTTCGCGAGAGAGAGACATAAACTATTGATGCAAGTGCATGCCGCCAAGATGACATAAGTGCGATGCACCCACGTCAGTAACAGACAGAACATGGAGCATGAGTGTCCGGATCCCGACACAGACAGAAACCGAACCAGACAGGAAGTCAGGATCCAGACACCATGCTCCAGACATGAAAGACAGACTGAAGAGCGAATGGCAGGGAATTGAACCGAAACCGTGCGCTCAAAGACAGACAATGAAACACAAGACAGAACATGGGACGATGATGCCCCGGTCATGTCAGACAAAAACCTAAACTGACAGAGTGACAGGACCTTGACACCACTTTGCTGTTACCAACTAGTCCATTCAAATAACTTTATTTGTTTACTAATTCTATTCATCATTTTATATAGACTATCTATATTATGCATTCCGTTGTTGTTGTTATTATTATTATTATTATTATTAAATAAAAATAAATAAAACATATGTATATTAAAGTTTTAGCTTAAAGTTTAGCTATAGATATTTAAATTGTATCAGGTGTAATTTTGCATTTGTCCTGCAGGTGTCTGCATAAGTCTATGTCCTTACGATGCTCTTAGCACTGTATGAGTACTCCAGAGCACTCGAAAATCTACAAGCATTTTCAAGTACTACTTAAGTTACGATGCTTTTGGGAAATGGGCCGCAAAACTAAAATGAATCGTAAGATGAATTTTACGATCTACTTAGGCTTACGATGCTTTTGAGAAATGAGGCCCAGACCAGTTTTGTGAACTTGATCAACCCACTGATTGATCAAAAGAATGATTTGTTTATAAATCAGACATCAATATTTTTTTCATGAACATGCCAAAGGGATCTAGGGAAGATGTCAAGTTTTTCACTAAATAACAACACATAAAACTACTATTATGATGCTTTTGTGACGCTTTTCTGTCCTTTTGGAGCTTGACAACCCATGCTTCCAATCTACTTTCATTAGTAGATCAAACTGGACATTCTGTTAAACTTTTGTCTTGGTGTTCCATGGAAGAAAGAAAATCATAAAGGGATGGCATGAGGGTGAATAAATGTATAATTTTCATTTTTGGGTGAACTATCCCTTTAATATACAGGAAGCTGTGAAGTGAAACAGATTCACCCTTGAAAACACGCTTGTCTTGGATTTAATTCGAAGTCAGTTGCACAAGAGTGGAGAGTCCATTTAGACAAAAATGAAAATAAATGTCTGAGAATAAATATGAGAACTATTCTATGAACTATCTCTCTCATCAGCATTAGGATAATTTATCTAATTTTATATGTTAAATGATAAAATGTTCCATTGAAATATGCAGTAATTTTGTTCCCTAGTCAACCCTAAGTGTGATTTAACTTTTTCCCCAGTAATATTTCCATTTGTCTCTCTGAGCTGAATCTGTAAAGAGATGACCTGACAAAAATGTTCTAGTCATTACTGGCATAACATTTGCAGAATTTCCATGCACTGCCTTGCTTCAGCATTTGAGACAGAATAGTAATCTGTGAATATATTATGCAGCCTTAATCCCTCATTATGGACTTTCCTCTCTCGTCTGTGACCTGACTAGAAAAGTGAACAACTTTCTCAAATATCTAGGCCACAATGTTAAATCTCCTCACTTAATATAAGTCATGGTTTTGC
The DNA here is from genome assembly GCF_019703515.2 of Myxocyprinus asiaticus. NCBI lineage: Eukaryota > Metazoa > Chordata > Actinopteri > Cypriniformes > Catostomidae > Myxocyprinus > Myxocyprinus asiaticus. The sequence goes on along the minus strand of NC_059363.1, from coordinate 12,480,742 downwards.
GAAGGTACAAAGGTCTGAAACTGAAACAGGTGAAGGTGTTTAAAGGGATATTTCACCCAAAAATGAAAATTATGCATTTACTCACCCTCATATCATCCCAGATGTGTACAGTATGACTTTCTTCTGCAGAACACACACACATTTTTTTCAGAAGAATAGCTCAGCTCTGTAGGTCCATTCAATGCAAATTAATGGGTACCAAAATTTTGCACCTCCAAAAATCACATAAAGGCAGCATAAAAGTAAGCCATAAGACTCCAGTGGTAAAATCCATATCTTCTGAAGCGATATGATAGGTGTGGGTGAGAAACAAATAAATATTTAAGTCCTTTTTCACTATAAATATTCAAATTTGAACAGCCCCAACCAGTAGGAGGCAATATGCACAAAGAATGTGAATCACCTAGAAAACAAAAGAAGAAGTGGATGGAAGAGAAAAAGAAAGGGGAGATTTATTATTAATTAATTTATTTATTTTTTTTTAAATTTAAACAATTAAAAACTTAAATATTACTCTGTTTCCCACCCACTCCTATCATTTTGCTTCAAAAGAGATGGATTTAACCACTGGTGCTTATGGATACTTTTATGCTGCCTTTATATGATTTTTGGAGATTCAAAGTTCTGGCCACCATTCACTTGCATTTTATGGACCTACAGAGTTGAGATATTCTTAAAAAAAATATCTTAATTTGTGTTCTGCAGAAGAAAGTAAATATGGTGATAGAGTTTTCATTTTTGGGTGAACTATATCTTTAAAGAAATAATTCCAAAATGTAAACTGCAACATTGTTTCCTCACTCTCATGTCATTCCAAACCTGTGTGACTTTCATTATTCCACAATATAGGAGGAACACAAAAGGAGAGATTTTGAAAACTGTAGTGGTCCCTCTTGTCCATGCAATTACAATGAATATGGACTGAGCTCCCAGGTTCCAAAGGACTCAAATAACCATACAAATCACAAATGTTGTCCATGCTATTTGAGCACTATATATATAGAATTACATAAATGGAACGATGGGAATTATGTTGTGACTAAACAAAATCCAAAATAAATCAAAACTGTGTTATATTTTAGCATCTTCAAAGTAGTCACCCTTTGCCTAGAATTTGCAGACATGTACTCTTGACATTTTCTTAACCAACTTCTTGAGGTATCACCCTGGGATGCTTTTTAAACAGTACGGAAGGAGTTCCCATCTATGTTGGGCACTTATTGGCTGCTTTTCTTTATTATTTGGTCCAAGTCATCATATTTTTTTAGTTAAATTTTAGTTTTATAATGAAATAAATTAATATGGTGGCACAATTATATTTTTGTCTACAAAACAAATTTTAAACATTCAAGCATACGCCTTCAGATCAAAAGATTTTTAAGATCATGAGAAACATTTCAGTCAAGAGTTTCAAAACTTTTGACCGGTAGTGTGCATATATATATATATATATATATATATATATATATATATATATATATATATATATATATATAATGGGATTACGTATTTAAAATACAAAAGATAAGTAACTGTATCCCACTACAGTTACAATTGAATTAATTGGTATTTAGAATAAAGTTACATTCAAAAAGTATTTTGATTACTGAAGAGATTACTTTGCATTTTATTGTCATTTGTTTCATTTAATATTTAGTCCTTTCAGATGGAAAAATGTATACATATACATGATGCGATCCAAAGTGCATTTGAACAGCGGTGAAACACTTTCTTATGATGTGTTACATTCATAAGAGCAGACAGATAAGTAAGTCTGAAGTAAGTTTGGAGCACAAGAAATAGAAATAAACCTTGTCAGCTTTTCGCTAAGCTAAAATGCTATTTTGTCTTACTGTACTGGCAGAGTTTTTATAGTCAAAATAAGTGAAAAAATCTACCACTGCTGAAGAAGTAATCCAAAGTATTTAGAATATGTTACTGACCTTGAGTAATCTAACGGAATATGTTACAAATTACATCTTACATCATGTATTCTGTAATCTGTAGTGGAATACATCTCAAAAGTAACCCTCCCAACCCTGTGTACAGTATGTATGTATTGTGCTTCTGAAGTCATAAGATGGCCTCAGATTTGATATAGATTCATAATGGATACAGATTCATTGAAAATATCTGACTCAAAAGAACAATTAGTTCACATTAATTTAATTAACAACATAAATTTCAGTCTGTTTCTCACCCAAAGCTATCATACATCTTTAGAAGTTTTGGAAATCAGCACATAACTTATATAACAGCTCCAGTCCCCATTTATTGTAATTGCATGGAGAAGAGTGTTCAGTACATACAAAATAAATAAAAATAAAAATAAAAATAAAAATAAATAATTTTGTGTTCGCTAGAAGTCATACATGTTAAAAAAAGACATGAATTTAAGTAATAGATGACAGATTTTTTTTTTTTTTTTTTTTGCGTGAATTTGTCCAGGCCCCATTCTTGACAGGAGTGTAAGCACACCAGTGAGATGGGCAGCTAATTTTATTGTGAAAATATGTTGAGACTGTGCTGAACAGGTTGATAATTGCTAGTAGAGTGACTGAAACAAAGACGTTCTCACCAAATGGTATCACACCACAGAAACATTGTGTCATTAAGCAAACAATATAATTATGACACATCATAAGCAAAGGACAACTTGAAAATTGGATGGCAGTTTTTAATGTAGCTCAATTGTGTTTGCTACTAGTAATGCCAAAGTCATGGGTTCAGTTCCAGAGAAACACAAATAGTGATAAAATGGATACTTTGAATGGACTGTGAATTGCTTAGTGGATAAAATTATTTTCTAAATGCACATATAAATAAATACAAAGTATTTTGATTACTGAAGAGATTACTTTGCATTTTATTGTCATTTGTTTCATTTAATATTTAGTCCTTTCAGATGGAAAACATTTATACATATAAATGATGCGATCCAAAGTGCATTTGAACAGCGGTGAAACACGTTCTTTTGATGTGTTACATTCATACAAGCAGACAGATAAGTCTACATAATAAATAGTTAAAAATATGATGGTAATGATGGCATAGTTAAAAACAATACATTTCTAAAGAATCAAAATCAGATACTTTGTTATCAGATACATTGCTATTGTGTATCAACACTGGCAGTCCACATCCCTATTGATTACAAAAAATAAAATTAGTAGACGAGGGGGCTGAGTGGAGTTTTGAATGGCCCATATCAGATCATCAAGATTAAACAGTTGATGCAGTCTATGTGCCAGTCTAAACACTATGAATAGCATTCAAGAGCTGTCTCAGCACTCAGCTCTCTAAAAAGGAAGGAGAAATATTAATAATTCAAGGTGATCTAAATCTTGGCTAGTCACGTGGTTGACAGAGGCTCAAATTATTATCCGGGCAATCACGCAATTTCATTCCATGTGAAAGACGAACAACACACATAGAAAACCAGTTCCTGTGGTCTTTCTCTCTTCATCAATCTTGTCCTTGGGGAATATAAAATCTCATCTTTCTATAGGGAATACACTGCTGTCAGAAAAGTGGTATTCGCAGATTAATCCATATTTTTTATATGTATTTTTGTTCTAATGATGAGGTTAAAACCCCTGGTGGCATTGAACTTTAAGTTTTCGGTAAAATGACAGCTGTCACCTGTTTTCAAAATACTAGCTTTTCTAGTAATAACTTTTCCCAACGAGTGACATCACAAAACGCTACAAAGTAGGTTTTATGTGACATCCAAAAAAATAAATACAATAAAAATAATATATATATATATATATATATATATATATATATATATATATATATATATATATATATACATACATTAGCAGCCAAAAGTTTGGAATAATGTACAGATTTTGCTCTTATGGAAAGAAATTGGTACTTTTATTCACCAAAGTGGCATTCAACTGATCGCAATGTATAGTCAGGGCATTAATAACATGAAAAATTACTATTACTATTTGAAAAAAATATTCAGAACTTCTTAAACTACTTCAGAGAATTCTCATCAAAAAATCCTACATGTGCAGCAATGACTTTGCAGATCCTTGGCATTTTAGCTGTAAGTTTATCTAGATACTCAGGTGACATTTCACCCCATGCTTCCTGTAGCACTTGCCATAGATGTGGCTGTCTTGTCGGGCACTTCTCACACACCTTACAATCTAGCTGATCCCACAAAAGCTCAATGGGGTTAAGATCCATAACACTCTTTTCCAATTATCTGTTGTCCAATGTCTGTGTCTCTTTGCCCACTCTAACCTTTTCTTTTTGTTTTTCTGTTTTGTTTTCTGCATCTATTTATCAAACTAGAGATTCTGATGTACTTATCCTCTTGTTTAGTTGTACCCTCCACATCTCTTTCTGTCCTTGTTAGAGCCAGTTGTCCTTTGTCTTTGAAGATTGTAGTGCACACCTTTGTATGAAATCTTCAGTTTTTGGCAAATTCAAGCATTGTATAGCCTTCATTCCTCAAAACAATAATTGACTAATGAGTTTCTAGAAAGCATTTTTTTTTTTTTTTTTTTTTTTTTTGCCATTTTTGACCTAATATTGACCATTAATACATGCCAGTCTATTGCATACTGTGGCACCTCATAAACAAACACAAAGACAATGTTAAGCTTCATTTAACAAACAAAATAGCTTTCAACTGTGTTTGATATAATGGCAAGTGATTTTCTAGCACCAAATTAGCAATTTAGCATGATTACTCAAGGATAAGGTGTTGGTGGCTGCTGGAAATGGGGCTGTCTAGATCTGATCAAAAATTACTGTTTTCAAATAGTGATGGTGCTGTTTTTTTACATCAGTATTGTCCTGACTATACTTTGTGATCAGTTGAATGCCACTTTGGTGAATTAAAGTACCAATTTCCTTCTGAAACAGCAAAATCTGTACATTATTCCACACTTTTGGCTGCCAGTGTATATATATTAGCCTATTTTTAAGGTTTATGCATTTCAGTTGCTAACAAAATTCCATCAGATTGAATTATGTAATTTTCACCAATATTAAATTGATAAAACTTAAAATATTTTAGTTTTTAATTTTATTTTGTTAAAGATTACTCCATTGCATTTGATGGAAATTTTTTTATGAAATTAAAAATTACGTTTTTTGAATGTGAGGCAATAATAAAATGCACTCTCTTAAATTGCCCTTCTCCCTAATAAGAAGCATTGGGAAGTCAGTTAGTTTTAGTGAATCACATCTTTTCAATAAACTGGTTCAAACTAAAAGGTTCAGTGATTCATTTGTGTCCCTGCGCAGAAATCCATTCTTGTTATTTTACCTTTTTATTTTCTTTTTCTTTTTTTTTTTTTTTTTTTGTATTGAAAGATTTAATTAAATGCTGCTGCTGATCTGTATTTTTGACTATATAGGTTAGTTTTTTTTTATTTATTTTTTTTTTTTTTCTAGTTTTATTAGTTGTATTTAGTGTAAATGTAACAGTTTAAAGTGAGGTAACTGAGATCATTATTGTCTTGTGTTAGATAAACACAGCTCTAATTGCACCCATAAATTACATAATCATACATTACATATATATGATTATATAATTGAAATAAAATGGCCCCCTTAAGAAACTTTAATGTAGTCATCTACTTGTTTGTTAATAGCTAAAGTGTATCCAGCTTTCTTTTTCAATATGGTAGTTTAAATAATGAGTAGCTTTCAAAATTACGACCCTGGTCAACAATGGTCATGTTGTTATGGCGTTATTTTTATATCACCAAAAACTGTTTTTTGAAAAAGCCTCCGAATTCATAATCTTGAAAAAAGACTGGGTGTAATTTTATGTTATCGAAAAGTTTGCTGTTAATTTTAAATATTTGAAAAAATTTTGTGTGAATTCACCTAAAAAAATTCAGGTTGTGAAATTCAAGTTTTTATTATTTAAGTGGTGGATTTCAGGTCATGAAACTCAGGTCTCAATATTCTGGTTGTTGAATACAGGTTGAGAAATTCAAGTGGCAAAATTTGAGTATGACATCCAAGAATGCAAGGAAGAGCAAACGAATGTCGATGCAATCCATCTCTCTCTTGGACAATCGCAAAGTGATGGAAACAGCTCAAAAGTAATTTTAAACAACTGTGACAACAATGTGAAAACACAAAAAAAAGTATACTTTAGGGATACTTATTATAATGTTTCATTAATGTGTTTTGAAGAAAATATCAACTTAATCAGTAAATTGGATCCTTTACCTAACAGCAAATTTCATAAAGAACCTTATTTCATAATGATATGGGCAAATGACATTTACCAGTGGAAACGAATAATCAAACTACCTAATTTTAACTCTAAGTCTGCAAAAATAAATAAATAAATAAATATATATATATATATATATATATATATATATATATATATATATATATATATATATATATATATATATATATATGTCGTTGCTCTGAAAAACACCAAAAGAAAGATGCCCAGGTTCCCTGCTCATCTGCATGAATGTGCCTTAGGCATGCTGCATGGAGGCATGAGGACTGCAGATGTGGCCAGGGCAATAAATTGCAATGTCCATACTGTGAGACCCCTAAGACAGCACTACAGGGAGACAGCTGATCATCCTCGCAGTGGCAGACCACGTGTAACAACACCTGCACAGGATCGGTACATCCAAATATCACACCTGCGGGACAGGTACAGGATGACAACAACAACTGCCCGAGTTACACCAGGAACACACAATCCCTCCATCAGTGCTCAGACTGTCCACAGGCTGAAAGAGGCTGGACTGAGGGCTTTTAGGCCTGTTGTAAGGCATGTCCTTACAGACATCACCAGCAACAACGTCGCCTATGGGCTTCACTGACAAGTCACGGTTTTGTCTCACCAGTGGTGAGGGTCGGACTCGTGTTTATCGACGAAGGAATGAGCGTTACACTGAGGCCTGTACTCTGGAGCGGGATCGATTTGGAGGTGGAGGGTCCGTCATGGTCTGGGGCAGTGTGTCACAGCATCATCTGACTGAGCTTGTTGTCATTGCAGGCAATCTCAATGCTGTGTGTTACAGGGAAGACATCCTCCTCCCTCATGTGGTACCCTTCCTGCAGGCTCATCCTGACATGACCCTCCAGCATGACAATGCCACCAGCCATACTGCTTGTACTGTGCATGATTTCCTGCAAGACAGGAATGTCAGTGTTCTGCCATGGCCAGCGAAGAGCCCAGATCTCAGTCCCATTGAGCACGTCTGGGACCTGTTGGATCGGAGGGTGAGGGCTAGGGCCATTCCCCCCAGAAATGTCCAGGAACTTGCAAGTGCCTCAGTGGAAGAGTGGGGTAACATCTCACAGCAAGAACTGGCAAATCTGGTGCAGTCCATGCGGAGGAGATGCACTGCAGTACTTAAAGCAGCTGGTGGCCACACCAGATATTGACTGTTACTTTTGAACTGCAGTAGAACACATTAAGGTTGTCAGCCAGTTGTTGGTCCACCACTCCTACCCCCAATTTAAATATGGGTGCAAATAGTATCTGACCCTATTTGCACCAGGGTGCATTTAGTATCTACCATTATTCGCACCAGGGTTGGGGTGCAAATAATATCTGCCACTATTTGCATGGGGCGTAAATAGCATATACTATTTACTGGGGGTAGGAGTCCTATAATTTGTGAGTTGTTTCATGGCACTCCACACTGATGCAGGGTCGTTAGCTGAAAACTTGTTTTCAGCTTCTCAGAGTATCTTCTTTTAGCCACTCTGATTTCCTTGTTCAGTGTGTTCCTGGCCTGATTGTACAAGACTTTTTCCCCACCCCTGTAAGCATCCTCTTTGGCCTGACGAAGCTGCCTGAGCTCTGCTGTAAACCACGGTTTGTCGTTGTTGAACTTTAAATAAGTCCTAGTAGAAATGCACATATCCTCACAGAAACTGATATACACTATATTGCCAAAAGTATTCGCTCACCCATCCAAATAATTGAATTCAGGTGTTCCAATCACTTCCATGGCCACAGGTGTATAAAATGAAGCACCTAGGCATGCAGACTGCTTCTACAAACATTTGTGAAAGAATGGGCCGCTCTCAGGAGCTCAGTGAATTCCAGCGTGGTACTGTGATAGGATGCCACCTGTGCAACAAGTCCAGTCGTGAAATTTCCTCGCTACTAAATATTCCACGGTCAACTGTCAGTGGTATTATAACAAAGTGGAAGCGATTGGGAATGACAGAAACTCAGCCACGAAGTGGTAGGCCACGTAAAATGACAGAGCGGGGTCAGCGGATGCTGAGGTGCATAGTACGCAGAGGTCGCCAACTTTCTGCAGAGTCAATCGCTCCAGACCTCCAAAGTTCATGTGGCCTTCAGATTAGCTCAAGAACAGTGCGTAGAGAGCTTCATGGAATGGGTTTCCATGGCCGAGCAGCTGCATCCAAGCCATACATCACCAAGTGCAATACAAAGCGTCGGATGCAGTGGTGTAAAGCACGCCGCCACTGGACTCTAGAGCAGTGGAGACGCGTTCTCTGGAGTGACGAATCACGCTTTTCCATCTGGCAATCTGATGGACGAGTCTGGGTTTGGCAGTTGCCAGGAGAACGGTACTTGTCTGATTGCATTGTGCCAAATGTGAAGTTTGGTGGACGGTGGATTATGGTGTGGGGTTGTTTTTCAGGAGCTGGGCTTGGCCCCTTAGTTCCAGTGAAAGGAACTCTGAATGCTTCAGCATACCAAGAGATTTTGGACAATTCCATGCTCCCAACTTTGTGGGAACAGTTTGGGGATGGCCCCTTCCTGTTCCAACATGACTGCGCACCAGTGCACAAAGCAAGGTCCATAAAGACATGGATGAGCGAGTTTGGTGTGGAAGAACTTGACTGGCCTGCACAGAGTCCTGACCTCAACCCGATAGAGCACCTTTGGGAAGACTGCAAGCCAGGCCTTCTCGTCCAACATCAGTGTCTGACCTCACAAATGCGCTTCTGGAAGAATGGTCAAAAATTCCCATAAAGACACTCCTAAACCTTGTGGAAAGCCTTCCCAGAAGAGTTGAAGCTGTTATAGCTGCAAAGGGTGGGCCGACGTCATATTAAACCCTATGGATTAAGAATGGGATGTCACTTAAGTTCATATGCGTCTAAAGGCAGATGAGCGAATACTTTTGGCAATATAGTGTATGATGTAACAGTATCTGTGAGCTCATCCAGGTCTGTGGCTGCAGCCTCAAAAACACTCCAATCTGTGCAATTGAAGCAGGCTTGTAGTTCCCACTCTGCTTCATTGGTCCATCTCTTTACAGTCCTTACTACTGGCTTGGTTGATTTTAATTTCTGCCTGTAGGTTGGAAGAAGATGAACCAGACAGTGATCAGAGAGTCCCAAAGCTTCTCTAGGGACAGAGCAATATGCATCCTTTATTGTCGTGTAGCAATGATCCAGTATGTTCCTGTTTCTGTTGGGGCATGTAATGTGCTGTTTGTATTTGGGCAGTTCACGTGTGAGATTTGCTTTGTAAAAATCCCCAAGAATAATAATAACTGAGTCCGGGTATTGTTGTTCCATGTCTGTGATTTGATCAGCCAGCTGTTGCAGCGCTGCATTCAAATACGCATTTGGCGTGATATACACACTCACCAGAATAAACGAAGAAAACTCCCGCGGTGAGTAGAAAGTCTTACATTTAATAAAGAGCGCTTCCAAATTAGGACAGCACATCCTCTTTAACGTTGTTACATCTGTACACCAACTTTCATTGATGTAAAAGCATGTTCCTCCGCCTCTCGTTTTCCCCGTTAACTCTGCAATGAGATCCGCTCTGAACAGCTGGAAGCCTGGCAGATGTAACGCTCAGCCAGGTTTCTGTGAAGCACAAGGCAGCAGAGGTTGAAACGTCCTTGTTTGTACAGGTGAGGAGATGTAGTTCATCCATTTTGTTAGGAAGAGAGCGGAGATTCGCAAGATGAATGCTCGGCAGCATTGTTCGAAAGCCCCGCTGACAGAGTTTGACCAGCGCACCGGCTTGTCTTCCTCGCCTGCGTCTCCTGAACAACAAAGCTGCGCCTCCAACTAAAATGTCTAGCAAAATGTCTGAATATTCAAAAACTGGGAAAATACTGTCTGGTATAAACTGTTGAATGTTCAGCAGTTCGTCTCTGGTAAAACTGACTGGAAAAAGATTACTAAACACAGGACAAACAAACAAAAACAACTAAACAATAGGAGCGCTCCACACCGAGGCGGCCATCCGTGGCGTCATCATTCTGTATTTAAAAAAAAAAAAAAAACATGTTAAGTTTGCTGAAAATAAAAGCAGTTGAAAGTGAGAGGACGTTTCTTTTTTTGCTGAGTTTATTAATTTCCTATACACTCAATTCTTGCATATACAAAAAACATAATGATTCACTGTAATGTATGAGCATATTGACCTGTTACATGTGACATCACTGCATGATCATGCTGCTTTTGTGACCAAAATTCCATTTACTTTCAGACATTGTGCTGCACTGTGGGATGCGACAAAAGCCAGCAAAAGTTTTGTTTCTATTTATAAATCTTGAAAAAGTGATACCGCTGTTTACTTACCAGAGCCAATATTTTATTTTTCATTCATTAAAGTTTTATCTTTCAGGTTACTTGGCCAAGTCAAGCAGCAATGAAGGGGGAGAACAGAGGTATAACACTTGTATGTTTCTTCTTTATATAAGATCATAACACCCAGACTATGGTATGTCATGATTGTAGCACATTATAATAAATAAAGCACTATAATGTCAATTTACAGTATATATATATATATATATATATATATATATATTTTTTTTTTATGTTTATGTATTAATGTTAGTCAATAAACAACACATAAGATTATGAAGCACAGACTTTATTCACAATGCCAGACTACAATGTAAACATTAGTCATATACACCATGCCTCGGATGCTTTCGCTTTTTGTGTATTATTCATGAGTTAAAAGCAGTTCTTACATTCATACAGACGTGATCATCACAGACGTTTTGTAATTAATCAGACCACAAAACAACACAAAAATATTTGAAACTTCTGAATGAGAGATGTTTGCGGTGATGTACCGCTGAGATTGGCCGGTGTTATGGATCAACTGGGGATTGTGAAATCTGGACATAATTTGTGAATAATGCAAGTGAATAATTTGTGTTGCCTTTTCAGCAGATTTGTTCAATGTGAATTGCCAAGAAGCAAAGAAAAGACGTTTTGCACATTATTAAAAATGCAGGCTATATATTTGTACTGCTATATATGTATAATATACTGTTTATATTCATTAATTCATTTAAAATATTTTTTTATCTTTTTCCATCGCTTTGCGATTGTCCAAGAGAGAGATGGATTACATCCACATTTGTTTGCTCTTCCTTGCTGTGGCATCGGGGGCGTGGTCAAGCATCTCTCCGGAGAGAGAAAGCGGTAAGGGCACTTACACCTGAGCTAAATTATGTCTAACACCTGTCTCTAATTTCAGTAAGCACGGGGAGGGCGGCATAAATAGAGCCAGACCGCAAGTAGACGAGAGAGAGAGCCTGGGCACTGATTGTGAAGCCAAGAGTTTATTGTGGCAAAGTTGAGAGTTTATTTTGTGAAGTAGCTTGTGGATTTTAGACTGAGTTATTGAACAGCGTAAAAGCCTTGAAAGACTGTATTTGCTGCAGTGATGAAAATAAACGCTTACCTGAACCAGGAAAAGCTGCTTCTCGCCTCCTCTTTACACTTGCATTCCCGGATGTCATCCTCAACTTTTGCCACCTGAATTTCTCAACTCGTATTCATCAACCTGAATATTGAGACCTGAAATCCACCACTAGAATAATAAAAACTTGAATTTCACAACCTGAATTTGTTTTAGGTGAATTCACACAAAATATTTTCAAATATTTCGAATTAACAGCAAAAAATTTAGATAACATCAAATTACACCCAGTCTTTTTTTAAGATCATGAATTCTGAGGCTTTTTCAAATTCAAGTTCTGGTATAAAAATCATGCCATATGTTATAAACAACCAAAGGCTCATTGAGCAGTTACAGAAGGTAATACACATCTGAAAACTGAAAACTGAATTATTTTTCCTGGAGTTTTTCCCAATCAAGTCCTGAATTCTACTGAATAACAGAGAAATAACCTGCAGATCAAATGGGTCACCAAATAACTGAGCATTGTTCGCTTTCTCTATTTCCACTGAGGTCTTTCAACTTTGCACTCAGCTCAAGGCTTAGTCAGGTACACTAGCTTCACTCTCACGTCCTCTTAAGTCTGGATCCAAAGCCCTACATTAATACCTCTAAAAAGTGAGGAATTAAATATTAGTGTGAATCATGCTGGCCAACTGTCATAAATAGACAAGACCTGAATCATTCACCCTTTGCCTACAGAGCAGAGTACAGAGGGGAGGGAGCTGTGATGTTGAGCAAATGGGGAGAATCAGGCACGGTGCATTACCCCACTCTTGCATTTTAGCTCTCTAAATGCATGGGGTACATCTGTCTGACCACTGCCTTCAGACTCAAGACTCCAGCCTTCGGCAGTGCTGGCACAAAATGAATGCTCAGTTTCATACCTGCCTTCTGTCACAGCCTCCCTCTATTTTTCTTTTTTCCCCCTTAGTCTCCCAGAATAAACTTGTGAGCCTCACAGCACTTGTGAGCCTGTGATTTCGCATGGCACATTTATCTGTTTCCAAGGGTATCATTATCCCTCTAGGAAGTTTTGCATTCAGTGAGCTGTGACAGGTGCAGGGCAATTTTGCGATTATTTATAATGACGGCTCCAACATCCAGTCGCACATCATCCACAGCTATCCTGGGGAATTTACCCTGATACATTCAAGTTTTATGGATAATGTCCATACTCTTACAAGCAGCCTGGAAAAATAAATAAGTAAAAGTGGCACAAAGTCAGTTTTTCTTACATGAGTAAGTCGAGAAGGGGAACTCATTTAAAGAATTTATGCAGGTACCACAAATGGCCGTGAAACCTGGTGGATACAGTGTGTGCACAAGACAAAATGGCAGGTAATGGGTGTTGAAATTATGACCTTGTTAAGAGAGGAGCTGCTGTTTGAATATCTGAATAGCAGGAAAATATGCTCTTCATTCCAATCCAATCATCTATGAAGTTGAAAAAAGTTGAATTTTATTATAATTATCTCATTAGTATTTTGACATATGTTTCCTGAAACGAAAGACACTGAAACAGAGCCTACAATATCAACATATTGACAGCATCTAAAATGAAAACCTGTAACATTGACATTCAATTAATTTTATATGAAATTAACTGCAATCTTTGCCTCTGAGGGGAGAGGTATGTCTTGCAAGGCAAGGCAGTTACTTATACCACTATTTCACTCATATTTCATTCTTTGATGATAATTAAATTAAGGCAGATGCTATTTGCACCCTGGTGCAAATAATAGTATATGCTATTTACGCCCCCATGCAAATAGTGGCAGATATTATTTGCACCCCAACCCTGGTGCAAATAATGGTAGATACTAAATGCACCCTGGTGCAAATAGTGTCAGATACTATTTGCACCCATATTTAAATACTAACATACAGTATGGACATCACTGCAGTATGTTTGTTGTGTTTATTTAGAGTCCCACAGACACACTACATTAACCCCTAGCCCTAAACCTAACCCTAGCCTTACCTTTGAAAAAATAACTCTGGTTTTACTACAGTAACTATAGTTTCACCATGGTATTTTGTTGTAAATGTACAGTAACCACAAAATTAACCATGGTTACTATATTGCCACCATATTACTGTAGTAACACCATTGCATTAAAACTATGGTTTCTGCCAAAAAAAAAAAAAATAAATAAATCAGGGTTACTGCAATATTACTAACAGAGTGATGAAATCTACACACAAGCGATGCTGAGCCGCGGGAACATGTGCGATAGACAGACACTGCCTCCGGATCAAATCCTTTATTAATCACTGTGATTAAATCGACATTTGTATTCATTTTTATCTATTATTTTAAGTAGTATTAAAGGAAATATTAAGAGTGGAAACAGAAATCAGATGGGAAAAAGAGTGGGACAAAAGAACAACAGTGCACATTCACACTGTCTTTACACCCCACACCACAGCAGCAACACATATTGTCTAGTTTGTCACATTTTCCTGTGGTTTCATCAGACAACTGGGGTGCAAATAGCTGCACTGTGTGGCAGATGCTATTTACACCGGGGTGCAAACAGACACTCTGTTAAATTAAATCCTACAAAGAGTGAACATGACTTTATTAGTCCCATCTGGACCATCTATTCATTTATAAGGTAATTAAAAAAGGTCTTTCTTTGATAAAGTTTCTCCATCATATCCTGACAAATGAGAGTATTGAGTATTGAATTGAATACAGTATATGTAACAATATCTGAGAGACATTGAGTATATCTGAGAACTGAACTCACCCATTTATAGTTGTAAATTAGGTAAAAAAGTCAACAGGAATGCATATTTTGTTAACCATATGCCCTAACCCCAACCCTAAACCTAACCGCCAGTGAAATAAAAATGTAAATGTTTAGCGAAAAAGCAACCTTCAAATAGCGCTCATCATTGTTTAATTGAATGTGATTACTTCTTGCTTACCGCAGGACCAGAACTCGTGTCTATCAGTAGCCTTAAGGGAAAAGTGATCACATTTACAGTAAATTAATGCATGCAAAAATGTCTGATGGGGTATTCCGCCTGTTAATAATTCAGCGAAATGGGGTTGATTTCAGGGTACATGAACATTCAAAAGCAACATGTCGATTTAGTGTCTATCAAAACATCCAAAAATGTATGTGTACAGTTTACATACAAATTCCTAGAAATATTAAATGAAATTGCACTGTTATTATGGACATCAGGAATGTAAGTCAGATGTTTGTTTGAAGAATAGATAAAGGGTGCTCAGTTCAGACAGAAAACTTCATTGATTATAAAACTTTAAGAGCTTCTGTTAGTAATATGTAATGCAAATAAAGCAAAGGAATGAGTGAATGTGACACACATGCCAAAAGATGAGTCGTCTTTTACTAGCTCTTGTGTGTCCTGCTCTGTTCATCAGCTCTAATGGGCACTGAGAGAGAGAGAAAAAAGAGCAGTCAGATGGATATTAAATGCAGAGCAGCTTTCCCTTTCTAGGTGTTTCATTATCACATGTTTGATGTCCATCCTCCAGTAGAGAGATGGCAAAAAAAAAAGAAAGTTGCTCCTGTGGCGTCACTCCCAGTTCATGGTGAGTCCCTTGGGAATACATTTCCCCTTCAAACAGACTTCCACGGATACCAATGGTCTGAATATGAATAATGAAGCATGTTACAGTTCAACTGCCAATTATAACATTCATACAGAGAGCTACCGGGGAATGTATTAAAGAGGCAAGAGGCACTTGAAAATTCTTAGTAAATTTTGTTTTTGTTTTGTTTTTTAAGCAAGAAAATGACTGTTTCTGGATGTGTTAACTGTTAGCAGTGTCAGAGCTCTTTTAACTCGACAAAATGGAACAGCAAATTTCTCATTTTTGTTCTTATGGAAAAAAGATGCAGTGAAAGTAATGGTGACTGAGACCATTTTGCTTTTGTGTTTCACCAAAGATAGAACATCATATGGGTGTGGAACACAATGAGGGTGAGTAAAAGATGACAGAATTTTTATTTTGGGGTGTATTGTTCATTGGGTTCATTTGAACTGGTGGACAATGAGACTGAGTTGAATGAGTTGTTATCTGTACTTGTTGCCTTGGTCAAAGGGACATCAGAGACTCCAGAGGATTTCTGTTATGTGGACCCTATTTTATCCTCTGTCAGAGAGGGTGATGGATGACTTCGTTTTACGTACAACATCAAAACAAACAAGTTCTCCTGACTCCTGAGCTTTCAACTCTGAATCACGTCAATGTACCTGCCTGTGGACTCAAACAAATTGGGGTGCTGTCATGTGGGGTGGCTGCATTCAGATTGGACCTTGGATTGTCTTATTTGATTATTTTAGTCATATACACCCACTTCCAGGCAGAACGGGTACCACAAACATTACCCTCTTAAACCTTCTTAGAGAAACCATCTCTAAATTTCTCTAAAAATCTCTAACTTCCTGCATGACACATACATACTTTATTACATATATACCATTCAGTCACAATGAATACACCTATTAAATCAGATGAGTAAAATATATAGGCCAACTCATCACTATATGAACATGTTTTAAAATTATCATTCTTACCATGACGTGTTTTTTTTTTTTTTTTTTTGTAGGACAGCTTTTGCAAGTTAGTGTTAATAAGTGATGACAATATGATTGTTGCCTTGACGAAATAATCTACAGAAATAGATTTATGAATTTAAATGTAGTTTGAGTGGGGGGAAATCATTATAAACACATCAAACATGTTTTAGAGAAATTTTGTGCACCATTTTTATATGGCTTTTCAGGTTACATGTATTTCTCTGCCGTGTAGTTATAGTTAGTCTGGTAGTATGACTAAAATGATCACAAAGCATGTTGTGATTTGATTAGAGCTATAATTAGAGAAAATGTAGAAGATTAATCTTTCGCCACATATAAGAAAATCAAGCAGTGCTTTTCTAATTAAGATCATATGGCTGATCCATTCTGTTCCTCTTATAAAAAACGAATTACTATATTGATTAATATACTGGTTTTTCTGTTTGATCGAAATGCTTATTGGTTTTGTCAGATTCATTGTGTTTATTAATCATTTATTCAATTCAATGTTTTGTGTTGGCAAATTCAAGACGAGATGATGACTAATATGTTTTTTATAATAAATTCTTGGATTGTAGCAGTTTTAGCCAATCTATGCAATACCAAAGTTACAAAAAACATCAGGTTACTTTTATATTACAGTGTAAGTACAACATAGCTACACGTGTAAGTACTTACACATAAATTGCTGCATTTAATATTTAGATATTTACTTTGTGTTTTAATTAGCTTTTTTTTTATTTATTTTTTTTATAGCTACTTGTGTTACCAAAAATCTAATCAGATTTTATGTTGATGCAACTCTGGTAAACTAGAAGTTTAAGAATTCTACAATGGAAGTGAATGAGGCCAATTTTTGGAGGGTTTAAAGGCAGAAATGTGAAGTTTATAATTTTATAAATGTGCTTACATTACTTCTCTGTTAAAACCATGTATTATTTGAGGTGTTAAGTTCTTTAAATCATAATTTTAAAATGTAAGTGCCTCTCTGTAATTCAGATTTTTGCTTTTTTTAAAGAAAAGGAGGGGCGGGGGGCCTGGGTAGCTCAGCAAGTAAAGACACTGACTACCAACCCTGGAGTCACAAGTTCGAATCCAGGGCTTGCTGAGTGACTCCAGCCAGGTCTCCTAAGCAGCCAAATTGGCCCGGTTGCTAGGGAGGGTAGAGTCACATGGGGTAACATCCTCGTGGTCACTATAATGTGGTTCGCTCTCGGTGGGGCGCATGGTGAGTTGTGCGTGAATGCCGTGGAGAATAGCGTGAAGCCTCCACATGCGCTATGTCTCCGTGGTAATGCGCTCAACAAGCCACGTGATAAGGCAACTGAGATTCATCCTCTGCCACCCAGATTGAGGCGAGTCACTACACCACCACGAGAACCTAGAGTGCATTGGGAACTGGGCATTCCAAATTGGGGAGAAAAAAAAAGGAGGGGCAAGTAAAAATTTACTTTTGTGATAATCAACATTATGCCACAAACTGTCAACTGAGCTTAACTTGTATTGAACCCAGAATATTCCTTTAATATGCATACAGCTGTCATGACCTCAAATACATTTGTGAAACTACACATGGATTATTTGTACTTGTAACACCACAGGGCCATTTAAAATTAAGTGAAGACGAAAAAGGTGTTTAAAAATGGTGAAAAACATATACATTTTAAACTAAAAAATTTCCATATATTTATTTGTTATGTGTCAACTACCAATGTAAAAAAAAATAAAATAAAAATAAAAAATAATAATAATAATAATAATAATAATAATAATAATAATCATATAACCTATTGATGAGTGTTCCCAGTTGGATGCATGTGCCTGAGTTGTAGTAGTAACAGCCTTGGGTTGAAAGTGATTTAGAAGGAGCTTTTCACCTGATTAATGTGTCCATACTTGCTCCCTGAGCTAATATGACAGGTCACATATCACACTGAGTACTACTTATTCTACAGTGAGACAGAGGACTCAGGATGGATTTTGATGTATTTTTAACCCTAAAACGCATGGCTTACTCCAGCCCCCAATTAAGATACAATAAGAAGCATATTCTTTTTAACAACTGTCACTGTAATAAGTAAATAGCAATGGAGAAAAAGCATTTACAGTTGTGCATTTGCCAGAGGCTTTTATCAAAAATGACTTGCAGTGCATTTGGGGTAACCTATACATTTTATCAGTCAATGCAATCCTTGGAAATTTAACCCATGTCCATGCTGTTGCGTCTGTAGTGCCATGATTTGAGAAAAGCATATGCTAATGACAGCTTGCTATTTACTTTCTTATTAAAAATTATTGTGACCAAAATCTAAAAATAGCAAGCTAAATGTGGACACAATTCGTTCACATGATCTATTAGTTTACAAGATCTCTTCATGTGAAAATACAGGATAGCCAAAAAAAAAAAAAAAAAAAAAAAAAAGGGTTAAAGAAATATTTACAAAAGTAATATTTATTTTCTTGGATCATTTTTGAACAAACACACAGATTTGCATGCATTTTCCATTCCAACCTACATTTCACATGAAATATTGACAGCCAATGGCAATGGTGCAGTCGTTAAATCCTCTAAACTGTTCTAAATTCATGTAAAAGGATTATAAGGTGATCACAGCTACTTGAAAACAGGCTGCTTGCCCAGATGATGCTTTCATAGATCAAGCCATCCTCAACTCTTTTCAGCTGATTAGGGAGATATGGTTGTATAATCCTCTGAAGACCTCTCATCCTGAGTTGCCCTGTACAGATACAATTCTCCTGGTGTAAGAATGAAAGCCACGACATATGAAATGCAATTGTATGTCTCCAGCATGTTGCAAACACTTACCATTGGTGTGTCCCTTAAAGTAGTGGCTGGCTATTAGAGTACATCACCTTTATTCATGACTTTTTCTTTTTTTTTTTTAGTTAGATGCACAAAGGCATGCTCAACTTGAATGCAACCTTGATTGAGATAATACATTTTACAATATATTGTAAAATGTATTGTATATTTTGCATAAATCCTATTCTTTATATGTATTTTTTGTCTTGTTGTACAGTAAAATATCTAAAAACCTTAAAACACAAGATCCATTTATATGACAAGTAAGACTACAAGAGATATTCAGACTTGTTTCAGAGAATGCATCTTGAATATAAGTGCAATTTGTCTTATGGTACTAGCTTTTATTCACTTCTTTTAAGCATAAACAAGTGGAAAAAAAAAATTGATAGTACAAGACAAAATTAATTTAAGGTGCATTCTCTCAAATAGAAAGATTAATATCTTAAGTAGTCTTGCTTATCAGGTGAATTCTTATTACTGTATTTTAAGGATGTTTAGATATATCTATTGGACAACAAGACAAAAATACTTGTTAAGATTAAGATTTTTGCAGTGTAGAGTACATGTATCTTGCCATCCATACCATATATTGTGTGCAGAAAACAGTAAAATCTAAAACTTCAGTATCAGGTTTTCTATTGCAGAGATTGGTAGAAACATTCGAGGTAGCTGAATGTATAAGTTGCAGATGATGCATGATGGTGCACCAATGTCATACCTTTGAGATTATTATTTTTGCATTGAGATGCCACACTTTAGAATATGCAAACATAAGCAGTCCAATCAACATGACAATCTTGCTTGCCATTGAAAGAATGCCTCATATGATACAGTGCACATTTATAATTCCTCTCTTTGCATTCCATTTTTAAAAGACGCAAAGCAAATCACCAGATATTTTGTCTCACATTCTAGAAATCAACTGGTGAATGAACCTCTTGCACAGATGACTGCTTTACTAAAACTGTAATAAAATGCAGTGTTTCCCCTAGCGATATGCCAGCATGTAGTCTGTTGTGTGCAATAACCTGACCTTGAGAACATCTGGATGGGCTGCTTGATTAATGTCGCCACTGTTTTAGAGACCTCCACTAAATACAGTTCACAGATTGATGTACAAAGATGCTGCCTCATTTATTCTCCCTACTGAATCTGCTGAAGTGTTAGAATGAGACCCTACAGGAACCAATGTTATACAAACTATGTATCCACAGGGAGAGACTTTAGGTCACTATTTCCTTGCTCACCAGTGAAAAATAGTTAATTATTTGTCAGCAGTTTCTGTTAAAGTGCCGCTCTGGATGTCTGGTGCTATTAAATTATTAAATACAATGAGAAATAACTACTGTACAAACTGTATGCCTTTCTCTTAGAGTGGAGGGCAATGTACATACAGTATGTATTGTAAAATTTGCAATTATTCAGGCCCACAAATCTTAATCAAACAGGAAAAATGGGTCATTAAAACAATCTTCCGGCAATAAAATGTTTTAAAAGGAATATAGCAGCTGAGGGACAATTAATTTGAATGTGCTGAAACCTGGGCGGAGTCAATACAGACATAACTTACAGCATTTTTCACATTCAGAGGAAGCCGCAATAGTGTATTTTATCTTTGAGACTTATAAATGATTTTTGCGCTCATATTTCCTACATCTTTTGCAGATTTGAAAAAGAAATATTTCCCTGAAACAGCTTGTAGAGAATTTGATAATGGATGCATATTTCATTTCGATGACACTTTTATAAAACAAACCACATTAGCAGCTTTCCGATGTTTCATGCCTTGCAAACAGATCATTAACCAGGCTGTAATATTTCCAGCGTCTGTTAACTTAATTCCTTTCTGTTGCCGCTTAATGATTTGCTTCATAATGCACTGCAAACAATAAATTTCTTGGTGATTCATGAAGTTTCTCTGTAATCATAATTCTTAGTCTGACATTATTAAGAGGGTTAAATTGAACTGAAAATGTGCAATTGTACAAGTGCCAAACACATGAATGATACTAATGGCTAATGGTATATATATATATATATATATATATATATATATATATATATATATATATATATATATATATATATATTCAATGCTGAATGTATAGTTTACCCATAAATGAAAATTCTGTCATTATTACCTCACCTTAATGTGGCTCCAAACCCACTTGACTCTTTATTTCCCTGGAACACTAAAGGAGATGTTAGGCAGAATGACATCCTCAGTCACTATTCAATTTCATTCTACAGGAAAAAAAAAAAAGGTTGCAATAAAAGCGAATGCTGACTGAGACTAACATACCGCCTAACATCTCCTATTGTATTTCACAGAAGAAAAAATGTCATATGGGTTTGGAACGACAGAATTTTTATTTTTGCATGAATTTTGATTTTGTGCCCTTTAGATTGCCTTGGTTTTCCATAATGCCTTCCATTATGCCTTAAATGTTACCTGAAGCTAAGGAAAAGGCCACTAGCATGCCTCAGGCATATTATGTGCCAGTGTGTTGCCAGATGCCTTGGAGAAACCCGCCCACTGTGTGCCGACTGCTTCACCCTCCAGTGACCACATGAGAGCAGGACCAACACATAGGAATTGACCAGAAAAGTGACCTCTGCCAGCCAACGGCTAGCAACTTCATCACAGCCCTCTGCAGGAATGGAATAGTGTTCCGCAACGGCAGATTTAGAGGCTCATTGGCTGTAAGGTTTCAAACAGTGCTGGGTACAAGAGGCAATTCCACAAATTGACTGTTTTTCGCAGTTTCTGTTTTTGTGGTTGTACTGTTCTGTTTTCTTACAATTCTTAGGTATTTATATTTATTTCAGGCATGAAATATGACATTTTAATCCACCATTATATGGGCATGTGTCTTATACAGTGTTCCTAAATTAAATTTGAAAATAAATGGCTAGTTATTCAATGGTGACTTGTAAAATGTGTTTACTGTACAGCAGGAGTGGACTGGCCATATGGAGAACCGGGACTTGTGTTTGGTATTTATTTTTTCTGTGAAATGCAAACAGAGACATTTTAAAGAATGCTCTACCATACAATGACAGTTCATAGCAGTGGCAAATTATCAGGGCCAGCAAAGCCTTCTCTGCTGGCCTAACATGCCTAATAAAAAATTACATTTTCATCCTTTCATTCTCATTCACCTTTTTGCATATTTACTTTCAAATGCTTTCCACTCCTACTTCATCTACAAACGAATAGGGGGAAACGAAAAGTTTATCCAATCAGAATTTATTACTCAACGCTTACAATCAAAGTGTGATGGTGTCATGATAAATTAAGTCCGCCTGATAAATCAAGTCCGCATGGGGGTAACCATTTGTAATGCCTGAGCAAATGTTATCATGTTATCGTGATAGCATGTCATTTAAGTCTAGGCTAACTGAAAAACACAAACAACGACACATCTTTAATTTCACAATCTATAACTTCAGTTATATACTATTATGTGTAACTTATGGTTTAAAAGTCATTAAATGTTGTATTTACAAAGTTATATCGACATACATCATAAAACGATTTTAAAGGATTTCTACTCAGGCAGTGAATATAGGACCCATTAATAGGTCCCTCAGCCAATGGAATTGCTGTGACGTCAGAGGGAGACCTTATTTTCAGAGGGTTGTATCATATCGCATGGCGAAGCCTAGTTTCTTGGCCGAAGCAGCGCGTGAGTCTGAGCTCCACCCCCTTAAACCGTCAGAATTTACACTGAATCCCTCAACAGAGCAAATGAATAGGCATCTAACATCAGATTGTCAGATTCGTCAGCCAATAAGATTGATTTATTTGTTCTTGGTGGATGTGGTCTTTTATATATGTCCCAGTCAAGGCCTTCTAGCTGGCCTTCAGTGATGCAATCACACACTGAGTGATAGATGTAATTCGAAAGCGAAGAGCACGAGAGTGCGAGACCTAGCTGTCAGAGTCAGCTGTCATCATTGCCGCTATCGCCATTGAGAAAGAGATCCTTGTGGATTTAAAAACCTGAGATATTCTGCATGATCGTGTGCTTGATTTGTTTAATAAACAGGAAAGGAGGACTGATTTTCACTTCAAGTAAATTGGTAAGTGCTTTTGCATTGTTATTGCAACATCTGGAGTTTTCTAAGTGTAAATTAGACTGCTTGAGCATTCAGTGTCTTTTCAAGTTTTGAAAAGTAATTGAGTACAGTGATGAAACAAAATGTATTGCAAGCAACATTTAAATTACAAATATTATTAGATAGCTTTTTCCAGGTATTATAGAACTCCTTGGTAGATTCATATGAAAAATTATAATTTTTGAATGTTAGTTCAGGAGACGGATCCAACTCTTATTTAATAATGTATTTCACAAAGCAATCATACTGCAGTTAAAATTAGGCTGGCTTGAGCATTCAGCATCTTTTCAACCTTTGGCTATCGTGAATGGACATGTTTTTAAAATGTCAGTTGGTGATACTATGTGGCTGCGACGTAATGTATGTTGTCCATAGGTTGTCTTGTTAATTGTGAAATGGTGTTTTCTTAAAGGCATGAATCGCACTGAAGGCCTAGACTTAAAATGCATGGGCCGCCACTGGTTCATAGTAATCAGATAACTGACCTTACTGATTACTTACTCAGAAAAGTAAATATATTACTAATTACTTTTAATGTACCTTTTTTTTCCGCTTAATTCAAAATAATGTCAAAATGATTTCCACACGTTCCTTCTTTAAAATAACTTGTTAGAGAGAGCATGCTCTTCAGCTGTCACAGAAACACAGATGTGTATAATAACATAATTCATATTTTCAAAGTAATCTACAGCATATTGATTTAGAAGTATGTTTAACCCAAGTAATGCACTAAAAAGTAGTTAACTTTATTGAAAGTCAGTAACTGTAGTCTGATTACATGGTTTTTGTACCAAAATAATTAGATTATAGTAACTAATTACTTTGTAATCAGATTACAGCCAACACTGGTAGTGACCACGTCTGTGAAGCTCATAAAAGAAAGAAAATAGAAAAAAACAGCACGAATGTATCATTAAAGTAGTCCATACAACTTATACTCTATTCCAATACTTCTGAAGACATATGATAGCTTTGAGTGAAGAAAAGACCAAAATGTCATTATTCCCATACAGCAGAGCTCACAATAAATGGTGCCTTTAGAGGATTTGCACAAAGTTTAATGTCATTGATGCTGAACACCAAATTTCCTGCATGCATTGTAACTGAACACAGCGTAGCAGTTTAAATATGTAGAACAGAGGATAAGATTTGAAAGATGCAGCGGAGGCAAACATTTTAATTGGCAATGTCTTAAATTTCAGTAATTTCATTTCACAAATTTATCAAATGGCTTTAGAAGATATGGAAATAAAGCACAAAAGTCATTTGCACCAATTTTCTTTTACTTTATTGGGCCTTTTTCTCATCATTTGAGCTCTACAGCATCTGTCTCCATTAACTTTGTTTGGAAAATACCACCATAAAGATTCTGCTAAATGTCTCTTTTTATATTTTTGTATTTAATGGAAAAAAGGAAGTCATACAGATTTAGAACAACATAAGAAATAAGAAATCTTACTGATGACTGAAGTTCCTTCAGTTAGAAAAAGCATTGTGCCTCGACTAAACAATTTT
Organism: Myxocyprinus asiaticus; assembly: GCF_019703515.2. Classification (NCBI taxonomy): domain Eukaryota; kingdom Metazoa; phylum Chordata; class Actinopteri; order Cypriniformes; family Catostomidae; genus Myxocyprinus; species Myxocyprinus asiaticus. The sequence continues at coordinate 12,456,050 of NC_059363.1, read as the reverse complement.
GTTCAACCCTGGGAATGAATTAATTTTGTTCAACCCGGCCAGTTCATATCACCCAGCACACCAACATGCTCAGAAACATGCATCAATATATCATGGCTCTCATTTCTCATCTGAAGGCTTTTTGTGTCATCATTGCAAAGTCAAGATATTGTTCTCATCGATGCAATAACTTGAACTCAAAAACCTGTGGGAATACCCGTGGAGAGCATCTTGCAAGAGTCCATCAGAAGAAATCTTAATGTGCAGACCACGATTGCATTACTGTTTCTCTCTCATATGCACCATTTCAAAACACTTATTTGATGATTAATTAAACCCTTGAGATTCTTAAACGTCAACAGGAGTTCACTGTCTGCTTTTGTGTTCAATAGTGCTGTGCTAGCAAATCTTAAGATGTACGCCCGCCTCTCAGTGGGCCGCTTGCCTTTATGTGGACTATTTGGTGTAATGCAGGTCACGGGTCGGGTTCGTGTGAAAGCACTGGGGTGTTGAGTCTTACTGTAGCTGATGCTCCTAACTCTCACCACCTTAGTAAAGGTAATTTCCCTCAAGCAATTGAGACTTGCTGAAGCAGTGAGGTCTGAGGGGTCTTACCAAAATATTAAAACATTTGATAGAGTTTATCAATCGAGTGCAGTTTTTTTTTGGACTCAAGATGGCACCGAGTATGGCTGCTGCGTTGCAAGCTCCGACACAACATTGCAGTTTTTTTTTTGTTTTGTTTACAATTCTATGTTTTTTTGTCTTGGATGTTTTCTGCCTTATTGTCTATGACAGACAAACACTTTTGGACATTGGTTCTGCAATAGCACAATGAAAACCAGACTTTAAATACCTTCATGCCGACACGCTGTTTACAAACACGCCAGCGGAGCCCTTTGCCTGGGCAGCCCGGCCGCGGAAATGCAGAAGGAAAAGGGGAAATAGAGCCGGCGTTCTCATCAGAGTAAGACGTCGCGCAAATCGTCCCCCGCTACCCAGTATTCTACTGCCAAATGTTCAGTCTCTGGACAACAAGTTCTGCGAGCTGAGAGCGTGGATCTCTTTCCAATGAGAGACAAGGGACTGCTGCATTATCTGCCTTACAGAAACTTGGATGTCTGCTGAGATTCCAGATTCAGCCATCGAACTGTGGAGTTCTCCGTGCACTGAGCGGACAGAGCGAAAGACCTCTCAGGTAAAAGCAGAGGTGGTGGTGTATGTTTTATGATCAACAAATCCTGGTGTGATCAGAAGAACGTACATTCTATCAAGTCTTTCTGCTTTCCTGATCTGGAATTTATCATGCTTCTGTGTCGACTATTCTGGCTACCGAGGGAATTCACAGCGGTCATTATCACTGATGTGTACATCCAGCCACAAGCCGACACAGAACGGGGACTCAAGGAACTATATGGGAGTATAAGCAAGCAGGAAACCGCGCACCCTGAGGCCACGTTCATTGTGACCGGAGACTTTAACAAAGCCAATTTTAAATCAATTGCACCAAAATACCACCAACACATCAGTTTCAACAAACGAGGGGACCGGGTTTTGGACCATTGCTACTCTCCCTTCCGGGATGGCTACAAATCCCTCCCCCTCCCACCATTTGGCAAATCAGACCACTCTTCCATTCTGCTTCTGCCCGCTTACAGGCAGAAACTGAAACAGGAAGCACCCACCCTCAGAACGATCCAGTGCTGGTCGGACCAATCAGATTCCACACTACAAGACTGTTTTGATCACGCAGACTGGAAGATGTTCCGGTCCGCCTCTGATGATGACATCGAGCTTTACACTGATAGTGTAACGTGTTTCATCAGAAAGTGCGTAGAGGATGTTGTTCCAACCAAAACAATACGGATCTACCCCAACCAGAAGCCATGGATAAATAGCAATGTTCGCGCTGCACTTGATGCGCGGACCTCCTCTTTTAATTCCGGGAACACGGAGAAGCATAAACAAGCCAGTTATGCCCTCCGCAAAACTATCAGAGCAGCCAAACGCCAATACAGGGACAAGATTTAAGGATAGTTTAACACCACCAACTCTAGAAGCATGTGGCAGGGAATTAATATCATCACAGACTTTAAAGGGAATAAAAACTCTGCTGTGAACGCCGCTGCCTCTCTCCCGGATGAGCTAAATACTTTTTATGCTTGTTTCGAGGGAAATAACACCGCCCTCACGGAGAGAGCTCTCGTGGCCGAAGCTACAGAGGTTAGTTCACTCTCCGTCTCTGTAGCAGATATAACCCGATCCTTCCGACGGGTGAATATCTGTAAAGCCGCGTGTCCAGAAGGCATTCCGGGCCGTGTCATCAGAGCATGCACGAACCAACTGGCTTGTGTTTTTACGGACATTTTCAACCTTTCCCTCTCCTTGTCTGTGGTCCCCACATGCTTTAAAACGTCCACCATTGTGCCTGTACCAAAGCAATCCAAAATCACTTACTTAAATGACTGGCATCCTGTTGCTCTGACCACCATCATCAGCAAATGCTTTGAGAGACTAATCAGAGATTGCATCTGTTCTGTGCTGCCTCCATCACTGCACCCATTGCAGTTTGCTTACCGCAACAACCGCTCCACTGATGATGCCATTGCATCTACAATACACACTGCTCTCTCCCACCTGGAAAAAAGGAACACTTATGTGAGAATGCTGTTTGTAGACTACAACTCAGCATTCAACACCATAGTGCCCTCCAAGCTTTATGTGAAACTCCGGGCTCTGGGCTTAAACAGCTCGCTGTGCAGCTGGATCCTGGACTTCCTTTCAAGCAGATGCCAGGTGGTTAGAATGGGCAGCAATATCTCCTCATCACTGACCCTCAACACTGGAGCCCACGCAGGGCTGTGTTCTATATTGTGTGTATGTGTATTCTATATTGTGTGTATTGTATACTGTACAATATTCTATATTGTGTGTATTGTATATTGTATTCTGTACATTGCATATTATTATTTGTATATTGTTGTGTGTGTAAATATGTGTATATTAGATATGTAAATTGTGATGTGTAAATCTTGTAAATTGATATATGTCTCATCACTGTCATGACTGCTATGTTGCTCGGAACTGCACCCAAGACTTTCACCCACTATTGCACTTGTGTATATGGTTGTGTGACAATAAAAGTGATTTGATTTGATTTGATTTGGATATGAATGTTAATAGATAATCTGTTCATTTTGAAGCATAATGACAGCAGTCCAGTATTTGTTTGAATATTTTTATATTCAAATAATATATTTTTATATTTGTTTACTGTCATGTGTATTTTGTTGATTCATGTTTTTCATGTCTTTTGTTTTGAAATTTCTAGTTCCTGTTTCATGTCATGTGGTTCCCTTGTCATGTGATTACTTTCCCTCCATTTTCATGTGTCTTGTTTTCATTGGTTGATTGTCTTGTTATCTTGTTTTGAGTTTTTTGTGTTTATTGGTTATCTTTGTCATGTGTTCTCTTCTCTGATGCCAGGCAGTCAGAGTACCCACAGCCTGGCTCAATATATTGGCCTCGGCCTGCAGATTATTGGTTCCATGTTCACTGTGGGGGAGGCAGATGCCGAGCCAGAAGTCATGGCCGTCGAGCCAGAGTTCCACGTCATGGCCGCCGAGCCAGAGTTCCACATCATGGCCGCCGAGCCAGAGTTCCACATCATGGCTGCTGAGCCAGAGTTCCTCATCATGGTCGCTGAGAGTGCCATCTTTTGCCCCGGATCCTCAGCCTGCTCCATGCCATGTCACAGCCACGCCTGAACCTGCTCCATGCCATGTCACAGCCACGCCTGAGCCTGCTCCATGCCATGTCACAGCCATGCCTGAGCCTGCTCCATGCCATGTCACAGCCACGCCTGAGCCTGCTCCATGCCATGTCACAGCCATGCCTGAGCCTGGTCCATGCCATGACACAGCCATGCCTGAGTCCGTTCCACACAATGTCATAGCCACATCTGAGCTATTGGACCTGGAGATGGTTCCCACCCTGGTACCCACCCTATTGATGTTTCCTCAGGATCAGATGGGGGGCTTCCGACCCTCTGAGTTTGCCTTGACCCTCCGGGCCCTGGACTCCGCCTTGGTTCTCCAGGCCCTCGGTTTCACCTTGGCTCTATGTCTCTTCAGCTCCACCGTGGTCCTTTGGCCAATCGGCTTCACCGGGGTCCCTCGTCCCTCCAGCTCCACCTTGGTCAGTCAGTCACCTGGCTCCGCCCGAGCTCTCCAATCCCACAGCTATGCTTCTTCAATCCGAGCCTGCGGCTCCACCGGGGACCTCCTTCCCTACGGTTCCCCCTTGGTCCTCAATCCCACCGGCTCTGCCTCTGTCCTCCGATCCCCCAGCTCCACCTCGGTCCTCTGAGCCTTGGGCACTACCTCGGTTCTTCGAACCTCCCACTCCAACATGGTCCTTCGAGTCGTTGACTACTCTCAGGGCACCAAGTTCCATGGTGTCACCCCTCAAGTCTCTCACAGCTCCGCCCCTCAAATCTCTCATGGCTCCACCTTCCACAGACGTTGCCCTGATCCCATGGTTCACACCTTGTCTTGCCAAGCCACACTTCAAGACCCCCTCCCCCCCCAGCTCCCTACAGAACTTTGAGTTTATGCCATGTTTTATGTGTTGGTTCATGTTTTGGGGCATCGAGAGCCACCCCTTAGTGGGGGGGATATGTCATGTGAATTTTGTTGATTCATGTTTTTCATGTCTTTTATTTTGAAATTTCTAGTTTCTGTTTCATGTCATGTGGTTCCCTTGTCATGTGATTTCATGTTTCCCTCCATGTTCATGTGTCTTGTTTTCATTGGTTGATTGTCTTGTTATCTTGTTTAGAGTTCTTTGTGTTTATTGGTTATCTTTGTCATGTGTCCATGGTCCATTGTCAGGTATTGTTGAATGTAACTTTGGTTGTGTTTTCAAGTTTATGTCAAGCCAAGTTAAAGTCAAGTTCATGTTTTTTGTTTACGTTTGTAGTTAGGGTTTTTGGATTTCACTTTTGTTAATAAAATTGCACGTTACATTTACATTCAGATACCCAATTATGGGGACATAGAAGCCTTTTTCACTGAGGAATGATACTGTATGGGGGTTCAGGGCCATCCCCTGAGAAAAAAAATAGAAAATGTAAAAGTCTGAATGGACCATTTTTATATTTTCATTAAAGTGATAAAGACTAGGCTACCAACTAGTAATTTTATTGTATTTCCTTGTCATCCATGCCAGAGATGATATCTGATTAATTTTCACAAAATTAGAACATATATCTATTTGTTTATTATTAAAGGCTCGTAACATGCTGATTAATAAAGCTAAATTTAGAAGGAACAAATTTTATGGTCTAAAGGCGCTTTGGAACCACATTAACTTATGCGGCGCCTCGTCTATTCACATGCAGGGAAAAGAGGCAATGCATGCATAGCAGAACAGGTCAAAAAGTGTTCAGTGCTAGAGAAAAACTTTCAAGAATACAGCACAGAAAGATCAGAGCTGGTGTACACAGCGCTGTATTTTTAGTCTCGCTGCCTCCTAGAGACGATGAGAGGGTGCAACCGTTGTCATGAAGTCTTGCGGTCCGGATGGAATCAATCCGGGGTCCGGACCCAGACTGCGGTGACCGGCGTAGTCTAATCGTTAGCATGGCAGCCAACATTAGCAACTTCATACAGTCTGAGAAAGCCAAACAGCTTGAGTTTTTAGCCACAAGCATGTGATCGTCTAGATGTAGAACATAGGCTAAATATTGAAAATTTCTCAAAAGCTTTTCATCAATATAGTGGATTTTTTTATCACGATAAATATCGAGATCATTTTACCGCCCTGCCCTATTGAACTGATTTTGAAGACTTGTTATATAGCACACGAGTCATGTGGACTATGTGTATGATACTTTTCTTGTACTATGTTGTTCTTTTTTGAGCTTGGCATTATAAATCACCATCCAATTTTGTTGCATGGAAAAGAGCAGATTGGACATTCTTCCTCAACTTTTATAAGAAAAATAATACGTTTTATTTTTATAGCGTCTTTCAAAATCCGACAGTCACTTTACAGAAATGTCAAACAAAACAAAAACATAAATACAATGCACAAAAAAAAAAAAAAAAAAAAAAAACAGCAAGTGATATTAATCTTGAAAATAACATGAAAAAATATATGTTTTTATATGTTAAAATCAGACAGAGAAGGTGCTGCCCTGAGATTTGGAAGGGAGTGAATTCCAAAGTCTAGGGGCAGCCACACTGAAAGACCATATCTTTAGATTAGAAAATATCTAATTTCCACATTCAAAACACTTCAAAGTTGGGTAAAGGAAACTTTCCAACTATTCTTAAACAGAGTAATTGCTCCAGTACTGATGAAGAAGAATAGAACTGATATTAGCATCTGCACCAAAAAAGGCTTTAGCAAAGCTTGTTGCGATGCTAAATACAACCAAGAAGCCACCAGCAACAGTTTTAGATTGAATTTCATGAGCTTGTGAGATCACATGGCAAGGTCATCTGATAATTCAGAGTTAATTGCAGTTGAGACAAGACAAGATTAACACGGTAAATTGCTTTAATTAATGATGTGGGAATCAAAATGTGTGATGTTTCCTTCCATTCATACCTCTTTGCACTAATAGGTCGAGGATAAACATAGCCTTGCAATGGGTAAGAGCTTAACCTCACTGTCACTGGCAAGGTCAAGATTGTGTCCTAAGAAATATTATTGATGAGTGGCTGAGTAGATTGGTTTCTTATAAGGGTATAGAAGTTTGAAATAGTAAGACATTTAATATCTGCAGAAAAAATAGGGTTTATACCCTGATGCAATTTAAGAACAATTTTAAGTTATATTAAGAACTTTGTATTCTATAGTTCTTTAGAAAATGATCAATGTACTGGCGTTGTAAAAACTGATAAACCAATATGTTGATCTGAAGAACCCATTATGTAACATTAAGAGTGTTTTAAATCACCAAAGTGCTAGCCGAATCGAGAACCATATATATACACAGTATATACAGATATATATATATATATATATATATATATATATATATATATATATATATATGTGTGTGTGTGTGTGTATGTGTGTGTGTGTGTGTGTGTGTGTGTGTGTGTGTGTGTGTACAGTATATATACAAGTTTGTTTATATTTATATTTGGCTTTTGAAAAGAAGAGCGTTATTTGTTGAACCTGAAAAAAACAAATAAAAAAAAAAACATTGAAGAACCTTTATTTTCAAGACTGTAAAACATTTAAATGTGACACCAACAATAATATGCAATTTTTTACAGGGAATTATATACTATTGTTTGGACAAAGTTACCTTTTCTGGACTTTCGTGGCCATACATTATCAACCATCAATGGTTTCTCTTCCTATTGAATCTGAATAGATTTAAGTGAATTTTCAATCAGTGAAGTGAAAGGGCAACACACAATGACCTGTTTATTAGGAGCCAGATAAGAAGCAGGGTCATGTTCCATTCATGAATATTTTAGCAAATCTAATGGCCTCTCATATCACATATCTCATCAAGCCCTGATCATCAGAGAGCCCTGGCTCTGGCCAAGGGCGTATATTTGGCTTGAACATTGGGGGGGGGGGGGTGTTGTACTTGCTTGCCCCCTCTGGAATCTACACCCTGGCTCCGGCTCATGTACAAGGATTTATTAATTAATTGTGGATTACCGGCTGGACAATCTCATTTTTTTTAATTTATTTTTTTTATTATTTAGCAGCCAGTTTGCCTCTTTATTAAATATACCAAGTTTATTTTCTTTCTGATCACACCTAAATCATCTGACACACCTTTGTTCATGCTGTGAAATAAATGCTCTGTAAAAGATCTTGATCTAATGTGATCACTTTCAAAAATAAGCTTCTTTTTCAATGAATAAGTCAGACCAAAGCCTTAAAATATTTACTGCCAAATATTTTCAAATAAGCCTTCTAGCACCACATATAAGTGATCATGGAGTCACTCTTTGTAACCAGACGTTTGAAAGTAAGAACTTGTAAGAACTTTGAAATCTCATTTATTGAGATTTCAATAACTCATAGAAACTAAAATAACAATAAACGAATGTCTTATATGACAACAGACAGGGTACTGCATTTTTTCTCTTTAATTTTTACAGGTTATACACGAAACTTTATTTGTAATGTATGCAAAACAAATGCAATAATAATGTGTTGTATGCCTTTTTCCCCCACACTGCACCAATCTAGCAAAAGAGCACATGTTTCACAGCCTTCTGTTCCCCAGGTGCTGTGTTTCATAGCACAGCCTTTGTATAATAAATGATTGTGCTGTGCTTGTAAAGTTCATTTTTATCAGAACCAAATGATCTGATTACCAACACACTCCCAAATATATTACAGTTTTTCTCAATCGCTTTGGCACAATCATCGAATGACTATAAAACTTTGTCAAACTATATGACTAACTATATGAACATTAGGTCATTTGTTCACATGACTATAGTCATTTATAATTGCTTTGGCACAAAATGCATTGAGTAAGCCTTGCAGATCAAAATAGTTTGCATTAATTTGTTATTGAATGATATTACTCTCAAATGCAATTATACACATGTTCATTGTGTAAATCCCTACATGCTAAATAGAACAACCAACAATCACAATAACCTGTCACACATATATTAGGTACATAATAGTTATGTAGTATTGTGTTATAGTTGTCAGATGGATAGACTTAGGCTAGGTGGGGAACAATTCAATTTCCTCACAATTTAGAGCAACCAAATGCAAATGCTGTCCAATTTAGCTGACAGGTGAAACTCATAACCTATCAGTTCTCAAACACATTTATACTGCAAGGGTAAGACTGAATTTCTCAGCTGTGGAATATGGAGCAGGCAGGAGACAGACAGGGGAAAGAGCCTGCTTGTGCAAAAGGAAGGGGCATTAGAGTGTGGGGTGGTATGGTGAGGGAGAGGGGGGCACACATGATGATGATGACGAAGAGCCAGAGAAAGGCAAAGGCACAAAGAAATCTCAAATGAGATACGGGCAACAATTATAGACCATGTCATCAACCATGGCCTAAGTATGACAGAGGCTGGTCGGAGAGCCCAGCCTAATCTGGGCCAGTCCACTGTGTCATCAATAGTCTAGACATTCAGGAGAGAAAATAGGTGTGTAATCGCATATTGTACTGTAATATTCCTTCACACTGGTATTCCAGTAAACTTAGCCAATGTATGTCTCAATTTATGTGGAATACATTGACTTTACTGTGCTGTGTTTTCTGTCTAGGATTGAGCATCTGCCCCATGGTGGTGGCAGAAGATCAGTTTTCAATGCTCAAGAACTTGAAATTTGTAATATGGTCATAGCATACAATGCTATTAGACTAAATATTAAGTGCAGTCATACAAGATGACGGCATCTTTCAAAATGTCAACACCGTCAGCCTCTCCACAATTGCAATCTGATTTCTCTTCAGCACTATCAATTAAGCAACTCTACAAGGTACCTCTTGAGAGGAATGGTGAGCATGAAGGAGCTGAGGCACCAGTATGTACAGGTAAGAATTCATCATTGAACACTACACCGTGCTGTAATCTCTTTGTCTTTCAGTACTGCCAACTACAACCTGTATATGCAGAATGTCCCACAATGTGGGATATGTGTAACTGTATGACTTAATATCTACTGTAAATTATTTCCTAAATTGCTTCATTCTTTTAGAGTGATTGAGCTGGAGGCTGATGAATCCCCACACATTTGTGTATGTTGATGAGGCAGGATTCAACTTGACCAAAGTCCGGAGACGTGGCCGTAATATTATTGGTCACCGAGCCACTGTTGATGTGCCAGGCCAGCGTGGAGGGAACATTACAGTGTGTGCTGCCACATGTGGTAATTGTGTACTCCGCCACATTGCCATCATTTGGCCCTATAACACACAACGTCTCAATTTCCTGGAAACTCTCTCTACAGGGGATTCATTCCTGAGAATGAGAGGGGGTTGGTAAGAAATGACTTCCCAACATATGTTATAGTTTGGGACAACGTAAGTTTCCATCGTTCAAATACAGCCAGGCAATGGTTTGTTGCCCACCAACTTTTTTTATTTATGCTGTTTCTCCCACCATACTCCATTCCTAAGTCCCATTGAGTTCTTTTCTGCATAGAGATGGAAGGTCTATGATCACCATCCTCACGACCAGTTATCCTTGCTGGGTGCAATGGATGCTGGTTGTGAGGATCTCACAGCAGATTGTTGTAGGGGGTGGCTGCGTCATGCCAAAAGATTTTTCCCATGTTGCATTTGCAAGGGAGGATATCGGGTGTGATGTAGATGAAATGTTGTGGCCAGACCGAGAGGAGCGATTGGAAGACCCATGAGGTTGATTAACTCGCAGCATATTTTCTTGCACATGGTAGTTCCTGAATCTTTGCTCTTATTTGTTTACAAGCTTCCTTTACATTTCGGTTGGCTGTAAAGTGTGTACATACTACGATGAGAAATGTTTGAATAAATGTTCTGTTGAAAGTATAGTGTGTGTGTGCCATGACTTTGTGATTATCAATACTATTCAGCTGCCTACATATACAATGTAAGCAACTGGACAATATAACATAATGGGTAACTTTCTCAATTTCAGAGTACACTGTCATTTGACAAGATGTCTCTGCATTTTGATTGTCTTGGTCTAAGCAATGATAAAGGAACCTTTTGTCTGACAATGACTTGTTTACATTTGAAACATGAGTTTGAGTATTCCACTTTTGCAGGTTACTGAGTGGTGTGCTGAATGTACCACGCGATGTGAGGATTGTACTTGACAATTGTAAATTTCAGTAAATGTGCCAAATCAATTGAGGGGGAAAAACTAATACCTTAATTTGAAAACAAGGAGGCCTGGAGCCTGCAACAAATTCTCATAAACAAGTCACTCTATCAATACTGTATATAATCTAAATGTGTTTTATAATCTGTGAGAAGCAAGCCACAACTAGCCTCATTTAAGTATTAATTTTTGCATTTATCACCATTAAACCTTACGTCTTAGCAAGAACAAGACATTTCCAGAACACTTCCCTTGTCTGCCATTTGGTTGAACACACAGACAGTACTGCCCCAAACTGACAACACTGGGCATTCCTATTCCCTTAGACTTTACCATCCACAGTGTTTGAGGGCAGAAAGGTGTGGGGTTCAAAATAACACTATTTCGGAACTCCCCTTTCCAAGTCATTTTTATTGGAAATTTTGTTTGAAGCGATCTTAAGCATGGCTATCATGATTGTTCTCCCTTCGGAGGCTGATTTATCCCGATTGGAACATATGGATGACTAAGTCATTGTTGCTGGATGGGTTGTTCAAACAAACAGCAAATGTTATGATTCCACCAATGACCCACTGTGTTTACAATATTTGGGGAAATCAACCTACAAATGGCTTGCATATTAAGCTCCCTGACCTAATCACAACCCAATAGACTGATATTATTGAGCTTTATTCCTTGTTTTACTACAAAGTAGGCATGCAGTTTTAACTTGTATCATTCTTAGTAACTGTAAATGTGTGAATTTATATATATTTAAGCAATATCACACGAGCAAGAGTGCGATATGGCCCTACATCAGCACTGCTGTGATTTGGCTGCAGGTAGGTAATCACAGCAGTGCTGATTTAGGGCCATATAGCACTACTGCGAGTGTGATATTACTTATATACAACAGTTCAATGAAGTACATTTTTAAAAAATAGAAAAAACTGAGTACGGTCATAAAAAAACGCATTTGTGCATGGAACTACTTTCTTACGCAACGGATCAGAATCTGCCATTGCTGGTTCAAACCAAATGATGCATCCAAGCCTTTGTTAGTAATTCAAAAATGTCACTTCAGAGATAGTATCATGGCTTGTGCCGTTTCTACCAAGTTATAAACAAGGATGGACGTGTGTGTGTGTGAGAGAGAGAGTGATGGAGCATGTGCCATCACCTGTTGCCACTCCCAAGCAGAGATGCTGTCAGTTTTCTGAAGATCAGCTTACTCATTGGAAAAATGGCCATTCAAGCGGGGGTATTTCTCCCTATTTCGCAGTAGCCGGTGCGCAAGAGTCATTCACTATAGAAACCGCAAACTTCTCTGCCATTTTAAACAGTATGTCCTCTCATATGTGGAAAGTCCAGTAAGATGTAAGCGCCTTGAGTTTGTTTAATCAGTCTGTTCTATCTCTCAGCTGTGATGAGCCGTAATGCTGAAGTTGTTCTTTTAAAGTTATTTCCTGGCTTTAGTAGTGTAGTAGTAATACAAACGATCACAGAGTGCTGTTGTATGTAAACACTGACTGACGCTGACTTCACGTCACCTAACTGGCTCATATTACACACAAAAATTATCTTTTGCCACCACCTGCTGGCTAACATATGTAATGTCAAAAAATTACATGTAAAGAGACACATATACAGTAGCTCTTAACACATCTGCACTGCTCTTACACTTTAGTTTAGAATGGCACGAACACAAGCGGAGTGATACACACAGTGAAGCTTCCGAGTGATGTTAGTGTGAGACCATCAGTACTCATGGAACCTCTCTTGTCCAATCAGATTCGAGGACCGGAATTAACTGTTTTATTTATATTTATATATATAATCAAATTGTATATGTAAACCCTGGCAGCCAAAAGTTTGGAATAATGTACAGATTTTGCTGTTTCAGAAGGAAATTGGTACTTTAATTCACCAAAGTGGCATTCAATTGATCACAAAGTATAGTCAGGACATTACTGATGTAAAAAACAGCACCATCACTATTTGAAAAAAGTCATTTTTGATCAAATCTAAACAGGCCCTATTTCCAGCAGCCATCACTCCAACACCTTATCCTTGAGTAATCATGCTAAGTTGCTAGAAAATCACTTGCCATTATATCAAACACAGTTGAAAGCTATTTGATTTGTAAAATGAAGATTAACATTGTTTTTGTTTTTGAGTTGCCACACGATGCATTAGACTGGCATGTCTTAAGGTCAATATTATGGCAAAAATGGCAAAAAAAGAAACAGCTTTCTAGAAACTCATCAGTCAATCATTGTTTTGAGGAATGAAGGCTATACAATGCTTGAAATTGCCAAAAAAACTGAAGATTCATACAAAAGTGTACACTACAGTCTTCAAAGACAAAGGACAACTGACTCTAACAAGGACAGAAAGAGATGTGGCAGGCCAGATGTACAACTAAACATGAGGATAAGTACATCAGAGTCTCTAGTTTGAGAACTAGATGACTCACATGTGCTCAGCTGACAGCTTCATTGACCCGCTCAACACCAGTTTCATTTACAACAGTAAAGAGAAGACTCAGGGGTGCAGACCTTATGGGAAGAATTGCAAAGAAAAAGCCACTTTTGAAACAGAAAAACAAAAAGAAAAGGTTAGAGTGGGCAAAGAAACACAGACATTGGACAACAGATAACTGGAAAAGAGTGTTATAGATCTTAAACCCATCAAGCTTTTGTGGGATCCGGTAGACTGTAAGGTGTGTAAGAAGTGCCCGACAAGACAGCCACATCTACGGCACGTGCTACAGGAAGCGTGGGGTGAAATGTCACCTGAGTATCTGGACAAACTAACAGCTAGAATGCCAAGGATCTGCAAAGCTGTCATTGCTGCACATGGAGGATTTTTTTGATGAGAACTCTTTGAAGTAGTTGAATAAGTTCTGAACATTTTTTTCAAATTGTAATAGTAATTTTTCACGTTATTAATGCCCTGACTATACATTGTGATCAGTTGAATGCAACTTTGGTTAATAAAAGCACTAATCTTTCCATAAGAGCAAAATCTGTACATTATTCCAAACTTTTGGCCACCAGTGTATGTATATATGGAAAACTGTTTATAAAGTTTATACATGTATAATCAGTTCTTAAGATTAAGATAAATCATAAAGTATAAACATGGTATTGTTTTTCGAGCTATTAAATTGGCTCCAAAAACTCCAAAGAGAACATGAGGGTTAATACCATGTAGGGTTCAAAGATTCACAGATGGCATTTGCACATAATGACAAACATTAAAAATTGCTAGTAATGACAAATGTCTTAGTAAGCTGCAGGGACCAAACATCCGGCCTCGTTTTGTACATGAGCTTGAAAACGACATACCCAAAGTAAAATTCTTCCAGTTCTTGAACCCTTTGGTCTACAAACACAAACTTGGGGTCATTTGAAAGTAGACACTTAGACATTTGTTATTCAAGAATAAAAATGTATCATTGTTGTATTAAAAAATTAGAGCTATTCAAATATTTTGAATAGTGACCGCAAATATTATTTATAAAATACTTATATAAATATATATATACAAGACTATGTGCAGTGCCCCAAAAACATATCTTTTTTATTTTAATTTTTTTATTTTCTTCCTTTTTCAAGAACCAATTTATAGCGTCCACAAAGAGGTTACCCCATGTGACTACCCTCCCTAGCAACCGGGCCAATTTGTTTGCTTAGGAAAACATATCTGATACAAAGCCACATGTCTGTTGAAGGTCTGACACAATTTTGAAGTCGATATGACCAAAACACTTTGTTCCATAATGATTTATGTAAGTGAACTTCCAAAAAAAAAAGGCCACTTTGAGGCGCCAATAGACCACTAGTAACTCCGTAAACCAATTATCACAGTGGTTCAAAACACAATTTGTTTATATTTCAATGTAAAATATACCACACAAACCAAAATATACATGATTTTTTAATTATTGTTATTTGGGAATATATTATAATATATTCCAGATATATTTATGCATTTTATAAACAATGTGAAAAAAACATTATAATTTGACATGTTGCAATGGAAAGAAACTTTTATTTACAATAAAGATGCTTCTGTTAATTTATTCCCCATACAAATGTAAATGGACTTTTTTAACATTTTTCAGAGCTTTTGCTCTGCCATTCATCCAGGGCCTTTATCCACTGCCTCAAGCCGTGGAGCCTCGCTCTCCCTGGCTTCGATCACTGTCAGTGAAGCCTGGAGCACACCTGCTCCCAATGCAAACTGAACAAAAAGCAGTGGAAAAAAATGGGAGCACGTGTGCTCCGGGGTCTAAGTCACGGTGAGTGAAGCAGGGGAGGGTGGCTCATCTCGGTTTGAATGACATGCAAGAGCCCCCTGGATGTGCAGTTGAACAGGGGTTTGATGAAAAAAATGCAGTCGGGGGATTGGTTCCTCCAGGCCCTCTGTGATGTTGACTGAATCCGGGGAGGGTGGCACATCTCGGCTTTGAATGACATGTCCAAGCCCCCTGGATGTGCAGTTGAACAGGGGGTTTGATGAAAAAATGCAGTCGGGAGCGTGTGTTCTCCATACCCTCAGTGATGGTGACTGACGCTGAGGAGGGTGGATCAGATCGCGGATCCAAAGCCGAGTTCTTTGTCGACAGTACGGCAGTAACACGCTATAGCTGCATACTGTGCATAAAAGCGCAAACACAAACAAACACAGTCCACGGTTTTCCACTCCGAACCGTCAAGAATCGGCATCAGGGATATATACAAAACTCATATTGTTGTTTTCACCATTTCATTAGCTACATGACCCATCAGTCAAAAATGATCTAGCTTTTCATTGGCCGGCTTTATCCAAAGACAAACTTGGATGACCCAAATCTTTACATCACTTGTGTTGACTGTCCTGTTTGGCTATTTTGTGTGACTACCCAATCACAACTGCACAAAAAAATGTGAGACCCTCCCAAATATCATGTTTGGGTGTTTTGCTACTAATACACTGCACAGAGTGCAAGATTTCACAGAGAATGGACATGAATGATAACATGTTGAATATGTAAGACCTGAACAAAGACAGACTGATCAATATTTCTTCATATTTGTACATTTTTGGAAATCTCTAAATCTCGAATGGATTTTATTTACTGGACTCTTGCATTGAAAAGCATACATAAGTTTGGAGGATTGTGCTCATCTGTGTTTGGCTGGAAGACAATAAATGTCAGAACGTCCTGGTTACTTGCATAACCTCCATTACCTGATGGAGGGAACGAGACATTGTGTCGATGTAGTGACACTAGGGGTCACTCTTGGGAGCCCAAAACACCTCTGGTCTTTAAAAAAAGGCCAATGAAAATTGGCAAGTGGTATTTGAATGCCACTCCCCTGGACATACGGGTATAAAAGGAGCTGGTATGCAACCACTCATTCAGGTTTTATGCTGAGGAGCCGAGACAAGGTCTAGCCATTTCAGTGGGTAGTTCAGCGTTGTGGCAGGAGGGACACAAGGTCTCGTTCCCTCCATTAGGGAACGGAGGTTACGCAAGTAACCAGGGCGTTCCCTATCTGTCACTCACTCGACGTTGTGTCGATGTGCACTTTACAAAAGGCCGCAACTGGCTGAACTGTGTTACGTGAACTGGCGATGTGTGACTGGCAGACGACTGTGTGCCTCATAGCCAGCGCACCAGACCGACACGTAACCTCCCCCAACATAGTTATCAGTGTCGAACGGCCCTTTGGGGACATGTCAACTACCCAAAAGATAGAGACAGGCTAATCCAGTTGTAGCCTCTTTTCCCCTTCTTTTTCCCACTCCCTAAAAAACAAGGGGGATAATCCGACTGGGCCGCCAGGTCTAGTCGGGGGGTGTCCCTCCCAAGGGGAGGACACCGTGGACACCACACCTTGCCCAAAGACAGGGGGTATATTTAAGTGGAAAATACGTCACATGGTCTTGCCAACCATGTGGAGAGTCTCATGGTAGATCCTACCTAACGGGGGAGGAGTTACTACAAACATGGAGACTGTGGCAGAGGGGGCTCTGCCCAAGGAAGATGCAGTTTGCCAACAGGGAAATGAATTAGCAGAAGATATACATCGCATGGGGTTACCTTACAGGGAACCGCCACATGCGGAGCACCTACCCAAGAACAGAGCTCTTAGCACGTGTACTGGGCCAGCAGCGAGTCTCTCTGAAAACTCGACTGCCACAGGGCTCGGAGGAAGTCAACCAGGGAACATAGTTTGTGAACACTACTGGGAATTAATGGCACACGTCTTCAGCTCAGACGAGATGAAATGCATTATGTGCAAGCGATACACCCGGTCGGCTATCCCGGGCTTATCCGCTTGTATTGCGTGCCACTACCTGGAAAAAAACCAGTTCCACCCGGAGGTTGTAGAACCTTGCAAAGGTTTTGGGTGTTGCCCAGCCCGCTGCTCTGCTAATGTCTGTTAGAGAGGCACCCCTGGCCAGGGCCCAGGAGGCCACTACAGCCCTTGTGGAATATGCTCGTAGCTCTACCGGGGGTGGCTCATCCTGGGCGTGATATGCCATTTTGCTGACAAAAAGCTGCTCAGAGATCCTAAAGCTCTGTGTGCAATCCAAATAGATGCGTAAAGCACGCACCGGACACAGCAACGACAAGGCTGGGTCTGCCTCCTCCTGGGGCAGCGCTCGCAGGTTCACCACCTGGTCCCTAAAAGGGGTCGTGGGAACCTTGGGCACATAGCCCAGTCAGGGTCTCAAGATCACATGAGAGTAGCCCGGACCGAACTCCAGGCGCGTTTCACTGACAAAGAATGCTTGAATGTCTCCTACCCTCTTGATCGAAGTGAGCGCAGTCAGGAGGGCAGTCTTCAAGGAGAGTGCCTTAAGCTCAGCTGACTGCAAAGGCTCAAAAGGGGCTCTCTGTAGACCCCGAAGAACTACAGAGAGGTCCCATGAGGGAACAAGGCGGGGTCTGGAGGGGTTCAGCTTCCTGGCACCTCTCAGGAACCTGATGATCAGGTCATGCTTCCCTAAGGACTTACCGTCCACTGTGTAGTGGTGTGCTGCTATAGTAGCAACATACACCTTTAAGGTGGAAGGGGACAGACGCCCTTCCAACCTCTCCTGCAGGAAGGAAAGCACAGATCTGACTGCGCATCTCTGGGGGTCTTCCCATCGGGAAGAACACCACTTAGCAAACAGACACCAATTAAAGGTATACAGGCGCCTCGTAGAGGGGGCCCTAGCCTGAGTGATCGTGTCTACCACCATGGGTGGTAGATTGCTTAGGTCTTCTGCGTCCCATCCAGGGGCCAAACATGAAGATTCCAGAGGTCTGGTCATGGGTGCCAGATGGTGCCCCGTCCCTGAGAAAGAAGGTCCTTCCTCAGGGGAATTCGCCAGGGGGACTGTCACAAGGAGCTTGAGGTCTGAGAACCATGTCTGGGTGAGCCAGTAGGGTGCTACCAGGATGACCTGCTCCTCGTCCTCCCTGACATTTCACAGAGTCTGTGCAAGTAGGCTCACTGGGGGAAATGCATATTTGCGCAGGCAAGGAGGCCAGCTGTGTGCCAGCACGTCTATGCCGAGGGGTGCCTCGGTCAGGGCGTACCAGAGCGGCCAGTGGGATGATTCTTGGGAGGCGAACAGGTCTATGTGTGCCTGTCCGAATCAACTCCAAATCAGCTGGACCACCTGAGGGTGGAGTCTCCACTCTCCCCTGAGGGTAACCTGCCGTGACAGCGCATCCATTGTAGTGTTGAGGTCACCCGGGATGTGAGTGGCTCGCAGCGACTTGAAGTGCTGCTGACTCCAGAGAAGGGGACGATGGGCGAGTTGTGACATACAACGAGAGCGCAGACCGCCTTGGCGGTTGACATATGCTACCATTGCCATGTTGTCTGTCTGAACTAAAATGTGCTTGCCCTGGATCAACAGCCGGAACCTCCGCAGGGCGAGCAGAACTGCCAACAACTCGAGGCAGTTGATGTGCCAACGCAGCCATGGGCCTATGCCCCAGCCCATTTTGGAGGCATCTGTCATGACCACAACGCGCCAGGAGACCTGCTCTAGGGGAACACCTGCCCGTAGAAATGAGAGGTCGGTCTAAGGGCTGAAGAGATGGTGACAGACCGGCGTGATGACTACGCGATGTGTCCCGTGGCGCAATGCCCATCTCGGGACTCGAGTCTGAAGCCAGTGCTGAAGCGGTCTCATATGCATCAACCCGAGCGGGGTGGCCACCGCTGAGGATTCCACATGCCCCAGAAGCCTCTGAAAGAGTTTCAGTGGAACCGCTGTTTTCTGTTTGAACGCCTTCAAACAGGCCAGCACCGACTGTGTGCGCTCGTCCGTGAGGCGCGCTGTCAAAGAGACTGAGTCCAACTCCAAACTGAGAAAAGAGATGCTCTGAACCGGGATGAGCTTGCTCTTTTCCCAGGTGACCCGAAGCCCTAATCAGCTGAGGTGCGAGAGCACCAAGTCCCTGTGTGCACACAACATGTCCCAAGAGTGAGCTAGGATTAGCCAATCATCGAGATAGTTGAGAATGCGAATGCCCACTACCCTTAACGGGGCTAGAGCTGCCTCTGTGACCTTAGTGAAGATGCGAGGGGACAAGGACAGGCCAAAAGTGAGGACCTTGTACTAATATGCCTGACCCCCGAATGCAAACCGCAGGAAGGGTCTGTGTCGAGGAAGAATTGAGACATGAAGGTACGCATCCTTCAGGTCTACCGCTGCGAACCAATCTTGATGCCAGACGCTCGCCAGAATGCGTATTTGCGTCAGCATCTTGAACGGGAGTCTGTGTAAAGCCCGGTTCAGTACTTGCAGGTCCAAGATTGGCCGCAACCCACCGCCTTTTTTTGGTACGATGAAGTAGGGGCTGTAAAACCCCTTCTTCATCTCGGCCGGAGGGACAGGTTCTATCGCACCCTTCCGTAGGAGGGTAGCGATCTCCACGCGCAAGGTAGCAGCGTTTTCGTCCTTCACCATGGCAAAGTGGATATCGCTGAACCTGGGCGGACGCCTGGCGAACTGAATCGCGTAGCCGAGTCAGAAGGTCCGGACCAGCCATTGCGACGGATTGAAAGCGCAAGCCACGCATGCAAGTTCCGCGCGAGGGGGACCAAAGGGACAATGTCGTCGGACGTACCGGCAGGTGGGGCCTCACGGCGGGGTGGAGATCACCACCTTGTCGTGGCCATGCTGAGTCAAGGGACATCGACGCACTTACCTGGCTCCTTGTGACCACCCCCGGAACAGCCTGGGACAGGGGAGGAAGAGGCCTGTCCTCGAAACTCGTGGAGACTGTCACATCGGGGGCAGATATGTGCCACAGCTGGGCGTGCAGGGGCGGGTAGACCGCAGCTGGAGCACCAATCCTGCAGGGAAAAACCCATGGACGGTAGCCATGATGACGACCGTGCACACTGGGTATTTGACCCAGGGAAGGAGGAAACCACTCCTTTGCTGAACTGTTGGGTACCGCAGCCACTTGGGCATGCGGCGAAATCAAACAAAAAGGCAACAAAAGATTCTCCACCCGGCCTTCCACCGGGGGATGGAGTGGTCTTACTACCAGCTCCAATGCAGTGGGTTTCGTCAACCCAGGGTCACCCGTCTCAGGGGCGCTTTGATGACCTTCATGGGTTCTTGGCGGCCGACAGTGAGATGGGTGGCGTCTGCTCCTGCGGTGGGCTCCACGCCGGGGCCGGGCCAAAGGGGCGGGCTGCGGCGGAGCCAGTGCAGTCACCGCAGGGGGACGCCCTTGGCGACAAGCAGACGGGGTGCGGGATCTTGAGCCGCGCCGGGAAGGATATGCCGGATAGCCTCAGAACCGCTGGGCAAAGTCCTTGACGGTGTCACCGAATAGGCCAGCCTGGGGGTAGAAAGGAACCATGTCTTGTTGGCCTCACCCATCTTGACCAGGTTGAGCCAAAGGTGGCACTCCTGGACCACTAATGTGGACATAGTCTGCCCGAGAGGCCGTGCCGTGACCTTCGTCGCTCGGAGAGCGAGGTCGGTCGCCGTGCGCAGTTCCTACATCAAATCTGGGGTGGAACTACCCTCGTGCAGTTCTTTTAGCGCCTTGGCTTGGTGGACCTGTAGGACGTGCAAGGCAGAGGCGGCTTGTCCAGCAGCGCTTTAGGCTTTGGCCGTCAGGGACGATGTGAACCTACAGGGCTTGGACAGGAGCTTTGGGCGTCCACGCCAGGTGGCGGCGCTCTGCGGGCATAGGTGCACAGTGAGCGCCTTATCCACCGGGGGAATCGCCGTATAGCCCCTGGCTGCCCCACCATCGAGGGTAGTGAGGGCAGGGGAACTGAGAAATCGGGATTGGGCAGTAAAAGTTGCCTCCCACGATTTTGTCAGCTCCTCGTGCACTTCCGGGAAAAAAGGCACTGGAGCAGGGCGTGGCTACTTTGAGCAGCGCTGCGAGCCCAGGAATCAATCATCGAGCCGCGAGGGTTCAGGGGAGAGCGGAGGGTTCCACTCTAGCCTGACGCTCGTGGCCGCCCAGGAAAGCATGTCCATCATCTCTGCATCAGCCTGTGACTGGGCAATCAACCCCGAAGTGGGGAGCCCAGCTAAGGCTTCTGCGTCCGACTGGACAAGCCCGCTCTCCGATGCTGCGCTCGAGAGCTCATCAGCTTCGCGGGCTCTGAACAAGAGGTCGAACTCGCCATGAGACGAGCCGGCAGACTCATTCGGAAGCCCGATCGGGGCAGACGAGCGTGCTAGGGAATGGGAGGTCCGCGGGGGATACCCGGCAGAGGCGATCCCATTGAAGTCCCCAAATCGCCCCCAGTGCTAGCCGCGCTGGCCTCATACCCGTAGCTAAAAGGACCGAGGCGGTCTTTTCTAACGAAAGCAAGCCGCGTCCGCAACATTGCCATGGTCATGTTCTCGCAGTGAGAACATGAACCATCCACGAATGCTGCCTCCATGTGGGTCGCGCCCAGACACGAAAGACAGCGATCGTGACCGTCTGAAGTTGAGTGGTAACGACCGCAACCAGGAATAACACACAATCAGAAAGACATCTGTAAAAAGACGTGTCTTTAAAAAGACGTAACGTGTGTGCCGCTCTTTTAAAGAAATATACTCTTTCAGGAAAATATACTCTCTTTTTTCTGCCGAAGCAGCCAGGGGCGTTCTCTGCATTGCATCAGTGCAGAGGCGGGAGAAGGCGCTGAAATGCGCCGTCAGATCCAGCAGAGGTGAATGAACAGTCATGAGAATTCAGCTCAATGAGCATGACCGTTTGGCTCCAAAGAGAAAATCTGAATGAGTGGTTGCATACCAGCTCATTTTATACCCGTATGTCCGGGGGAGTGGCATACAAATACCACTCGCCAATTTTCATTGGCCTTTTATCAAAGACCAGAGGTGTTTCGGGCTCCCAAGATTGACCCCTAGTGTCACTACATCGACACAACGTCGAGTGAGTGACAGATAGGGAACTTCCGGTTTCATTTTCCATGTTTTGATTTTCACTCTTGACACCTTTAATAAAATCATATTGTTTTAGCTTTGCGATCGTCAAAATCTCTTTAAAATATCAAATCTTGAGACCCAGATCTTTCAAATGATATATTGGATGTCAATATTTGTTTACAATTTCACATTTTAAGCATGCATTAAACATAAATTAAATGTAAATTTAAAAAAAAAATGACCCACCCATCGTTAAGAGGTTAATATGTATTCAAATTAATTCAACCTATATATCTTTGGTGTCAAGTTGAAGTTGAGTAAATCTAAGGGCAGAAGGTTGGATGGATATGCAACCCTATGTTTTGTGCTTCCTCCTAATCAGAGCTCGTAAATCAGACATTGTGTCCTTGTTTGCTGGAACACCACATTGACCTCAACCAGGACAAACATTATTTAGAATGTTGTGGAATAATGAAAATGTAATCGTTCATTATCTATTTGGCTAATGTCAAGGAATGTGCACAAGGATATTTCTAATCCTTGCCTACTCATTTCATGACAAATGATCTGTAACAAAATAGGTTTTTTATAGGTTGTGCTTATGAATAAAGCTGTGTTAATAGAGCTCAGACAGTTTCTTCACCATTTATCCTTTGCCTAAAACAAAAGAGGAATTCAGAATTGTGGGAGAGGAAAGTGTGGTGATTCTGAAATGGTTCCGAATGAACTCCCAGAGATATTAATCAGTGTGACAGAATCACCTTTGCACCATCCAAATCTACTTAATCAAGAGCGGGATTAATGATCATTACTGTTATCATTATCAGTATCATCGTTTTTTGGGGGCCAATATCAACATTTTGAGAGCAGGGCCAACAATATGAGTACATTTTATATCTGAGCCAACAAAACTGTAAAGGGACTTATTTCCTGTTATCCTCTGAACAAACATCATATTTCTGTCTGTGTGTAACCTGCGATCAAATGTCAAACGTGCACTGAGGAAATGAGGGGTCTTTGGAATGATTGAATCTGTGGTCCCAAATCCCTAGAGGAAAAGATAATTGCAGAAAGTTACATCTTCAGATTCTGAAATCCCAACAGTGCTGGATCGTTTTACACACAAATGGAGTAATTTGTAATTCCAAAGTAAATAAATCCAAAGAGCAAAGTGTACTGATCAAAAATTAGAACTTTGCTGAGTAGTTCCAAACAACATATGGAGCAATTCACTGAGAATTAACTGTTCCTATTGACAGCATTGTTTATTTGCATGTGCTGTTTTGTGTTGATTCACTGTATTGTTCATTGTCTGTATTGTTTTAACCCCCCCCCAAACAAACAAACAAACAAACAAAAAACTTTTTAATGCAGGATACGGCAAACTATCGCGATATAGCATACTTTACCAGCACTGTACAGCATTGCTTCACCACTGCTATCCAGGCAACTGCACAGCTTGTCTTGATATATAGGCAGTTATAACCCTCTACTTTTTCAAGACAATTTACACAAACATCTCTTAAAAAAAAAAAGACTCTTGCTTTGAGTCTGCTTTATGCGGGTGGTAAAACTGCAATGTTAATTTCACCAGACAAATTTCACTGAATTTTGAAAAAAGTGCAAACTATGATTTGTTTAATTCATATAGAAGACATGTTTGAGCTGAAAAAAGAATGACACCAGCTGGGTTTCCAATCACATATTTTTTAGGCAAATGTTGGTATGTTTCTTTAAAAATGCTTGATGGAAACACAGAGATGTGAATAAAATCTCCAAAATGTGCATAAAACTTGTAAGCTCACTTGAGGTGGATAATTTTTATATTCAGTGAGAGGGCATGTGCATAAACTACGATGGAAACACATTTACCAAATGTATTCCTATAGAATTTATATCAGATTACAGATGTGCATTAAAAAGTCACGTGACTTTGCCTCAACAAGCCATGTGACTACATAATTCATACATAATTCATAAATCATCTCAATACTGAGAATATCATCAATATCACTGCATAGCATCTGAAATGTTGCTCTGGTTATTCTCAGACAAAACATTTTTTTAAAAGGCACCTGCTGCCGGCTAAACACTTATAAACATGAAGTTTGTCAGGGCTTAGTAAGCATAGTGATTCATTACATTAAATACAAGATAAACAGAAGCTATAACTTCCATTTCCCTTGTTAATTTTGCACCAGTCTCCCCAAAAATATCGATTTCTTTCTCTTAAGCACATGGAATGAAAAGCTGCTTTATTTGCAAAACTTTTTTTTTTTTTTTCAATAAATATGCAGTTTTATTCATAAATAATTTCGTAACTGGATGGAACATTACTTGTGTTCTTTTGAGCACCCAATTTACTAAGCAAACATGCCCAAATTTATCTGTGCTGAATACTAATTGTACATTGCAATTCCCGTGGACTGTTGCAGTCCTGTTCTCACAAAAACATCCCCTTTTTTAAAATAAAATTATGTTTACCGTCTTTCCATGGACAGCAATAGAGCAATGTTATTTGCACCAGGCACATTGTTACTTTTGTAAATAAAGAAAATCTATAGCAATAGAGTGCAACTGTCACGTATTCCCTGTTTGTGCTTAGACTTTTATGTTGAAATTCTTGTTTTGTTCCCCATTCCTGTTTCCTGTGTTAGTTTTGTAGTCCTTTGTAGTTTCATTTTATGATTGGTTTACCCTGATTGTTTCCCCAGGTGTTCCTCCTTACCTTGTTTTCCCTTGTGTATTTAAGCCCCTGTTTCTCCTGGTTTCTTTGTCAGTCTTCACATGTGTTACCTTATGC
The DNA here is from genome assembly GCF_019703515.2 of Myxocyprinus asiaticus. Classification (NCBI taxonomy): domain Eukaryota; kingdom Metazoa; phylum Chordata; class Actinopteri; order Cypriniformes; family Catostomidae; genus Myxocyprinus; species Myxocyprinus asiaticus. Next base: position 12,431,054 of record NC_059363.1, on the reverse strand, counting down.
TCTGTGCTTTGTTCCCTGTGTTTTGTTTCTTTGTATTTTGAGTTACTTTGTTTACCTTTGTTTTATTAAAGCTGCGTTTAGATCCTTATCCTTATCCTTGCCTGCCCTGTTACAGAAAGACTGACCAACATGGATCTAGCGGCTGTCAGAATTCTTCTGAAGCAAGGGGACTGTCCAGTTGAGGATCACATCCGTGACTTTCTCCAACTGGCGCATTTGGTGCACTATGGAGACCACTCTCTGGTGGCTTTCTTCAGAGCTGGTCTGAATAGCACACTAAAAGAACTGATGCCTCAGGCAGATCCTCACTGGACACTGGTGGAGTGGAGGTGGCTCTGGTACTCTGTGGCTCTCCCTTCACTGTGGGAAAGGAGGATGAGGACAAGTGCTCCAAGCCTGCCACGGCTCCTTGCTCCAAGCCTGCCACGGCTCCTTGCTCCAAGCCTGCCACGGCTCCTTGCTCCACGCCTGCCACGGCTCCTTGCTCCACGCCTGCCACGGCTCCTTGCTCCACGCCTGCCACGGCTCCTTGCTCCAAGCCTGCCACGGCTCCTTGCTCCACGCCTGCCACGGCTCCTTCGCTCCACGCCTGCCACGGCTCCTTCGCTCCACGCCTGCCACGGCTCCTTCGCCCACGCCTGCCATGGCCAACGAGCCTGTAGCCTCGACCGTCCCAGAGCCAATGCCTGTAGCCCGACCGTCCCAGAGCCCAGGCCTGTAGCCTCGACCGTCCCAGAGCCAATGCCTGTGGCCTCAACTGCTCCCATAACTACGCTCCCAGCTGTCCGGAAAAGGAGAAGGAAAAGGACACCTTCTCCCCAGTCTCTGCCCATATTCACGACCACAGAGGTTGTTCCCCAGTCTCAGCCAGTGCTCACAGCCATTGAGGTCATTCCCCTGTCTCTGCCCATGCTCACGACAATGGAGGTCCTTCCCCAGTCGCTGTCAGTGCTCACGACCACAGAGGTTGATTCCCAGTCTCTACCTGTGCTCTCGACCATGGGAGTCAGTTCCCAGTCATCCGTGGCTCTTAGTCTCAAGCCTTCCATGGCTCTTAGTCCTGAGCCTTCCATGGCTTCGCCCCTCGAGCCTCCCACGGCTCCGCCTTCCATGGCTTCGCCCCTCGAGCCTCCCACGGCTCCGCCTTCCATGGCTTCGCCCCTCGAGCCTCCCACGGCTCCGCCTTCCATGGCTTCGCCCCTCGAGCCTCCCACGGCTCCGCCTTCCATGGCTTCGCCCCTCGAGCCTCCCACGGCTCCGCCTTCCATGGCTTCGCCCCTCGAGCCTCCCACGGCTCCGCCTTCCATGGCTTCGCCCCTCGAGCCTCCCACGGCTCCGCCTTCCATGGCTTCGCCCCTCGAGCCTCCCACGGCTCCGCCTTCCATGGCTTCGCCCCTCGAGCCTCCCACGGCTCCGCCTTCCATGGCTTCGCCCCTCGAGCCTCCCACGGCTCCGCCTTCCATGGCTTCGCCCCTCGAGCCTCCCACGGCTCCGCCTTCCATGGCTTCGCCCCTCGAGCCTCCCACGGCTCCGCCTTCCATGGCTTCGCCCCTCGAGCCTCCCACGGCTCCGCCTTCCATGGCTTCGCCCCTCGAGCTTCCCACGGCTCCGCCTTCCATGGCTTTGCCCCTCTAGCCTCCCACGGCTCCGCATTCCATGGCTCCGCCCCTCGAGCCTCTCCTGGCTCCACTGCCTTCGTCAAGCCTCTCCTGGCTCCACCCTCAGAGTCTTCCACGGCTCTGCCCTCAGAGCCTCCAGCAGTGCCGCCCGCTCCTCCAGAGATTCCTCCTACAGCAGTGCCGCCCGCTCCTCCAGAGACTCCTCCTCCAGCGGTTCTGCCCGCTCCTCCAGAGACTCCTCCTCCAGCGGTGTCTCCTGACCCTGTCTCAGCCCTGTGGCCACCTCCCAGGCCTTCTGACCCTGTCTCGGCCCTGTGGCTGCCTAACAGGACTCCTGACCCAGTCCCTACCCTGAGAACATCTCCTTAGTGTCCTGGCCATCTGCCTGATCTGCTCTTGTCTCCTTAGTCTCCTGGTCATCCGCCTGATCTGCTTTGGTCTCCTTAGTCTCCTGGTCATCCGCCTGATCTGTTCTGATCTCTTTTGTCTCCTGGCCGTCTGCCTGATCTGTTCTGGCCTCTTTGGTCTCCAGCTCCACCTTGGTCCTCACTCCCACCGGCTCTGCTCGGTCTTCCGAGCCCCAGCTCCACCTCAGCCCTCTGAACCTCTGGCTCCAGCTTGGTCCTCCGAGCCTGCAGCATCACCCTGGTTCATCATCCCTCATCCCTCCGGCTCAGCCTTGGTCTTGAGCCACCCTTGCCTTGTTCCTCTGCTCCCCTTGCCCCTTGTGCCCACTTGAAATGCCTGTTTCCCCCTTCCCCCCACACCCCATGGGCCATTTAGTATTATTGTGGAGCATCTGGAATCCGCTCCTTAAAGGGGGGCTCTGTCACATATTCCCTGTTTGTTCTTAGACTTTTATGTTGAAATTCTTGTTTTGTTCCCTGTTCCTGTTTCCTGTGTTAATTTTGTAGTCCTTTGTAGTTTAATTGTATGATTGGTTTACCCTGATTATTTCCCAAGGTGTTCCTCATTCTCTTGTTTTCCCTTGTGTATTTAAGCCCTTGATTCCCCTGGTTTCTTTGTCAGTCTTCACATGTTACCTTATGCTCTGTGCTTTGTTCCCTGCATTTTTATTTCTTTGTATTTTGAGTTACTTTGTTTACCTTTGTTTTATTAAAGTTGTGTTTAGATCCTTATCCTTGTCCTCACTTGCCCTGTTACAGCAACAGTGCCCCACCCACTTATTCAGTATCTGGGTTCCAGAAGTATCTTTCACTGCTGTACCATGGGTACTGTAGTTGTTCACCTGGAATTCTGCTATTAAACGTGATTTTTAAACAATGAAGTTAAAATGACACAGATGGATGGCTTCAACAGAAGCATATACCATGGACTAGCAACATCTGAGCTCATGGCAGGTCTGTCTTGAAAGGTTTATACATTAAAAAAATAAATTAATCTAAAGAAAAAAAATTATGGGATTTTTAATTCCGGAACCCAACTGTTGCACTCTGTTCACATAGAATGGGGGAATGTTTAATTATTTATGTATACTTATTTATGACTCATTTTAATATGGATGGTGCACTGCTATACCAGTGCAAATAGTGCCTGGTTAAACTGGTTGCAGGTGGTTAATGAATAAGATGCAGGACATTTTGTAAAAATTCAGCACTCAAAAGTGGCAGAACAGCGCTAGCGAATTCACCCCATAAAGCTTTCCTCCTCTAAATGAACTTATCTATTATTTACACTGATCAATTCCAAATGATAAATTGTGTGCATTGTATAAAATTGGGGAGTAGTCTAAAGGAGCAGGGGAAATATGCAACACTGCATCCCAAGCAGTCTGTGGGGACAAACCCTTTAGTATATCACTGATTCACAGCCACAGACACTTCAATAAGAGAGGGAAAATAGCTGCCTGTGTTGAGGTTATCAAAGTCCTTTCATGTGCCTGTTAAATAATGAATACATGCTGATACTTAATCTGTCACTTCTCATAGATCCATTATTCATAAGTACAAACACTGTCTAAGAGAAATACCCACCTGCAAGGCTGGGATAAAACTGACTGATAAATACTATTCCTCACTTTACGAGCACAATAAAACCACACTCATATATTTTTAGAAGGACCGCATTCACTCATTTTATTAGTATTGCATAATGGCATGTGGACAGATACTGTACATTTTATTACTTCCCTTCTTCTAAAGGCTTCATTTCGATTCACACACTACAAGACCAAAAGTTCTGCAAAAAGCATTTCTCCAACACAGACAAAGAACTGAATTCTCAGCTCATGAGCATAACAGCCAACACCTTTCACCATGGAAACTGAAATCTGCCAATCATGCACATAATACATTTTGAACAATATTTTTTTTGCATAGCTGCAGGATTGTGGAACTGCGTCTGGCCAGCTGGTCATCTTTTTGTTCTTCAGGTGCCCCCAGTGGACAGAAATGTGATTCTCCCTGAGGGTTTATTTCCCAAGAGAAGCTTGACAGAGATGATGGAGGAAGTAGAGTGTTGGCCTGAACAACTGAACAAGCAAGGCAGGGTTTTTTTTTTAATAATTTTTTTTGGAGAGAGAAAGCTGAGAACTTGAGTTCACTGAGAAACCGGCTCCTGCAAAGGGATCTGGATGTCTCAGTGCATAAACTGAGCTAATCGCTCTTTCATACCGACAAGGTTTGTAAATGTTTGTGCCCTTTCTGCAAAGTTTTGCCAGGCAAAATGAAAAGATTATAACAATTCCTGTACATATAAGAGTCCAATCATCTTGCGTCATCATTTTAATCACTGAAAAGTACCTTTTAAGAAGAAAACATGCAATGATACACAACCTGGTCTCATAGAATCACATAACTTTACTTACATTTCTGAAAAAAAAAAGAATTTTTTTTTTTTTACGTGGCTCATTGTACGTATCACGGCAGTTTCCTGGTGAAATTAACATTAGAGCAAAACAACAACTTTTATTCCCTTTCGACATGTGAGTCAAAAATAATGAGGTTGATTCAGTTTTTCCAAGACAAAATTTGAGACACTATTGGTAAGGTTTAAGGTTTAGGGTAGGGAGATAGGTTTTGTTGATTTAAAACTCAATAGAGCAGTGGTTCCCAACCCTGTTCCTAGAGGCCCCCAAACACTACACATTTTGGATATCTCCCTAATCAAACACACCTGATTCAACTCATTAGCTCATTAGTAGAGACTCCACTACCTGAATTCAGTCAGATAAGGGAGATATACAAAATGTACAGTGTTGGTGGGCCCTCATGGACCAGGTTGGGAACCACTGCAATAGAGCATTAACCTTCAAAACTTCATCTGTTTTTTATCTCACATTTGCTTTTTATTATACTATTAGTTAGGTTTATGTTAAAGGCGAAAGTTTACTTTGGGTGTCCACATTGCTGATCGCTCCGCACACAGTATGCGTAATGGAAATTTCGTCATAATCCAGTCCGTGCGGCAGCCAGATTTTCTTGACTCGCGGACGTGGTCATTGTCTGTGCACATCGCCACCGCATGCACCAGCCATTGACTCTACTAAAAGAATATCACAAAGAAGTTGTAGTGGGTATGCGTCAAACGTGTTCATATTCACTCACGGTCAGAAGAGTATACTCACAAAGTCAACACGGTCGACTAGGCGTGAGGCGATCCGGAACACGCAAAAACAAAGTATACCTGGGCCTTAAAGGAATAGTTCATCCAAAAATTAAAATTTGCTGATAATTTACTCACCCTCAGGCCAACCAAGATGTATCTGAGTTTCTTTCTTCATCAAAACAGAATTTAAGACTTTTAGGATTTCATTTCAGGCCTCCTCCTCTAAACAATGGAAGTGAATGTACTCCATTTTTTTGACGGTCCAAAATGCATATTTAGGGTGCATCAAAATAATCCACATGACTCCAGTTGACAAATAAAGTTCTTCTGAATGCAAACGATTGATTATTTTGAGAAACAAAACAATACTTATATACTTTTTAACTACAAATGTTTGCTTCCGTACATCTCTGTGATGTGCGCTCATGAGAGAGATGACGTAAGCTCGTTGGTAAGGTCACGCGTCACGTGGAGGAGGAGGCAGGAAGTGTTATTGATATAATAAATAAATTAATATATTTGATAGAAATTCTGTTGTCATTTTTTTGTTGATTGTTTTTTTTTTTTTATTAATTTAGTGGTTGAATGTAACAAACTTGTTGTATACAAAATGTAATTAAGCACTCAAAAGAGGAGTGGCAACCATATTTAGCTGCAGTGTAGCCATTCTGCCATTTACATAACCATGACATTATCCTCAATTTGAGTTCAACTCTCGAAGCCCAAGCAGTTTTTAGAGAGTATTGATTTCCGTCGAAAACCCAAATGACTCCAGCAAGTTCAGGCCTCCTCCACACTCAGCTTGCGTTAGACTGCTCTCATGGTGTTCCATTAACATGTATCGACCAATTAAAATATCACAACTCCAATCTACAGGTCCTTGAGCAGACACTGTCACCATAGTGGTAAAATGCATAAATGCAGAATCAATAAGAACTAAACTCATGCATAGCAATATGACTCCACAGCTGAACTTTTTGACAGCTTTTCACAACATACTGTACAATGCGTACACATGCATGTCAGTCAATGTGATTAATTTGTTTACTGCACTGAGGGTCATAACTGACACTCCAACTGTGGCACCAAGATTTTAATGTAAAGATCGATATTATAAGCCTGTAGGCAAAGAAAACTTGCTGCTTTGACTTTACTTGTGTCAGAGGCAGTATGTCAGATTTGGTTGTGCTGTAGGGTGAGATGTGGGTCGGCGCGAGACTGCTGACATAACAATCCCAGTACCCAGTATGACAGGTGGCTTTCGCCACTGAGCTTGTGCATATATCATGGGAAAAAAGAACACTGTCATCATCATTGAACAGTTGTGCCACATTCTATCTCACAGTGTTTAGACTTGCTGTTGTGAGTGCTGAATGTCTAGAAAATGTGCTTCGTTCGACATTTTAAAATAAAATGCAGGAGTCCGTTCTTCTAATTTTACCTATCTGTGGTTGGATGACAACTTCCAACCAGTTAATCATAATTGTGTTCTGGGATGTCCAACTCCTTTTAGATACTTTAAAAGAGCAATTAGTAAAGAGTAGTACTTAAAAAAGTATTTATTTTTTCCTCATTAAAATGATTTACCTATGAATAAATGAATAGTTATTTTGAAAGATTTTTAAAATCATGTAGGCTCATGAGATAAAGAATCCAGTCAATTCTGTAGCGCAATAAAAGCTGATTTATTTTACATCCCTGCTAAGTAAGAAAGAAACAAACAACAAAAAACATCTTAAACCAGCCTGGTTTTCTGGTTTCCCAGCCAAGGAGGTCATCTTAAAGCCGCTAAGACCAGCAAACAAGCTTAGGCGGTGTTGGATAAATTACTAAAAAAAATAGTAATCCATTGCAAATTACTAATTACTTCACTAAAAATTTTTTATCAGATTACTTTACTGATTCTTCAGTGGCGTTGTAATCACATTACTAATTACTTGTACGTAACTTTCTTATTTTCACTGTTATGAATTTGTTTTTCCACTCAATAAATTCAACATTATGTCTTTATTTCCTCGTTCATTGTTGTTGTCTCTTAAGCTGCCACATTTAAACAAACAGATGTACATATGAAAATAATGCATGTTTTAATTGTATTATTAAAGGAATATTCCAGGTTCAATACAAGTTAAGCTCAATCGACAGCATTTGTGGCATTATGTTGATTACCACAAAAATTCATTTTGACTCATCCCTCCTTTTCTTTAAAAAAAGCAAAAATCAAGTTACAGTGAGGCACTTACAATGGAAGTGAATGGGGGCCAATTTTGGAACGTTAAAATATTCACTTTTTCAATGGTTCAGCTGCAAGACATAAACAATATATTTGTTAACATGATTTTAGTGTGATAAATTTCCTTTCCTTTTTTCCACAAACCTTTTCTGTGTAAAGTTATAGACAATTTTTCAACTTCATTGCCATGACGATGTAATGTCAACAAACCCTAAAATTACTGTAAAAAGTTGATTTAAACAACTAAACAGCTCAAATAATACACAAGTTTTAACAGAAAAATTAACGTAAGTGCTTTCATAAAATTAAAAGCTTCACATTTCTGCCTTTAAACCCTCCCAAAATTGTCCCCAATCACTTCCATTGTACATTTAGAATACTGTTCTTTCATTAGTAGTTAACTATGCAGAATTAATGTTGGACAAATGAGTAGTACTAAATTAACACTTAAATCACTACTATTAACTAATATGGAAACACGATTAACTAATCAGTAAGTAATTACAAACTTATGACTGTGGTTGTTTACTATTAGCTAATCAATAAATAATTTTTATTTGCCTCATTAAGAACTAATAACTAACTATGGCTAAATTAAAATAATTACTAATTAAATACTCATCACCACATTAACTCCTCAAAATAAAATGTCTAAAATGTGAAGAATTATATTTTTATTGTCAAAATGAAAATGTATCTTCAGAGAAGCATGATTGTGATTTTCTTCAGGACAGAACTGGATCAACTTAAGAATGTAACATAAGAAGTGTCTGGTATCTGTATATGGGTCAGTGACAAACAGGGATGTCAGAGATGTTATATAGAAATATCTTTTAAAAATCTAGTTTAAAGTTTTCAAATATAAAAAAATAAATAAAAAAAATACAAACTTTTTTTTTTTTTTTTTTTTTTGAGTAAATCTAGTTGAATGGAATAATCAAAATCGTAAAACTACACGTCCATCAAGCCTCTAATCCAATCAGCATTAGCGATAATGGATGGTGGAGCTGAGGAGGTAAGCGGGGCTGAAACGAGGAAAAGAATGCGGTTCTTCTGTGTTGATCCAAGCTCACGCTGCTCTGCCCACACACACGCTGTGATGAATACACACACAGTTAAGATATGTTTAGTTCTGTTCAGAAAAAAATAAATAAAAATAGGCAAAGGACACATGGAAAATATATTTTAGAAGCATTTTAGTGGAAGTACACAGACAAATGGAATCAGCCTCAGAGAACCATCATTGTCCGGTGACTTTTGGAGATCAGCGCCCTTTCTGTAGACATTTATTTTTATATTCATCTTGATTTTGTATTTTACGTTAAAAGGTAATGCTTCGAAAGCAGATTGTGGAGTTAATGTTTATACTTATCACCATGTATTAAACTTGTGGAAGGCCTCCAGCAGTCATTCACAGCACACAGCCTGTGTAGTAGGCTGCAACTGTGAGAACCTTTAAAATCATTATATCCTGTTATAGGTTTGACAAAAGATATAGTAAAGCAGTAAAGTCATAGAACGATGTTTTGAATGTTTTTACATGTTTATGTAACTGATTTATGTATCTGATTAAATTAATAAATTGTAGAACCAAATACTTTAGTAGGCTATTCAATATCTGACAAGTAACACCTCAGTTACCTTTAATGGTTTATAATGCATTTTCACTTTATAATACTGTTCAAGATTATTACTAATTCTTTCAGAAGGATGTGGTAACACTTGAGTCATTACTAGTGGGTTACCATCTTCATTTTAGAATACTGTTCCAAATGGTCAGTAACTCCTTTAGAAGGATGAAGTAACAATTTAGTCATTACCAGCGGGTTACCATGATCTTCACTTTAGAATACTGTTCCAAATGGTCAAAAACTCCTTCAGAAGGATGAAGTAACACTTTAGTCATTACCATGGGTTATTATAATCTTCACTTTAGAATACTGTTCCAAATGGTCAGTAACTCCTTTAGAAGGATGAAGTAACACTTTAGTCATTACCAATGGGTTACTGTGATCTTCACTGTAGAATACTGTTCCAAATGGTCAATAACTCCTTTTGAAGGATGAAGTAACACTTTAGTCATTACAAGCAGGTTACCATGAGCTTCACTTTAGAATACTGTTCCAAATGGTCAAAAACTCCTTTAAAAGGATGAAGTAACACTTTATTCATTACCAGCGGGTTACCGTGATTTCACTGTAGAATACTGTTCAAGATCATTAGTAATTCCTTCAGAAGGATGTGGCAACACTTGAGTCATTACTAGCAGGTTATCATCTTCACTTTAGAATACTGTTCCAAATGTCAGTAACTCCTTTAGAAGGATAAAGTAACACTTTAGTCCAGGGGTGTCAAACTCGGTTCCTGGAGGGCCACAGTCCAGCAGAGTTTAGCTCCAACCTTAATTAAACACACCTGAAGCAGCTAATCAAGGTCCTCAGGAGTGCTTGAAGATTACAAGGAGGCATTTTAGAGCAGGGCTGGAACTAAACTCTGCAGGGCTGCGACCCTCCAGGAACTGAGTTTGACACCCCTGCTTTTAGTCATTACCAGCGGGTTACCATGATCTTCACTTTAGAATACTGTTCCAAATGGTCAATAACTCCTTAAGAAGGATGAAGTAACATTTTAGTCATTACCAGTGGGTTATTATGATCTTCACTTTAGAATACTGTTCCTTAATGGTCAATAATTCTTTTAGAAGGATGAAGTAACACTTTAGTCATTACCAGTGGGTTACTGTGATCTTCACTGTAGAATAGTGTTCCAAATGGTCAATAACTCATGTAGAAGGATGAAGTAACAATTTAGTCATTACCAGTGGGTTACCATGATTTTCACTTTAGAATACTGTTCCAAATGTTCAATAACTCCTTGAGACGGATAAAGTAACACTTTAGTCATTACCATCAGGTTATTATGATCTTCACTTTAGAATACTGTTTCAAATGGTCAATAACTCATTGATACGAATGAAGTAACACTTTAGTCATTACCATCAGGTTAATATGATCTTCACTTTAGAATACTGTTCCAAATGGTCAATAACTCCTTTAGAAGGATGAAGTAACACTTTAGTCATTACCAGCGGGTTATTATGATCTTCACTTTAGAATACTGTTCCTTAATGTTCAATAATTCCTTTAGAAGGATGAAGTAACACTTTAGTCATTACCAGCGGGTTACTGTGATCTTCACTGTAGAATACTGTTCCAAATGGTCAATAACTCCTTTTAAAGGATGAAGTAACACTTTTGTCATTACCAGCAAGTTACCGTGATCTTCACTTTAGAATACTGTTCCAAATGGTCAATAACTCCTGTAGAAGGATGAAGTAACAATTTAGTCATTACCAGTGGGTTACCATGATTTTCACTTTAGAATACTGTTTCAAAATGTTAAGTAATTACTTCAGAATGATGTGGTAACAGTAAAGTCATTACAAGGGGGTTACCATGATTTTCAAAGTAGTTATTAATAGAAATCTAACCCCAAAACATACAGTAACAGCATACTTGTTTGTAATGGTTAAGAGAGATATCCAGAAAAAACATATATTTCTGTGAGATAAGTTGGCTAGAAATGATATTCTACCAGGCAATGTAGTAATTTAGAGGAGTTATTTCTTTAAGTACATTTCTGGTTAAAGAGCACAAGAGGGACACTCTCCTACTTCTGTAAAGATATACTTTATTTTTGTCACTAAATAGAATATAATCATTTACATGTAGTCATTCCAGTGCTGGAATTGGTGACATAATAAAGACTTTGCCCCCACTCCCTGAAGGAAAAAATAAAAAATAAAAATAAAAATAAATCACTGTAGGTTACAGTTTATGTGGCATTTGAGGTAATGTTGGCTGGTGAGTCCTTTTGATCTAGTATTACTCTTTGTCCCTCCAGTGATTACACCAAGTGCTGACATTGGCTGTGTTATCTTTATTAAATTTACAGTATGTAATAATAATAATAATCAACAGGGCCACGACCTGTTTATTGACAGTTAATTACTTCACAGGTTTACATGTTAATAAATCCATAAATGAAATTAAGGTAAACAGATTTAACTTGTATATGTAGACTCCAGTACAAGTCTTGACTTGAGCTCTGATGTATTTGAAATTACCCCTTAGTAAATAGTTCTCTATAGGAGGCATAACAACATTTACTGGTTATTAATAGCTAACCCCAATCATAAGTCTGCTATTATGTATTGATTATGTAAACAATTTTGTGTATTAGTTAACAGAAGTGATTAATAGTTAAGCGCTAATCATTTGTCCTGCATTAATTCTTGATTAGTTTAGCATTAATTATAAAACAGTATAATTATTTAGTAGTTCTCCAGGAGTTATGAAAAATAGTAGTTACTGCATTAGCTAATAGTTAACTACTGCATTCATCTGTGTGCTATTACTTACTAATTAGTTAATCACAGTTTCTTGTTAGTTAGTAGTAACTAAAATGTTAATGGTGTGCTACTCATTTGTTCCTGTGTAGTTACCCATTAAAGGTGCAGTATGTAAGATTCAGAAACCCTTGTTATTAATGACACCTGTGGCCGTTAATTGAACTGCAGCCAGCTACCTGTTGCTCGTGCTCGTGCACACACTCCATAAGGACGCGAGTGAGCATCGAAACAATGACGTAACGTACAAAGAGACTGAACGTGATTCACCGACATCATGCTAAAAGATGAGGTAGCATAATTAAAATTACACAGTTATGATTATTTTACTACAAACTTTGAGACTGTATATTATATTTAATTCTTCAGTGCTGGAACAGGGCTAAAACAAAGTATGGATATAGGTCCGGCTATACAAGACTGTAGTTTGAAGTAATCACTTTTCTTTGCATGATACATTGACTGCATTTTTACAATAGCCTATGTCAGCATTAGCTAGCTAGCCAGCTTTATCAATAGCTGTTAGCTAAATCTGGTGGATGATGACAGTAGTTGTTTATAAAATAGACTGTACATTATAAATATGTTGACACAATTCAGTATTGATGTGATTCCATCACAACTGACATTTTTATATATCGATAAGGGTTTTATAATAATAGAATGTATATATTTTCTGTATAACCAAGATACGTTACACTAATGAATGGGTCTTTTTGCATTGTCAACTTTTCAACATTGTCTAGCATTCATTTCATATTATATTGTAGTTTACCTTGCTGAATAATTACATATTAGCATTGTTTATGTCAGTTACTGTGAATCAGCATACCTGAGTTTTAGTATAAAGAGAAGATCGTTGAAATTATTTGAAAGTTATGAAGCAAGGTAGCTTGCAATTCGTCAGCTAAAATTACACAGATCAATCCTTATGGCACTATATTTCACATGCTTTGCAGTTATGTAAGCTTACCTGTCCAATAAGAAGAATGCCAATTCAGGGTCAGTTTTGATCCCAAAAACCGAACAAATGTCCCTCCAGGAATCAACTGCCCTGCCGATGTTCACTCTAGTTTTCGCTCAACCACGATCACGTTCACAGTTAGCCAGATGGGATTCAGTAGATAAATTTTTTTTTAAATTTTTTTTGGCTTACTTTTGAGTTTGTGTAGGTGTCGGTTTTGTGCTGGGAGTCGGCCGTTTGCTCGATTCCATCTCTAAGATAATGTTACATAGTTTTGTAGACAGTTGTCGCTGATGAATAGCGGAAGAGAAGCACTGAGGCAAGGCTCTCGGGAGCGCGCATAAACGTCACATCCTTTGGATTTTCCCGGCAAAAGCGACCCGCTCCCTTCGCATGAAAATCAGTCTACAGGCTTTAATAAGCAACCTGGGATGTCCAGGAAGGGCTCTTTTTTTTTTTTTTTTTTTAAAGTTGCGTTACAAGTCATTCACACATTGGCAAAAAAAGAAAATTGTTACATATTGCACCTTTAGTGAAGGAACAGTATTCTGAAGTGTTACTGTACAGGTTAGTGTATCACTGTAACCTCAATTTGTGCTTTTGTTTTTTAAGAAAAGGAGGGACGAGTCGAAAATAATTTTTGTGGTTATCAACATAAAAGCTGTCGATTGAGCTTAACTTGTATTGAACCTGTAATATTCCTTCAAAAAATAAATAGTATTTTAGAAAATATGTGGAACCCAAGTAATGTACTTAAAAGTAAATTAACTTTATTGAAAGTCAGTAACTGTAATCTGATTCCAAGAATTTATAAAGTAATGTGTTACACTACTTTTTTTAGTATAAAAAATAGATTACAGTAACTGATTACTTTGTAATTAGATTACACCCAACACTGCTCATAAGGACCACCATGTCCATGTCCAGATCACATGACCCGCAAAATACGGGACTCTCAGTATCCCCATGTTATTGCAAACTTTCCCTCATGGCTTAAATACATTTTTATAATGTGTCTATAATTTATCAAATTAATTTATATAATGGAATCGGTAACCTAAAATTAATGATTTTGCAAGATGCTGCATTCGTGCAGCTAAGTGTCAGTAACAGCAGTAAGTCACAGCCAGAGCAACCTAAACAAAAAATTACTAATTGCGCCTTTAATAATTGATAATATATTTGTTTAGTGAGGCAAAATATTTTAAGCTATAAAAAAATAGGTATGGAGCTGCTTAAATGCAAACATGTTGTAGACATGATGATGGTAGACAAGATTAAGTGCTTCTCTGTAGGGGGTAATAGTGACTGTATTCAGTCATTCAAAAGGGCAAATTATTGCTGAAACAACTGCTCATTTATCTCTGTAACCCCCACTGTGATACAATTTCTGCATCACAGTTACCATGTGTATGGAGTTATTGAGAGATAGAGAGAGAGAGAGAGAGAGAGAGAGAGAGAGAGAGAAAATAACGGCCCCATCATAGTGATGACTAGAACTAAGAAATATGATCATATTAGCCCCATTTTATTGTTGTTACATTGGCTACTTGTTCAATTTTGTATTAATTTTAAAATTCTATTAACTACATACAAAGCTTTGAATGGTCTAGCTCCACAGAACTTAAGTGACCTTCTGACACACTATAACGCACAAAATAATGGCTTGTCAATAGTTTGTAGAATATCAAAATCCACAAAAGAAGGTAGATCCTTTTCCTATTTGGCTCCTAAACTATGGAATAGTCTCCCTAACACTGTTCGGGACACAGACACACTCACTCAGTTTAAGTCTAGACTAAAGACTCATCTATTTAGGCAGGCTTACTCCTAATTTATCCATTAACTCACAATTAGGCTGGTTTATTAAGGTCTGCCGGAATCAGACACATTTACCATCAGGGTTGGGGAGTAAAGGAATACATGCAACAGGATTACGTATTAAAAATACAAAATATAAGTAACTGTATTCCAGTTACAGTTACAATTTAAATAATTGGTAATTAGAATACAGTTACATTCAAAAAATATTTAGATTACTGAAGAGATTACTTTGCATTATCATTTGTTTCATTTAATATTTAGTCCTTTCAGATGGAAAACATTATACATATAAATGATGCAATCCAAATTGCATTTGAACAGCGGTGAAACAATTTCTTATGATGTGTTACATTCATACAAGCAGACAGAGAAGTAAGTTTGAAGTCAGTTTGGGGCAGAAGAAATAGAAATAAACCTTGTGTAAATTGTCAGCTTTATGCTAAGCTAAAATGCTATTTCTAGCCATTTTACATGCACGATCATATTTTTTTATCAAGAAAATTCACGTTGCATCATAATTTCCTTTTTTTAGTAAGACCTTTGATATTAGGGCAAAAATCTTATTCTTGATAATAATTTTTGTATTGTTTTCCTGTAAAAATATCTAAAAATCCTTAAAACAAGATCAATTTGATTTATCTTGTTTTAGAAACAACACTGCATAAGATATTTAGGTTTTTCAGAAAATGTATTTTTAACATGTGTATTTTGTCTTACTGTACTGGAAGAGTTTTTATAGTCAAAACAAGTGAAAAAATCTACCAGTGCTGAAGTAATCCGAAGTATTTAGAATACGTTACTGACCTTGTGTAATCTAACGGAATATGTTACAAATTACATTTTACAGCATGTATTCTGTAATCTGTAGTGGAATAAATTTCAAAAGTAACCCTCCCAACCCTGTCTATCATGATATATAACTCTGCATAAAATTGAATGACATCTACGCTAATATTATTCTATTTGTTTCCATGTCTCAACATTCATATCCCGAGGTTACCAGAGCCGGCCAAATCCAGCTCAGTGAGTGATGATGACTAAATGCAGCCAGTACTAGCCAGACATCACTTCAGTCTTTTACGATGGACTTCAGAGGATGAACTGGTGCTAACGCCAACTGTAAGACATCGGATAATTCATAGGCCACTGCCTGAACCTTGGACTTAGGATGCACCCCACCGAACCTCACCAAAATGACCTGCCGGTTGAACTGCGATGCACCTCATTGATCTCTGCCTGCATCACCTTTGTCTATTGATGGACTACACTCTTGAAATGGAATTAGAATCAGAATCAGAATGAGCTTTATTGCCAAGTATGCTTACACATACAAGGAATTTGTCTTGGTGACAGGAGCTTCCAGTGTACAACCATACAAAAACAATACAAAAACAGCAGCAAGACATAGATAATAATAAAAAATAAAAAATAATTATATACATATGTACAGACACACATACACATGGGTAGTGCAAATCTAATACAATCTAATGCAATCTGTTATGTACAGTGTAAATACAAATCTGTTATGTACAATGCAAATGTTTTTTTTTTGTTTGTTTTTTTTCAGAGGAATGAAATGGCAGAGGAGGTTGGATGTGTTGGATAAATATAAGAAAGACTAAACTGTGTATTGCACATAGTTATTGCTCAATGGGGCAATTTAACTGTTCATGGGAAGGATAGCCTGAGGGAAAAAACTGTTCCTGTGCCTGACGGTTCTGGTGCTCAGTGCTCTGAAGCGTCGGCCAGAAGGCAACAGTTCAAAAAGGTAGTGGGCAGGGTGAGTGGGGTCCAGAGTGATTTTTGTTTTTGAAGTGTATAGTTCTTAAAGGGGAGGCAGGGGCCAACCAATATCCCTCTCAGCAGTCCGAACTGTCCTTTGAAGGCATTGACATTTATTGAAGTGCAGAAGACAGACTCAATGACTGCTGAGTAGAACTGTATCAGCAGCTCCTGTGGCAGGTTGAATTTCCTCAACTGGCGAAGGAAGTACAACCTCTGCTGGGCCTTTTTCACAGTGGAGTCAATGTGTGTCTTCCATTTCAGGTCCTGTGAGATGGTAGTGCCCAGGAACCTGAATGACTCCACTGCTGCCACAGTGCTGTTTAGAATGGTGAGGGGGGTCAGTGTTGGGGAGTTCCTCCTAAAGTCCACCGTTTTGAGCATGTTCAGCTCAAGGTTGTTTTGACCACACTAGACAGCCAGCTGTTCAACCCCCCTTCTGTATGCAGACTCATCATTATCTCAGATGAGGCCGATGACAGTGGTGTCATCTGCAAACTTCAGGAGCTTGACAGAAGGGTCCTTGGCGATGCAGTCATTGATGTAGAAGGAGAAGAGTAGTGGGGAGAGCACACATCCCTGGGAGGCACCAGTGCTGATTGTACAGGTGCTGGAAGTGAGTTTCCCCTGTCTCACAAGCTGCTGCCTGTCTGTCAGAATGCTGGTAATCCACTGACAAATAGACAAGGGAACAGAGAGTTGGTGTAATTTATTCTGGAGTATAGCTGGGATGATGGTGTTGAAAGCCGAACTGAATTCCACAAAAAGGATTCTTGCATCTGTCCCTGGTCTGTCCAGATGTTGCAGGACATGATGCAATCCCATGTTGACTGCATCATCCACAGACCTGTTTGCTTGATAAGCAAATTGAAGGGGATCTAGAAAGGGTCCAGTGATGTTCTTCAGGTGGGCCAACAACAGTCTCTCAAATTATTTCATGACCACAGACGTCAGGGCGACAGGTCTGTAGTCATTAAGTCCTTTGATTTCTTTGGGATGGGGATGATAGTGGAACGTTTGAAGCAGCACGGGACTTCACACTGCTCCAGTGATCTATTGAAGATATGTGTGAAGATGGGGACCAGCTGGTTAGCACAGGATCTAAGACATGCAGGTGAAATGCCATCTGGGCCCTGTGCTTTCCTTATACTTTGTAGTCGAAAGACACGGCTCACATCATCTTCACAGATCTTAAGTACAGGTTGAGTAGCAGGAGGGGGGTTGAAGGAGGTGTTGGTGTTTGTGTGAAGTGAAGGTCAGAGTGGGTGTGGGGTGTGAGATTGGGCCTTTCAAATCTACAGTAGAACACATTCAGGTCATCAGCCAGTTGTTGGTCCACCACAGGGTTGGGGGCAGTAGTCCTGTAATTCGTAAGTTGTTTCATGCCACTCCACACTGATGCAGGGTCATTAGCTGAAAACTTGTTTTTCAGCTTCTCAGAGTATCTTTTTTTAGCCACTCTGATTCCCTTATTCAGTGTGTTCCTGGCCTGATTGTACAAGACTTTATCCCCAACTCTGTAAGCATCCTCTCTGGCCTGATGAAGCTGCTTGAGTTCTGCTGTAAACCATGGTTTGTCGTTGTTAAATGTTAAATAAGTCCTAGTAGGAATGCACATATCCTCACAAAAACTGATATATGATGTAACAGTATCTGTGAGCTCATCCAGATTGGTGTCTGCAGCCTCAAAAACACTCCAATCAGTGCAGTCAAAGCAGGCTTGTAGTTCCAGCTCTGCTTCGTTGGTCCATCTTTTTACAGTCCTTTATACAGGCTTAGCAGATTTTAATTTCTGTCTGTAGGTTGGAAGAAGATGAACCAGACCGTGATCAGATAGTTCCAAAGCTGCTCTAGGGACAGAGCGATATGCATCCTTTATTGTTGTGTAGCAGTGATCCAATATATTTCTGTCTCTGGTTAGGCATATGATGTGCTGTTTGTATTTGGGCAGTTCACGTGTGAGGTTTGCTTTGTTAAAATCCCCAAGAATAATAATAACTGAGTCTGGGTATTGTTGTTCCATGTCTGTGATTTGATCAGCCAGCTGTTGCAGCACTGTGTTCAAACATGCTTTTTGGTGCGATATACACACTCACCAGAATAAACTAGGAAAACTCCCGCGGCGAGTAGAAAGGCTTACAGTTAATAAAGAACGCTTCCAAATTAGGACAGCACATCCTCTTTAACGTTGTTACATCTGTACACCAACTTTCATTGATGTAAAAGCATGTTCCACCGCCTCTCGTTTTCCCCGTTAACTCCGCGATGCGATCCGCTCTGAACAGCTGAAAGCCCGGCAGATGTAACGCACTGTCCAGAATGGATTCACTCAGCCAGGTTTCTGTGAAGCACAAGGCAGCAGAGTTTGAAAAGTCCTTGTTTGTGCAGGTGAGGAGATGTAGTTTGTCTGTTTTGTTAGGGAGAGAGTGGAGATTTGCTAGATGAATGCTTGGCATCATTGTTCGAAAGCCATGCTGACGGAGCCTGACCAGCGCGCCGGCTCGTCTCCCTCGCCTGTGTCTCATAGCGCGTTTAAACAACACAGCCACGCCTCCGACTAGATGTCAAACAAAACGTCAGAATATTCAAAATCCGGGAAAATATTGACTGGTGTATGCTGTTGAATGTTCAGCAGTTCGTCTCTGGTAAAACTAACCGAAAAAAGATTACTAAACACAGGACAAACAAACAAAAATAACAAAACAATAGAAGCGCTCCACACCGATGCGGCCATCCGCGGCGCCATCATGATGTAAATACATGTAGAATACATAGACTATCATTTAATTGCCAAAAAAAGCCTTCGTAAGTCAACTGTAACATTGCTAGCAGTAATAGGCAGACGAAGACATTAAAGTGCGAAGAACCCAAGTGCAGTTTATTTACAAGATGAAATCCAAAATGAACAAACATAAACAACTCAACTTGACTTGACTTGACTTGACGACGATACACCAAAACAATACCTGCCATCCGACAAGGGCAAACATGAGGGCTTAAATACATGAACATGTATGACAATGATAACCAATCAACAGATAGAACAGTAAACAAGATAACAAGACTAATAAAATTTAACCAATGAAAAGACAAGACTGCTAACAAGATACTCAAACAATGAACTAATCAAAACAAGACACATGAACAGGGGAAACAGATGACAGGATCACATGACAAGATCACATGAGGGAACAGGAAATCACATGACATGAACACATGACTATAAAACAGGAACTAAACTATTCAAATAAAAGACATGAGATCAAAACATGAACAAAAGCACATTTAAACATGACACCAACTAATAAAGGACAATGCATCTATGTGAATTTATGCAGTTAATCCAGGATGGACTTCAAAGACTTTAATCATAAATCTTACAGTTCAATTTTGTTTTATTTTTTTTTTAAACACTGGACCTTAACACTTACTTTGTTTACTAATCTTAAACCATCAGTGGCGATTTCTCAGGGCCAGCAAAGCCTTCTCTTCTGGCCTAACATGCCAAATAAATATTTTTCGTCCTTTCATTCTCAATCACCTTTTTGCCTATGTATTTTTAATTGCTTTCCACTCTTAAATGAATCTACAAACAAATAGAGAAAAATGAAAAGTTTATCCAGTCAGAATTTATTCCTTGATGCTTATAAGTTTCACAAATCGCATGCCCGAAGCCGAGCTCGTTACCTGAAGCAGCGCGTGAGTCTGAGCTCCACCCCGTCAGGCCTTCAGAATTTCCACAGAACCCCTCAAAAGTGCAAATGAATGAGCAACTATAGTCAGATTTTCAGATTCATCAGTCAATCAGATTGATTTATTTGTTCTTGGTGGGTGTGATCTTTAGTATATGTCCCGGTCGAGGCCTTCTAGCTGGCCTTGAGTGATGCAATTATGCTTTAAGTGATGTACGTAATTCAAGAGCGAAAAGCGTGTGATCTTGCTGACGAGACGGCTGTCATCACTGCTGGTATTGCCATTTAGAAAGAGATACTTATGGATTTAAAAACACAAGATGTTCTGCATGACCATGTGATTGCTTAATTTATTATACAGGAAAGGAGGGCTGATTTTCACTTCAAGTAAATTGGTAAGTGCTTTTTGCATTGTTATAGCAATATCAGTAGTTTTCTAAGTGTAACTTAGGCTGCTTGAGAATTCAGAGAACAAGTTCTCAAAAGTAGTGCTGCATTCCATTCAACTTGGAAAGTCGGATTTTACAACTTTCTACTAGGAAAAGTGCAATGGAATGCATTTTTAAGTCAGAATTACAACTTGTAGGCTCGTGCAGAAATTCTCAACTCCAAATTCGCAGAGATGCAGGTGCATGATGTCACACAAACATGTCGACACTCAGGGAGATATACAGAGTAAGTGATAAACATTCACTTTATTAAGTAATATCGATAAATGAGTTTGTTTCCACATTACATGATATAAAGCTTGTTTAACAAACACCTGCAGAAACAGGTGTATAAAACATGGTAAATTATAATCTCTTTTGATAATCGTACACCTGAAGCACAAATGCTAGCACTGCAGCATTGTTTATCAGTTGGGTTGCTAGGAGACATCTCTAATGAGACTCAAACACCTGCTAAGCTAACGGAAGCATTGCAGTTCCGAATATCAGGGAATGGAATGCATTTATGGTCGAAGATATCAAGTAGGAATATCCCACATCCAACTTGAATGGAACACAGCATAACCGTGTACCCTGACAAAACTAAATTTATTGCAAGCAACATTTAAATTGCAAATATTATTAGATAGATTTTTCCAGGTATTATATACCTCCTTCGTAGATTCATATGAAAAATTATGATTTTTGAATGTCTGTTCGGGAGACGTTCATTTCACAAAACAGTCATGCTGCAGTTAAAATTAGGCTTGCTTGAGCATTAAATGTCATTTCAAGTTCTGGCTTTCGTGCGTGGATATGTTTTTAAAATGTCAATTGGTATTACTAGTTAGCTGTGACAATGTATGATGCCCAAAGGCATAGGGTGTCTTATTCATTGTGAAACTGTTTTCTTAATGGCATAAATCACACTGAAGGCCTAGACTTTAAATGCATGGCCCACCACTGTAAACCATGACCTGCACTGCACATAAATAACTAATATTGGCATTATATTCATGCTGGTAAGCCAGAGGGGAAATGGCCCCCACAGTGAGCCTGGTTTCTCCCAAGGTTATTTTTCCCCATTAACCAACATCTTATGGAGTTTTGTGTTCCTTGCCACAGTCGCCTTCAGCTTACTCATAGGGTTTCTAAATACAATTATTAATTATTTAATTTTTATACACAATTTACAATCATATTTAATCAAACTACACAATGATCAATCGAAGACTTAATAGATATTACCATTACTTTTTTTGTTGATGCATGATTTTCTGTAAAGCTGCTTTGAAACGATGTGTGTTGTGAAAAGTGCTATACAAATAAAAATGACTTGACTTGACTAAGCGCCCAGTAAGATAGAACATAAATCAGGCCCCAAGTTTCTGCAGCATTAACGAGCATTTACGTATCCCATATTTTCCATGTGCATGCATGCAGAAAGCTCTTCAATATGGTAAACATTTGCTGCACTTAAGGAATGTTGCACCGTCTGAACACTTGGCAATAAAAACATATTAATGTTATTTTAGGGGGAATGAAGGCTCCCCATAACATTACCAAAATCATTTTTAATTTAATGAGCTTTTAAAAAGTCAGGGAGACATTCGCAAGCTATAAATGCAAGCTGTTTTCAACATTGAAGCCAAGAAACAAGGAAGCACATAGCCCAGAACTGCCAAAAGGAGGATGGAATGAAACCTTATTTGTCCCAATTACACTAATAAAGATCACAAAGTATTTTTATCTGTTAAACGCACAGATAATTGAACCGCAATCAAGTGCATTCATTTCTGGCCAGAAAGCTAAACTGTGTGAAAGTCTCTGTGATGGTAAATCAGATGTTTGTTGTTGTTGTTGTTTAAATAGCATACATTTTCCAATAATGACCAGTGTTGGTTGTAATCTGGTTACAAAATAATTAATTACTGTAACCTAATTAATTTTTGGCAAAAAAGTAGTGCAAAACATTACATTTCAAAAACTTGTAATCAGTTTACTGACTTTCAATTACATATTATTTTTTAGTTTTAGTACATTACTTGAGTTACACATATTTCCAATATAATATTATTCATGTAGAATCAGGAGCATAACTACAGGGAGGGCATGGTGGGCAGCCACCCTGGGGTGAGAGGTGACCCAAGACAGACTACCAAAAGGAACCATAAAAATTACCTCAGGCCTGATGGGTGATGAAAAATTACCAAGGTCCCCCAAGGAGGGTCCAGTTACACCAATCCATGTTACACATATTATTATACACATGTTAAAAATATATTATGTTAAAAAGTCTGTTTGCATTTCTGTGACAGCTGAACAGTGTGAGACCCAAAATGTTTGGTGCTGAGTATATGACTCGAATTAATGGACAAGAAGGAAATACAAAAATAAATTATAAAAATTTTGAATGGAAAAAGAAAATCTTTTCAGGGAAAAGTGTTTTAGAAAGTACCTTAAAGTACGGAAGCCCGTTTTGTCCATGGTTTATCCCTTTTTTCTGTCTTGTTTTCTCGTAATCACAACTTAATTTTCTCTAGATATTTTTTTTTATTTTTTAAACATAACAAAAGTTGTTTTCTTGAGATCATGACTTAAGTGTAAATCACCGCAGAATCATTCCAGAGATGCCATTCAATATTGCAATGTCAGAGGAGCAGGAGCGTGTCACACATCTCATTAATCAAGGCCTGATGGAAGCTGAAATAGCTTTATGCCATTGAAGCACTGTATCGGAGCTTCAATCATTTTTGGGGAAAACGTGATCTGTGATGTCCAAAGCATCTAAAAATCACTTGACTGCTTCGGTATGTGGTTCAAAAGAAGCGCAAATCCCAGTACAAGTTTGAACCCAATACAGTCACATAAGCGTATTTCACTCCCATTTAATAAAATGTTACAGCCCATCCCACAAACATATTTATTTTCCAATCTAGATGTTAATAATCAGTTATGAATTTACTCTCAGAATTGTTTTTATTTTTTAACAGAACACAGTAACTTCTTAACTCATGTATGAAGCCTTTGAGCCTTCACTTGGTTATTTCATTGTAACAAAGTTCAAGGAATGAGGAAGCGGGAGACGGTGAATCCAATTCAAATACAAAAACACGTTCGCTTGACTACGTAACAGTAAAACTTCACACAAACACTCAAACGCTATATATAAAGTGGGACTGGCAGTGGCCATCACACTTGTAGCTTCAGCTGGTCTCTCTCCCTCACTCTGAGGTCTGGCCCCTTTTATTTCCCCCACCTCTAACTGCGAACAAAGAAACAGCTATTACCAGCAATTAATCTCAGGTGAAATCCATTATCGCTTCCTCTCCCCAGACGAACGCTCGACCACGCCCTCGCCTCCACATACCCCCACCACCCGACTCAGGTCAGGGGAACTGTCTGGCCTGTCCCCCCCCCCCCTTTTCTGGAGAGGAAGTCCGTGACAGCCATCTGTGCCCCCGGCCTGTGGACCACCTCAAACTAAATTGGCTGGAGTGCCAGATACCAACAGGTGATCTGGGTGTTGGCATCCTTCATGTGGTGGAGCCATTGGAGTGGGGCATGGTCCGAACAGAGGATGAATGCTTATCCCAACAAACAGTAGTGGAGAGGGAAGACCGCCCACTTGATGGCCAAGCCTTCTCTATGGTGCTGTACTTCACCTGTCTCATAGAGAGCTTCTGACTAATATACAACATCGGGTGCTCCTCCCCCTCCAATACTTGGGACAGTACCGCACCTAGCCCCCTGTCTGAGGCGTCCGTCTGCAAAACAAAAGGGAGAGAAAAGTCAGGGAGAATACAGAAGCCGCTTTTACCTGCGTGAAATGTTGTTGGCATGGCTCCACCTACTGGACTGGGTCTGGAGCTTCCTTGGGTCTGGAGCTCCCTTGGACCTCCTCTCTCCATGGTTTTAGTAGGTTGAGGTAGTAAATCTGATGTGCCCTGCCCCTATCTGTACGCATCTCATAGTCGACTTCCCCAACTCGCCGTGTGACCTCAAAGGGCCCTTGCCACTTTGTGAGTAATTTTGAGCTTGATGTGGGAAGCAATACAAGTACTTTATCTCCCTGTGCAAACTCCCATAGCTAAGCTCCCCTGTTATACAGCCGGAACTGATGTTCTTGCGCCTGTAGCAAACTTTCCTGTGATAGTCACCCCAGTGTGTGGAGTTTTGCTCTCAGGTCAAGAATGTATTGAATTGAATTTTTGCTCTGTGAAGGTCCCTCCTCCCAATTTTCCTTCATGACGTCTAACACGCCACGGGGTTTACACCCATATAATAATTCAAACCAGGAAATCCCTGTGGAAGCTTGCGGGACCTCTCGCACTGCAAATAACAGGGGTTCGAGCCACTTATCCCAGTTCCGAGTATCTTCATGCATGGAATTACAAATCATATTCCATAAGGTTTTATTAAATCATTCGACCAAGCCGTCCATTTGTGCATAGTACACACTTGTCCAAATCGATTTAATACCCAATAATTCGTACAGCTTGCATAGTGTACGTGACATAAAAGCCTTGCCCTGATCAGTGAGGATTCCTTTCGGAATCCTGCACTGAGATGTTGTGCAGCAGTACTGCTTCCAAACATCACGTTGCGCAATCCACCAGGACTAACACAAAGTGATGCCTCGTGATGTCCGTTCTATTGGCCTGATGAGGTCCATACCAATTCGTTCAAAAGGAACCTCGATCAACGGAAGGCGGCGCAATGGTGCTTTTGGATTCACCAGCTGATATTCATGGCATGCCACACACCACCGACGAACATCCCTGTGAATGCCCGGCCAATAGTGTTTTCCCCTGTCCCAAGTGACCTGCCATCGAATTATGATGAGCCGCCTGGAATAACATTTCCTGAAGGCTCTTTGGTATCAACAACTGGGTTGTATTTTCATTTGTCCAAGTATCCTGTGTCACTCTATACAACCAATCATTTAAAATTGAAAAATATGGATATGTGAGTGCAATGCCCAGCTGGAGACACTGACCATCAATCACTTTCACTTGGTCAAACGCGTACTTCAGTGTTTCATCTCGTGACTGCTCTAGCGGGAAATCCCCTACCAGAAATTCCTTAAGGGCGGGGGAGGATGACACCACCCCTTTCTCAGCGTCAGCCTGATGCAGAGCAGCCGCAGATGGCCCAGATCACGCCTCCCCAGCCAGCGCTTCACACATCCCACACCGATTTACTTTCTTACAAGACTCATCCACACACAACCCCTTCAATAATGTTCGAAAAGCCGGCCAATTTGTTCCCAACATTAGCGGAAGGGTGAGGCGAGGACGAACCATCGCCTCAACATTATGCTTTTGTCCCTGGAATATTACCATGACGGTCACTATAGGATAATCATGAATATCCCCATGCACACACCTCACCTTCATCCAATTATTTGCCTCCAATGTCCTGTTTTAAACCAAGCATTGATGGATGGAGATTTGATTACAACCTGAATCCACCAAGGCTTGGTACGTACTCCCCTTAACACTCACGGGTATTTGGCACATCCCTGCCTGATCGGGGCAGTCTGTGGAGTGTCTGGAATTCAGATCAAGGCCTCCACCTCCATTATCGGGCACTGCTCTCGAACATTACCCGGCTACCCGCAACTCCAGCAGTTGGGGAAATCTTCACCTGTTTCCGAGGAAATGGAACAGGAAAGGGGGGGGGAACAGGGGAGGAGACATTAGAGGGGGGAAGGGCATTGGGCACGCCGGCCCCTGGATATGCTGTCAGATGGTCTTCCGCCAGCTGGATCACTTCGTCCAGTGATGCCTGGTTGGTGGCACTGGACCTGGTCAGTGGCACTGGACCCACTCGTCCATCCCCTATGGCAAACGGGAGACGAACTGCTCCAGCACCACCAGGTTGAGGACATCCTCAGTGTCGCTGTCCTCCTTGGCCAGCACCCACTGCCAGCAGGCATCACGGAGCTGCTGGGCAATGGCAAATGGGTTAAAGAACGGAAATGCTGGCGGTGTTCTTCTGGGCTGCAGCTGACCCATTGCAAGATGGACTTCAGCACCGAGTAGTCCAGGAGGTTGGCGACCTGCTGTGTCATGATCTGGGCTTACCCGGTCAGCTGTGGCAGAAGTTGGACAACCCACTGTTCCAGCAGCCACTTCAGAGCTTTCGGCTGTGTGCTCAAAGAGCTCAAGGTAGGCCTCCAGATCATCTTGAGGCCCCATCTTGATGAGTAACACGTGGGGGTTGCTGCTGATGGGGAACGTTAGGCCTTCTCCTCCTGGGGTACTAAGCTCCACAGCACCTGCCAGTCCTCCTCCTCGGCCCGAAGGAGCACCTCAAAGTGCTGTTGCTGCTCTCTCCAAAGCTCCATGAGGGCCTGGTGTTGTCCCTGGTGGATGCTGGCAAGGGACTGGAAGACTTCCTCCAGCAGCAATGACTCCATGACAGCATATCCTTCTTCCTCAATATTCCGGGTTTTGGCACCAGTGTAACAAAGTTCAAGGAATGAGGAAGCGGGAGATGGCGAATCCAACTCAAAGGTAGAATTATTCCTCACACAAAAATATGTTCGCTTGACTGCGCAATGGTAAAACTTCACACAAACACTCAAACACTATATATAAAGTGGGACAGGCAGTGGCCAACACACTCGTAGCTTCAGCTGGTCTCTCTCCCTCACTCTGATTTCTGGCCCTTTTTATTTCCCCCATGTCTCACTGCAAACAAAGAAACAGCAATTCATCTCAGGTGAAAACCCTTACCACTTCCTCTCTCCCCAGAAGAATGCTCGACCATACCCTCACCTCCACATACATATTTATTTATAAACAATTTAGTTAAAAAGATGAAAACAACATAATAGTGTTGATAATAAGTTGTATTGCTAGTTGTGCTTCACTTTTGACCACCAGATGGCAGTAAATTAAACCTTGTACAGAAAGCTTTGAGTAACGAACCCAATTTCAATACGTTTGTAATGAAAGCCCCTTTGCTTCAGAAGGCTCCTTTTCCCCATCATTACACAATGGATACCAGATTATGACTAAGAGATGCAGGTCAGTGGACTTGCTAGCCACTAGATAAAACTGAGATAAAATCCAATGACCTAGAGAAGCCCACTGTTGCAGTAAACAGAAGATGAAGATGATGTTGCTGTGATGTTGTGAGCTGCTCCAGGCACCAAAGGGTGTTTTCTTGTGGGAACTTTGTCAAAATCATGAGAACAAGAGTAAATTATGTTGCGATCATGAAAACAACTTTTGTTATGTCGAGATCTCAAGAAAATTAAGTTGTGATCACGAGAAAATAACTTTTTATGTTGAGAGGTTGAGAAAATTAAGTTGTGATCACGAGAAAACTAGACAGAAAAAATGTGATAAACCATGGAATAAATGGGTGTAGGAATTTTGGTTAATGTAGATGTACACGGTATGGATTAAAGTGCCGCGTACCTCCATCATAATAATGCAGGGAACAGTATATCTATTTATAATAGAATTAGCCACATTCGACAACCATTATAAGAAAGATAAATGACAAATAATTAGATTATTTGTCTGAATCAAATTCTCCACCATTAAAATCATAACACAAAGTTTTGTTGTATACGCTCAGAATTTCTATTGTAAGGAATTAGCTTTAATAAGGGAATTATTATTAATTCACTTATTGGAGTAATATTATTCTCATGGCTTATTGAAAATAATATCACACATATTTTAGGTATAGCTTTTAGGGCCGGATCTTTGAAAAAATCAAGTGACGAGAATATTTATCAAAATATAACACAGTCAAATTGTCTTTAAATACAAACAACACTTTATTGCTAATCTAAATATATAACTAATCTAACACATACAAACATGAAACAGGTTGATGAGTAAAGTGAACAGAGTGACTTGGAGGGAATGATCTTTACAGAGAAATTTAACTTTGTGGAGTCTGTAGACAATGCCTTAAGAACCATTGGTCCTTCTTTGAGTCTAAATCGATTTGCAATCGGATTACCCAAAGTAATTAAATAATACACCAGCACTCTCAGCAAAAGTCTGGAGATGTACTGGCATGTCGTTGCGTTTCCTTGTGTTACTTGGTTCTTTGGCACTTTGTAGAAAGTTCATTACGTCTATGTTTTGGTCCTGTGTTAGATCGTGGATGTCTGTTCTGTCGATGGATAATGAGGTGCATAGCACAGAGAAGAGAAGGCTTCCTCTGAGCTTTACTCCAAGGCTTCATGTACTTCTACATGGTACAGAACTTGAGGGGCTGGGCCGAGGCTGCAAGCCACGAGGGCAAGAGCATGGAGCTGAAGAGGAAGTGGAGCACAGAGAAGCCGAAGAACTCAGAACACTAACTCCCAGGACTCTCAGGACTTGACTGGTGGTTGTCCAAGCTTGCCTTTTTAACCCATTCAGTTTGTTCACACCCCAAAGAGGCTCTAAGCCAATCAGCAGTCAGACTTTGTGTGGTTTGACTGTCTGTCAAGAAAACTTTGTACCTCATGGCTGGATGTTATCCATAGTAGGCATAAAGTGTCTCTGTTAGTCATCAGAGGCCTCATATTCAGGTGGAAGTCTATGTCACTCAGGTAAGCATGGATCTTGTGACCCTCAGCAGGATTTGGTGTGAAATTGTCAATGTACCTTGCCAGCTTGTTGAGGTCTTTAAAATTAATTCCTGTTGCTGCTTCAGGGTTTGTTGGGATGTTTACCCTTTCACTGTTGTTGGAGAGGGGTTCTTGGAAGAGGACTGCTGAGTTTTTGTGCGGCGGGCCCTTGAGTCTTTCATCAAGTAGCAGCTTTTGGTTGCAGGATGCTGCTTTGTTGACCAGGGGTGCTGCTATGGGATGCCTGTCCATCTTAAGCTCCCGCCTTAACTCATAAGAGTGTTTCAGTTCATCTCTGACCATGTCAAGCTCATCTTTGGTTAGGTCAAGTTGTTGGGTCAGGGTTTCAACTTCAGTTCTGGACATTTCCAGATGGCCTTCCAAGACCTTGTTTTGAGAGTTCATGTCTTTCAAATCAAACATGGCCTTTTCCAGTTGCGCTTTGGTGTTCTGGAGTTTATTGGGTGGCTTTAGCCTGCTTCTCTCTGTGCTTGGCAGTTGTCATGGCTTCCTGGGGCCATTCAAATTCTCTCGTTGATGCTTGTTCCAGTTGTTTGGACACCTTGCGTTGATCTTGGGCTTCAGCTTCTAGCTGGTCTATGCGGTACATGGCATGAATTAGCACCTTGTGGGTCTTTGTGGACTGCAACTTTAGGTCATTTACTTCCTGTGTCAGATGGGTGACGTTCTTGTCGCTCGGTTTCATCTGGCCTATGAGGTTGTGGGCCGGGTAATTGGTGAATTTTTCCAGCATGTCACTCAGTATCACCTTGAAGTCTTTCCAGTGGGCCATGGAGTCAGTCTTCAGCGACATGTTGGCACACTGTAGTGGAAGACTAGGGAGAGAGCTGACAGATCTGCACGGGGTTAAGGGCCTAGGTGTAGTGTTACAGCTAGATGTTGGCTTCAATGTGTGGGGACACAAATTAAGGGTAGTAACAGCTAAGTGTTGTTTTCAGTGAATGTGAGCAACTAGTGAAGTGTAATTAAATTTATTTTTTTCAATCTGGCAGGATTGACACCATACACCTGTTTATGCGGTACAGTTGAACTGCTTACCACAGATGCCTCAGAGGCATGCTCGGGGGGCTGTGATGGTTACCTGGCGCTTCTCTCTACGATTTATTTCCAGACGTGGCTGCGTTTGGATACCACAATATGGATTGCGTTGATAAAAACAAAGAAAGTAGTTGTGTGAGGTTAGACTAGGGAGAAAACACAAAATTTGGTTAATGATTTGAGGCTTTTCAGAGGCACATGGTCAAGAGTGTCCTCCCCTCAAGATCATTAATTTATGGCCTTTTTTCCAAGGTTTGTTAGATTCCTGCTCAAAAACTGAACATTTTAAACATGAATTTCATAAGAAAACTATAACTGCAAATAACCCAAAAATACTTTACACCATCATTCTGAAATTTAAGAGACAATCAATTACATACCAAACACTTGTACATTCTTATTAAATTACAGTTATAATTACAGTTATAATGCATGATAAAACTTCCTACTAATTAGTTTGTTAGTTTTAAACACAAATAATACATTACACATTATGAAAAACATAATTGTCAGGATTATGATCAGGTTAAACCTTGAATGAACATTCTAGACACTTTGGCAGATTAGGTGCAGGATAAAAATTTCATTACAGTAAATTTTGCGTTTGTGTCAAAGTTCCTAGATTAAGATGAGACACACTTGTTTACACTTGAAAAATTCATTTGTACATTTGAAGTTATGAGCATTAGTTTATTCTGCAAAATAATACCAAGGATTCCTTTCAAAGAAAGCCTGCTTTCTTCAAGTCATCAAGCTCTTTTTGTCTTGGGTGAGTTTTAGCATATGACGGTCAGGAGTTCCCCAGGAAATGTCTCATTTTAAGTGTATCAAATTGGTTATTGTCCAGAATAAAGAGTATCTTAGCTTTCCTTGGGTTTCCAGGGTGACGGTTCTTTATCTCTCTCTCGGAATCTGTTTTCCAGTAATGGGAGATTTCCAAGTGTGTGTTCGGACAGATCTGCCCTTGTTTCTCAAGATGATTAAGTTATACAGATGTCATCCTTATCACATTTAGCTGGGTCATGCCAGAGTTTAAGGAGCCATTTTGTCAGCTCTTAGTTTTATGGCGTTGAGGAATTTCCATCTTGGTGAAATTCTGTTTTAATTCTTCTTAATTTCCTTCTGCCTTCAGTCACTATGTGGGCTTCCCTATTAAAGGGTTAGTTCACCCAAAAATGAAAATTCTCTCATCATTTACTCACTCTCATGCCATATCCCAGATATGTATGACTTTTTTCCTCTGCTGAACAAAATAGAAGATTTTTAGTAGAATTTCTCAGCTCTTTAGGTCCATACAATGTAAGTGAATGGGTGCCAAAATTTTGAAGTTCCAAATTCGACATAAGGGCAAATAAAAGTACAGATCAATATTTAAGTCCTTTTCTACAATAAATTATCCACCCTGCTCAGTCAATTTTCACTTTACTTTCTCATTCTCCTTGTTCTGTTTTTGTTGATTCACATCCTTCATGCATATCGCCCCCTAATGGGCAGGGGGAGAATTTATGACAAAAAAAAATACTTAAATATTGATCTGTTTCTCACCCACACATTTCGTTTTTGAACACATGGATTTAACCACTGGAGTCATATGGATTACTTTTATGCTCCCTTTGTGTGGATTTTGGAGTTTCACAATTTTGGCACCTAATCACATTGTGAGGACCTACAGAGCTGAAATATTCCTCTAAATGTCTTAATGTATGTTCTGCAGAAGAAAGAAAGTCACACATCTGGGATGACATGAGGGTGAGTAAATCATGAGAGAATTTTAATTTTGGGGTGAACTATGCCTTTAAAAGTAATGCAAGTAGTAATGTGATTACTTTTCCAATTAAGTAATTAATAATCTGATTACAATTTTAGAGATGAAATTAGTAATTTGTAGTAAATTGCTTTTTTTTTTAGTAAATTACAAAAAACACTGATAATGACCTACTTTTTCGAAGGAGTACCAGTAAAAAGAGACAAAACGCTACATCCTACATATTTTTTTTTTTGTCTTTTCTATTAAAAAACTGCCTATAAACAGCGTCTGGAAGTCCAAATCATTTAAGTTATTTGTTTTGTTCAGACAGTTCATGTAGATGAACCAATTAAAATAAAGGATTCAATGATTATATTATGTTTAGCGTTGGAAAGCCACTTCATTTTAGTGAATCTGTTCATGCGGATGGTTCATGTAAATGAACCGGTTCAAATGAACGATTCACTACCGAAATCACCACGTCTTCTTTTTCGAAGCAAAATACTTGCTAGTTAAATGTTGCTGTTTATCCCTATTCAACACAGATATATAAATTAGTTTGTATATTTTCATTGTTTTCTTGTTTTATTAATCGTAATGAATGGATCTGTTCAATATAAAGTTCTCAACCTAATTGAGATCTTCATTGCTTTTGTGCCATATAAATGCTGCTCTGACTGAAAAAAATTAAATAAGTTAAATATAATTAATCAATGTATAAAAGTTAAATATAAATGAATACAAAGTAGTTAACAAGTTTTTTGTTAGCTTGTTAACTTGTAAGGAGACCTTAGATTACCTACTTTAAATTATGGAGTAGTTTGAAGCTCTAGAATCTACAGTTTGAAAGTAGCTTCCCCAACACTGAAAACTAGCCAGCCATGTGAAGACAAGAAGAAGAAGAGAGACACAAATAAAGAGAGGAACATGAACTTTGATGAAAGTGTAAGTAATCATGCATCCTGTTTCAGAAGGAAGATAGCCCAGGTCAAATTGCCATGCCACATTCCGTTAATTACCTGTCTGAAAAGGCTGCTGGGTGGAGACTAAATCCACTAACCTCCTGTCTGTCATATTAAGAGGCTTTGTGCTCTGTGGTCACCAGGAGACAGGCCCTGAATGAACTTGTGCAGAAATCCAGTTACCTGCAGTCTTCGCTGGAGATAAAGAGCCCCCTACCAACTGCCTCTCTTTCTCTCTCTCTCTCTCTCTCTCTCATTCAGACACAAACACACACATGGGGTGGGAAGGAATTTCACCAAGAATAAATTGTACCCACCGATAGTGCCTTTCATTTGCATTTGTTGTCTGCATAGTCTGCAGCTGACTACTGTGTTCTGGCACACTTTACACGGACCGTGAAGCATCGCTCTACCACTGTGATCCAGGTGCCAGAATCAGATCTTTAAAATGCCAATAGCCCACTTGGCTACTCTACAGATCTGGGCATATGGTCAGTTATGCTTTTCTCAATTTGATCAATAAAAAAATATACACAAACATCTCTCTAAAAAAATATATAAATAAATCTGTCTGCTTTCCACGACTGATGATTTCAGATGGACTTTCAAAGCCTAAATATTAATGATTATCCTTACAGTTTTAAATACTGCCTTACATGTTGAAAAAAAGTCGTAATTGAATCTATTACATGAACACATGACTTAATGAATTTCACATACCTGTCATATATAACGACATAATTTTGGCATATTTACATTTATTGTAATGCCCCAAAGAGCTGTTTCGAAACAATGTGTATTGTAATAAGCACTTAAAAATAAAAATGACTTGACTTGATTTGATTTGACTTAGTAATCAAATAATCATATGGCCAGAGCCATTTAATTCCACTGTGTCCCACTTAAAGATGAATTACTTTTTATGTCAAAGCTCCATAAAATGAAGCAGGTAAAACCTTCATAATGCACATACATCATTCATAACTCCCATACAATAATTTAGCACATTTAATGTAACATTTAATGTAAAGGGGCTATTGCTGAATTATTAATAATATAGCTCTAGCTCATATACTGTAAATTATGTTCACAGGACATAAACATGTAAGCGGTCACAACTGTGACAAAAGGGAAAACACAGAGCCTTATTTTAGATTTCAAAGAAGTATAATAATAACTGAAACAATGTTAAATTATATACAGTGTATATATATATATATATATATATATATATATACACTGGCAGCCAAAAGTTTGGAATAATGTACAGATTTTGCTGTTTCGGAAGGAAATTGGTACTTTAATTCACCTAAGTGGCTTTCAACTGATCACAAATATAGTATATAGTCAGGACATTACTGATGTAAAAAAAAAAAAAAAAAGCACCATCACTATTTGAAAAAAGTAATTTTTGATCAAATCTTGACATTTCCAGCAGCCATCACTCCAACACCTTATCCTTGATTAATCATGCTAAATTGATAATTTTGTATTAGAAAATCACTTGCCATTATATTAAACACAGCTGAAAGCTATTTGGTTCGTTAAATGAAGTTTAATGTTGTCTTTGTGTTTGTTTTTGAGTTGCCACATTATGCAATAGACTGGCATGTCTTAAGGTCAGTATTTGGCCAAAAATTGCAAAAAAGAAACACTTTTTCTCTAGAAACTTGTCAGTCAATCATCATTTTGAGGAATGAAGGCTATACAATGCTTTAAATTACCAAAAAAGGTGTACACCACAGTCTTCAAAGACAAAGGACAATTGTTTATAACAAGGACAGAAAGAGATGTGGATAGCCAGATGTACAACTAAACAAGAGGATAAGTACATCAGAGTCTCTAATTTGAGAAATAGATGTCTCACATGTCCTCAGCTGACAGCTTCATTGAATTCTACCCACTGAACACCAGTTTCATGTACAACAGTAAAGAGAAGACTCAGGAGTGCAGGCCTTATGAGAAGAATTGCAAAGAAAAAGCCACTTTTCAAAAAGAAAAAGAAAAAGGTTAGAGTTGGCATAGAAACACAGACATTGAACAACAGATAATTTGGAAAAGAGTGTTATGGATCTTAAACCCATTGAGCTTCTGTGGGATCAGCTAGACTGTAAGGTGCGCAAGAAGTGCCCAACAAGACAGCCACATCTATGGCAAGTGCTACAGGGGTGAAATGTCACCTGAGTATCTGGACAAACTGACAGCTAGAATGCCAAGTATCTGCAAAGCTGTCATTGCTCTTTGAAGTAGTTTATGAAGTTCTGAAGCACCCTGGTTCGAATCCTGTTCGGAGCGGGTTGAGTAGGACCGGTTACATATGTACAATATATACAGTTATGTTACTTTATTGTTTGCAATTTTGTATTGGCTGTTCTGAAGAACTGTGAAAATTTGACTGTAGTTTCTCACTTGTTCAATTGTAACCAAGAATAAAGCACAAACTTTAACAAACTTTAAAAAATATATATATTTTAGGAAAGGCATGCAGTCTGATTCATTGGGCCATCCAAGGAGTGAATTACATGTGCACACTATTGAAAATAGGTAATTCTTTTTAGCAAATGTGGCGCAACTGTTTGGTGAATTTGCCCCATGAAGTCGTTTAAAGTCATCATGGAAAATTTAAATCTAACAAGTCTTGGCAGAGTTGATGGGAGATTTATGAGTAAACCCAGCACTGATGAGAATATTGAGAGATGAGAAAAGCAAAATTTGTAAATTCACACTCCGGGTGCCAGGGCACACACTGATCTTTGGTAAACAACATGCTGTGCGATTGTTCTTAACGTCACAGCACTCCATTTGACTTGACAAATGCTAAGAGCTCTCTAGGAGACAATAAACCTCCAATATGCACAGTGTCACCCCAGTCGGACACAGCCGCATGCTAAGTAATACTTAAAGTACATTTATGAGCTTGTAAGTGGTCAAGAACTGTCTTGCAAAATGCTCATTCTAGGATAAAAAGGCTGATTTTATACAACACCAACTGACTACCCCAGTTTTCATTCGGACAGTCAGCAATTGGTTAGATTCAACATTGACGTAATCCCTGCTTAAGCCAGAATTTCCACACTAACTGCCACAAAAAGGAAACTGAATCAAGAAGCAGCAAAGCCACAGCACCTGTGAAACACATTGTTTGACTGTGTTTTTTCTCTGCATATTGCACCCATTAATTATATTTTAAATGTGTCTGTATGGTGGATGTGTTTGTGATGGCCTATATCCATGAGTTAAATAGATTAAGGTTTTCCACTAAACTAATGACTGCCTACATTTACTTACACACACACACACACACACACACCACACACACACACACATGTTGGTGCGGCTATCCTTATGAGGACTCTCCATAGACATAATGATTTTTATACTGTATGAACTATATATTCTATCCTCTTACCCTAACCTTAAACCTAACCCTCACAAAAAAAAACATTCTGCATTTTTACATTTTCAAAATAACATAATTTAGTATATTTTTTAAGCGATTTGAATCATGTCCTCATAAACCACATGTATAGTATAGAACCCTTGTAATTACCAGTTTGTAACCTAATAAAATGTCCTCGTAAACCACCCAAACCCATCCACACACACATTTGTGCTAGATCCTATTGGTGGTTTCGTCCAAATGTAATTATCCTGGATTGTCCTTTATCTACTTTACAGCATTTACAGTAGCAAATAAAGAGGCTTAATTAAGATTTATCACAGGCTGCTTTTGTGACTCCAACTTTGATTGCTCTGAAAAAAATATGCCCCTCACTGCAAAAACAAGCCCAATCAATCTAAACAATTTTAGAATTTATTGGTTAACCAGAAAACACTTTGTCCTTCATCAATGCATTCAGTCAACAGAAGTTTGAGTAATGGCTCCCAATTCACTTGTAATATGGCTGGATCATTTTAGAGGCTGTACACTTTGCGAGTATCGCTCAGCCCAGTGCTTCTTAACAAACCATTGTATGGCGAATATACAGTACCATACAGCATGACTAATGTATAATGTATTTTCCACTAAGAAAATACATTAAATTCAACATTGAGAAGTGCAAGGAAAATAGCCATGGCCTTTTTATGAAGTCATCTCTGTCTTCTGATGGCCTGTTTATGCTTTCTAACTCTGTGCTGTGCTGAGCCATGCAGGTGGAGATGTAAGCTCATTCTGGTATTCGAGTACTTCTGTCACCTCGTATATCTTCTGACATACAAATGTTGGAATTTGTCATCTTTTATCCACTCGCTCCCAAATAAGACCAAAGTGTATGACATTTTTCAACATTTTTACAGCTGGAGGGAGGCATGATTAAGAGGTAGATATATATTCCAGAGAACCTCCTCACTTTGAGAACCCACCACTCCTCGTGTGTCCTCTGCTCTAGCCAATGCTGTCAGGCCGGCTCTGGTTTCAGGCCCGCCACAGATCAGCCAGACACTGTTCCATGCTGTGATTTATTATAGAAAATTTAAAGATTCTAAGGAGGGAGTTTGTTTATGATGGCAGGGCAAGACTTCTGGTTGGTTACAGCCTGCGCAGCAAGCCACTAGCCCAAATTCATCTCTCTTTCAACCTCCAATCTGAGAAAGAGCGATATTGCTACTAAAACAACATTAATTATAATGAATATTTTGTAATGATACCTTGAGAGACTTCAAGGCCCTGGCATTTTCTTGAAGGCATAGTTCACACAAAATGAAAATTAATTATTTAATCACCCACAAGTTATTCCAAATTGAATAACTTTCTTTTCATAGAACACAAAAGGTGAATTTCAAAGTATATCCTGGCCACTCTTTCCATAAAAAGAAAGTAAGGACTGGGGCTTTCTGCTATACAAAAGGTCAGCCACATATGAATCATGCATATTCCAAGTCTTTTGAAGCCATATGATACCTTTGCATGAGGAACAAATGAAATGAGAGGTCGACCGATAGTTGATTTTGTGATATTGATAGCTAAGGTGGAAAAACTGATTAATCAGCTGATAGTTTTTAAAATCCATAATATGACTGAAAACATTTAACTTAATTTATTAAATTTAGTGCTGAGCTTTATTACAAAATCAACAATAATGACTTATCAGTAAACAATTTTGTAACTATTAAATAAATTCAAAATACAGATAAATGTCAAACTGAACCAAAAATTAGCACTTCATATAACATAAATAAAAATAGTTACATACAAAATCAAAGTACGCTCCAAATAACATAACATAATCTGAATTTTATAATTTGAATCTTAACTCTGTGCCAATTAATCAGTACCACCAATATATTGGTTGACCTAGATTGAAATTTAAGTTGTTTTTCACTGAAAAACTTGACATCTCCCCAAGCTCTTCTAGGCAGGTTTATGAGAGAAGTGGTGATGTCTAATTTGCTCACAAAGAATTGTTTTGTTGTAAATTGTTACGTTGTACTTTATGGTGCTTTTTTTTTTTTTTTTCATGTTTGGAAAGACATGAAGGTGAGTAAATGATGACATTCCTGTATATTCAGTATGTGTTCAAAAGCAGCTAGAATCACAGCTGAGTTTGTACCGTCTGCATATCTGAGCAACAGTAGTGATTATTATCTGGGCAGAACTCTCTGTACTGGAGGAGACTGGCAATAAATCAGAGTTGAGGCTGGCGCATGTTAAGGTTTCATTGCCAAATGCTTGCCACCGCCTTTAGGCTGAAGACCAGCGCCTGATGCTGGGTTTATTTTTATTCTTTGTTTTTCACTCATGCTGTGCGGTATGAAACAAGATCTTATTTTCCATGAAGATTTTGATATTATGCCATTGCCAACCATGTTGAGAGAAATGACCAGAAAATAATCCATAGACTAAGCAACATGTGTTAAAAAGTGTACTAACAACATTTGTCCGATTTTTGCGTCATTGGACGTTAAGTCAGATACACATACATGAGCTCAGGCCTGGACAGAAGGAAACTATTTATACAACAAAAGGAAAGTAATCTTGCTAATGACATTTGGGGAATTTTTGGCAGTGTCTTTCCACTTGATGGAATAAGTGGACAAGTCAGAGTCCATGTGACATGATATACGGGCAAACCTTTAAGCCGTGCACTTTTCAGGGAGAAAGCCAGACTTTACCATTAAAGACAGTATCATAAATTATGACACAGGGGTTCGGCACTCTCAATTTATAAACAGGTAATGTACACTCACACAAATAAGTCCTTGAGTCTGTCTCTCGTGTCGGCACAGAGATGGGACTAAACAAAGATCGCAAGTCCGGGAACAACCAGCAGCCATGGGAGAACAGTGCAAACTTTATGCAGTCACTCTGAGCTGACTGGTAAAATAAGAATAAATTAAAGATTTTAAGTAAAAGGTGAAGTGTGTGTATGGCTGAGGAAAGCTCAGCCTTTGCCTGGCCAAGGGCATAACGTTGGTATACAATATTTCAAAAGCGAATTCTGATTGGTGCTCTAGGACAACCCTAGAATGAGTTTCCCCTCCCTAAATCCAAAACATGAAGGAATATTCCGGGTTGAGCACAGGTTAAACTTAATGGACACCATTTGTGGCAAAATGTTGATAATTAACTACAAAAAATATTTTTTACTTGTCCCTCCTTTTCTTTAAAAAAAGAAAAGAAGGAAACTTCATCCTACATTGTTCTTCATTCTGAAATGGCCTTACAATTGAAAAAAGTTAAATAAACAAAAGTACTGTAGTTCATGGATTAAAACATAAGCCTGTGTATTAAACCTGTGTAGCTCAAGGCACGGTGAGAGGCAATCAACGCGACTGTTACCGGGTCATTGAATAATGTATAGCGGGCGAGTAAGGGCAGCCAGTGGAGTTTCTGGTGCTCCCCTATGGAAAGATTGTGCCCCGCTAGGGAGTTAGTGGCCTACACAGACTGCATATAGGAAGTGGCAGTACTGATGACACTTGCATCTCATGCATCGATTTGCATGCTCTTTAGACTCTTACCCCAGTCCTGTGCATCACAAGTGTATTGCTCTATCAGTTGAGCTACTGCACAATTTAACTGCACACGAACAAGTTTCTAAATGTAGTTAGTTATGCAATGCAAATGTCAAAATGTGTCGCCTTACAAGTCATGTGCTGCAGTAAAAGTTAGATGTCATAAAATAGCACTGTGTAAGAAACAGGGCAAAAAGTGTTTATGAACATGTAATGTACCATTTTCCCCATGATTTGTGTGAATTTTAGTTCATCCAAGTATAAAAAAAATTAATTAAAAAAATTAAAAAAATTACATCCCACTCAATCAACCCAAAACAAGTTTGCACTATGAATTTGGTGGAAATAAATTAACCAAACACATGCCTTAAAATTCTGAAGAAGACACTCTCCACTGAAT
Organism: Myxocyprinus asiaticus; assembly: GCF_019703515.2. Classification (NCBI taxonomy): domain Eukaryota; kingdom Metazoa; phylum Chordata; class Actinopteri; order Cypriniformes; family Catostomidae; genus Myxocyprinus; species Myxocyprinus asiaticus. The sequence goes on along the minus strand of NC_059363.1, from coordinate 12,390,822 downwards.
AAAAAAAATAAAATTAAAAATTAAAAAAATAAAAACAATGTCTTATTGAAGATGTTCTTCCCTGAAAATGCAAGTCTCTGAATGCAAGTGATTTGTTGAAATTTGTGAATGATGTTGAATTTTTACTCCCTTAATTTTTTTTTTAATTAGCTTGAAAATGAATATTAAAATATATAATAATAATAATAATAATAATAATAATAATAATAATACCCAATTAGACAGTTTAAAATATCATTCATGTTCTTTGTGGTACTGATAGAGTTCTAACAGATGGCATATTCCCCATTGTTCTAAACAACAATCGCAGACAAGACTGAAGGTGTCTTCTGCATCCAGATAAAACGTTTTGGCTTGTGCAGTCCAATGGCATAGAGTACAGATGAATTGTGCCCGATGGCAGGTCTTACCATTAGGCCTTGAACTTTTCTGAAATCTAGTGCAGAATCATTAGAAATTCACTGACACTCTGAAAACACTAGGGTTGTCAGGCCACTGTCAAAACTGTTGAAGCGTAAAGAGCATTAGGACATAACATGGACAAATGGGGCATATTTTCAGGCTAAACTAAAGCTCTCTGACTACAGCTAAACAAAATAAATATTTCCTTAAAGATTTGCAAGAGCTTTCATCACTAAACATGGATGCATCCTCTGCAGTCTATTGTTAAGAGGGTTATTTAGCACAAGAGAGGTAAATAGCTGTTAAGTTAAGCCAGACCATGACATCTGAGAGAATTAAGGCTAAGAGAAATAAATGCAGTACATTATGAGGTGTTGTTAGAATGTTTAAACACAGCAGAAACTAAGAAAAGAAAAATACACATACAAATTTAGGTTTCATTACATGGTATCGTTTCTAAATGTGTTTTAAAAACACAGTTCATTAGTGATGATGAATGATAATGAAAATATGGATATTTTTACATCCTGCCCAGAAAGCCCTCCACAGCCAATGTGGCCAACTTTTCTAATTTCCTTGTAGCAAAAAATACAATACCTTCACTTGTTTGATGCATTAAGATTCCATTGAGTGGAATAATAACAACACACTGTTGAGTTTTGTGATTAGGACATTGGAGCCAGTCGGCCCTCCAGGTCACTGTACTTTTAAGGCTGGCTGCACACAAGCTACAAGCTCTTGCTCTCCATATATGCAAGAAAGAGAGCTTTCATTAAAAACAAGTGCTTGTTATGAAGGTATCAGTTTAACTGGATGCAAGCCAAATGTTGACCCTGGTGTATCCGGCAGTCACGAAAACGCACACTGGCCTTGAGACATTTAAACTCCACCAGTATAGACTTTACCCAGCATGCAGGGCAAACAAATCCTGTGACTTCAAAGTGAGATCATATTCATTGACACATCCATGTGGCTTTGCGAGACACTTTCCTGGATAATGGCACATATAATGAACAGAGTGAGTCTTGATTTCTATGACTGTGCCTTTGTTGTTCTGCTTGAAAATGAAATGTCTGTTCTGTTTTGCTACAGAGCTGTACCCCTTCGTGCAGATTCTTCTATTGAAATCATAAAGCAATAGTAGCTGCTTGAGTTGGTGCCGCAGAGGATTGTCTTTTGAGAGTTTTAAAGCTTTTTGCAGCATGTCTCTTGACCTCATTAAGATGATGAAGATTTTTTCTTATTTTCTGTGCACTGAGGTGAATAATGAGTTACATAATGCAATTTGGTTGTCTCGCATGTATTAAACAGTGAAAGTAATTTGAATGAGTGAATTACAGCACTTCACCAACAGGCAATTATCCCCATAAAGAAATTATAATGCTGGATTTTTAAGGGGTGGGTGTGTGTGTGTGGGGGGGGGGGGGGTTGGTACAGATGTAAGACTCCTTTCATTACAGTAAACAAAGGTCCTGTCACACCGACACTCCTCAGGACAGGTTGTGGCTCGTAAGAAATTCATGTGAAGACCGAGCAGTGTCGGTATCCATGGACTGATCAAAGTTGGCAAGTCTTTATTCCACATTCGTATTCGTACCTCCATTTTGTGAGACAGAGGAAGTTTTGAGACAACAACAATTACTGCAGGTAATTAAAGGGGGGGGGGGGGGTATATTGTCTAACACCCCTTACCCAAGGAAAAATCGATGTTAAACACATCTTCTCATGGCTAATTGGTTTATTATACCTCTCAGTGCTCCCAATGATGGCAAACCAGGTAATGGTAAGTGGAAATAAGTTATAGAATACAGTACATAGAATATATTAGAATACAGTAAATGTAATGAGGGAGACAAATCACATCAGCTTTTAAATAATCCAAAGGGGTCGAAGTCTCCAATCAACCCTCTGAGTACCAGTGATGGCCCAAGGCCCAAGGCTAATATTTCATACATTTATGAGAATACCAGTCCATGCAACACTACATGGCTATGGGATTTTCAGTAGCATTTAACAGCCAGGATAAATAATGGCCATTGCTCTCTATTCTTTAATGTTGATATATCTCCTCAGCAGGACAGGTGCTGCAGCTTTTCGTTACTCAGATCAGAGCAATTAATCTAACGTGTCGCGTGATGAACTTGGATGAGACTCAGAACTAGGAAGACATGAATAATACAACACATTAAATCTCACTTGCACCACTACTCCAAACCTTGAGGAAAACGGAGGCAAAAGGCCATAAATTGAGATGCTAATAACAAACAACCATCCTTGTGAAAGAAAAAAATGTCTGTGTAATGTTGAAGTTGCGTGGAAAGATATTGACCATATGTGATTCATTTGCACGGGTATGTTTCAATTAATCATAACTGGGTGGCAGACGCCCTGTTCGGCCTCGTGCCACCTGAGGAAGAATTATCTCCTAGCCTGACCCAATGGTAAATAATTAGAGCAGAAACTGATCCCGCTCATTAATATAGCTTACATTAGCATCATTCATTGGCCTAGTTACTCTGGCAGCGAGGTGTGTGAAAAAGAGAGATGGGCGGATTGATCAAATTCACATCTGACCATGGGAAAGTCTGAGACCACATTGAAAATCTGGGATATTTTATCAATTTAAACTAAAAAACAAAAAACAAAGATTTTGCACTAAATAACTAATCAAATGTGAGCAAATTTGTGACATGGACCATGTGAATTCCTTCACAATCAGATTTCCTTGCTTCCACTGTACAACACAAGATGCTCTTTGGAGTGGTCTGAAATCATCCTGGGATAATATGGCATATCAGGTCTTGCACAAACTTTTAAATGCAGTTTAGATGCATGTTGTCTTTAAAGTCCCCATGAATTAGACAAGTTGTGCAGTAGCAAATGCGATTCAAAGGACCGGGGTAAGAGTCTTGAACAGCAGGCAAGTCAACACATTAGCCAAAGTGTTATAAAAGAACCACAAAATGGCATTGCTGTATCAGCAATTGTGTTTTTTTTTTTTTTTTTTTTTTTTTACTTATTTTTTGATCACACATTTGCTTTTTCGGTTAGGCTGAGGTGTTGGGTTTAGGGTAAGGAGGTAGGTTTTGTTGATTTAAAACTTGATAGAGCATTAAACCTATAAATATGAACTATTTGGGAGAACATTTAGCTCACTTTTACAACCACACAGTGGAAATTTGACCTAGCAATTGCCATAATATGTGTAATGAACCATATAATATTATTTTGCATTGCAATAATGTCATTATAATGTCACCATAGTCGCGTAATTTTAATGAGATCAAGATGGAATAAACTTGACAGTTGCAGTTTTCTATCCTGTGTTGACGTAGGAAGTTAGGCCAGAGCATCTTGAAGGGTTCATCATCCCTTCAATAAATAAATTTAATGCAATTAAATAGGCAATTTCTTTTAGTTTATGTCACAGCCATGAACATGATTTGCTACTTGCTATTGCTAGTCAAAGGGGGGGGGGGTGTTGTTAATATACACCAACCATAGATTACTTTAATGATAACAAACATGAACTTATAGCCACAAAACTTGTGATTTGGGATTTCATGTAAAGCATGAAAGGGACATAACAAATACTAAGAAATGTTGTTAAAAAAAAAAAAAAAAAAAAAAAAAAAATTCACCAGTGGTCTTGACCCCACAGTATTTAACCATTTGAAGCATGCTGAGGTTAAATTGATCCCCATTAATATAGCTTACATTAGAATCACTCATTGGCCTAGTTCTGGCAGCCAGAGGTGTGTAAAATAGAGAGAAGGGCTGATTGAGAAAAACAAAAAAACCACATCTGGCAATGAGAACAATGAATTTACATCTACGCTGCAGTAGGTTTTGAGGCTAAGCTACATTTGGCAGCGCGGTTGTCTGACAGAAGCGGAACTGATTTCCTTTTTTCTCAATGGCTACAGCAGCATGGAAGAGTAACAAAGAATCCGAGAATTGAGTAGTCACCCAAAATTGGTAAATGGACCCAAAGAATGAGAGGGCTTTTCTGCCTCATTGGTGCCATATGAAATGATGAAAATGTTACACAAAACCTAACAGGTTTTTGGTGGCTCTTTGACACCAATGATTTAGCGAAACTTCCCTTCTCATTGCACACCAACTCATCAGTGCTAAGTACAGATAATGATGACAGATGTTCTCAATTATGGGGTTAGTAAATATTGGGTACTTCACAAAGGGACAAAGAAAAACAATCTCTGTAGCGTTCTTTTAAAAATAATTAAAAACCTCAAGGACACTCATTAGGTCTTGCTCAGTTGTATTCCCATTGGGTGAGTGAGAGAGCACAGGCTGTGATGAAAAATACTTGCAAGGAGGCCTTGGTTCCACAATGCTGTATGTAGTCATTAACAGTATCTTCCTGTCTTCCATGTGGCAAAGTTGGATGAGAACAGCCGGGCTCCCAGGCATAACTCTGATGAGATGGAGAGCACAGACCCTTCTTCACTCTCATCAGCAGCCCCCAAGCCCCCTTCTCAACCAGGGCCTTCTCAGATTCACTGGAGTGTAGCAAGTACTGGCACTGGCCATCTGGGTCAGCCCTCCAGACTGAACTCAATGATAATGCCAGTCTTCAGCATGACAAATGGCCCACTCGGCTTGTGAGTCGCACATCTCAGCTCTCGCTTTCACAAGCTAGGCGTCAGTGAGCCTGGTGGCTGTCCTTGCTCCACTAATAAGCAGTTTGGTCTCTGAAATGCCGATTTGAAGACAGAACATAATGTATTGTATACTGTATATCTACTGTATAATATTTTGTCATAGATAAAACTCTTACCTAATATTAGGGCCCTAAAATGAAACTTTGTTTTTTACAGATGTCATTATTAAAGAAAAGAGTTCTACTAAAATTATTTTTCACACACTCTGAGATGTACAGTGGGGTTCAGAAGGCTGAGACAACACTGAATATCTAGGAATTTTATTTTTCTTTCTTTCTTTTTTTTTTTTTTTTTTTTTTTTACCTGAAAATAAAAAAAAAAATTAAAAAAACGATAAAAAAATAAATAAAAAAGTTTTAGGATTTTAATTTTTTTTTAAACAACTAAAAGTTATGACATAAAATAAAGACATTTAAAATTCTGCACTTTGTCTTGGTCACTATTTAAATTTAAGCAAATTAGTAGCACTGACTTTGTTAACTCTTAGTACAAAAGGTCAGATTCCAAAACCAAAATGCTCTTTGTAATGTTTTCAGATCATGCTGGAATAACATGGATCATCAGTTTTTGCGCTAAACTAAAAAGTCCACGCAGGCTCGAGCGCATGTTGTTTTTTAAAGCAAAAGGGGAAAAACCAAATACTTAGATATGCTTAAATTCAACTTTCCACTGAAACTGTTATGCTGATAATGGCATTTGTAATGAAATTGTTTTTATATTAAATTAAAACAGACTGATCTCACAGTGAAATAGTCAAGGGTAGGTTGGAAGTTCTTCAGCTGAAATCAGTTTACTGAAATTTGAAACACTGCCCCCAGAGAACAAAGATAGAAGTGTTGTTGAGCTCCAGTTTCCAGGTGAAATGAAAGCATTCTTGCACTTCAAAATAGAGCTCACTGGCTTTGAAAGGGAGAAACTTCAGCGAACGAGTAATATAAATCAGAGTATAGAGTTGAAGGAGAACAATTTGTTCAAAAATACCAATTCGTTCACAAATTAAACTAATGCGTGTCACCAAAAGTGAGTTTTTTTAATTGTCAGTGATGCAATACAGTCAATAGGAATACATATTTCATTTAACTATATGCCCTAACACAAACCCCAACCCTAAACATTAGTGGAGTGAACTGTAACTTTCAAATCATGCTCATCATTGATTATATGAACACCATTACTTAGAACCCGTGTCTCTGAGGCTGGTCGCACAATGCTCTATTAGTAGTGTCACTAAAAGATTAAACAAAAGGTAACTACTAAAGGTAACTACTAATTTTAAATGATATAAAATAAAATGCAAAATGGAAGCATTTTCACTTGTGATGTCAGACTTTTGGACCCCAATGTATACACTTACAGACATTTTAAAGACATCACAGAGGTTTCCGAAGCTAAGCTGGGGAAAACATGCTAAAAAAAACGTAGCCATTAAACTCCCAATGTGGCCTACCACAAGCCTCCCTTTGACTAAAAGCACTATTGGGTTGCCGTTCAGGATTGCCACACCAGCTATCTGGTGCAACACATCACAGAGTTTGCTTTTTTTCTGTTCCGCTAATTTACTTCAAACTGGGAGAAGTGCTGATTAAATAAGTCAAGCGGTGATTGAATGCAAGTTTGGCCACACACTTCCCAGCTCCTCGGCTTTTACAAACATGTTTATTTTTCTCCCTAAAAGTAACTTAAGGTTCTGAGTGCTCTCCCGTCTATTAAAGGAAAGAAACAGGTCTTGTATTTGCTGTGGTCAGACTGCCATGCAGATAGTCAAGTCATTCAAATGGACTTCAAACAGTTAACTTTTTCTGCAGCTGCCTCAGTAAGTGAGTTCAAATATTCCCTTACCTTGTCTTAATAACCACATCATTTTATTGGGTTCGCTCTCGAAACCACACATGGGTAAATTATGTTCCAATTACAGTATCTTTTGTGTTCTTACCAAAAGTTAAGTCAAATAAACTTGGTATTCTCTTCAATATATAAGCAGCACTGCAATGTTACCTGTCTCTGGAACGTTTCTTCCTAGTATAAGCACAAAATATTGAGCCACTGTTGCCAGAACTCTTCAATGTAGTGAATGTGTCAATTTTATATTTATTTATTTGTTTGTTTCCTTCTCTCCAGTGGGGCACATGTCTGTTTTAAGCTTTCATCAACATAATCCTGTCTGAAATAAGCACTCCCCACACCAGTGTTGCCAGGCCAATAACAAACTAATAATGCATAATAAATGAATTTGTGGATGCATATTATGACACATAATATAATTAATGTCCACACTCCAGCATTAAAACAAATTTAAATTTTGCATTTTGTAGACTTAGTCCCCACCAGAAGAATCAACAGATGTTGGAAATTAATGATCAGGACTTAGAAGCCAAACACTTAATAAAAACAATGTGTGTTTGTGTATGTCTGTAGTGGGTTTATGTGCATTTGTTGATATCCAATTTGTGTTCAAAAGGCTTGTGTCTCTGATTGTCATGATTGGTCTGAAGTCCCATAGTCTCCCTTGTCATCTGTGACTAATTAATTTAAATTGATAAGAAATTGATCAGGCTTGCCCTAACCAGGCTGTTGTGATTCTAATCCATAAGCTATCAATTATGTTATCCACCTGTCATTTACAGGTTTCCTCAAATCCTCGTCCATTGATTGGGTGAACGGAACTGTAAACCACAGAAACCCAATATCCATTAATCCTAGTACTATATTTGACATGTTTCATATGAGGCTGAAACCATCAAAAGATTAATGAACAGATTTGGAGATACAAGAGAGCAGATTCATGCTCTTGTGCTTTGTGTCAGTTACAATGTGCTTAAGATGAAACTGCATTGGTTTGATGGTTCATTAAAGGGGTGTGCATATCATTTCAGTTTTGGTATTCTAAAGGAAGAGGCGGTTTATGTCTGAGCCACGGAATGAAATGAGTTACTGATCTTTCATTGCTCACTTGATTGTGATCATTCTCCTCTTCATGCCCCATATACACAAAAACTTTTATTCTGTTTGCAAACAAATTCGCTTTCACATAGCATATTTTTAGATAAAAAAATAAATAAACAAAAAAATTCTCACGTTCTGTACCATTTGAATAAATTGACAGCATACAGATGAAGCACAAGCCATTATTAACTGATAGTTTCATCGCAGTATGTTGTCCTTGTCATCTCCGAATCTTATGCACTTGAAGAGTGCTCTTGATCTCTAATCTTTCTGTGCTATAACATCTCGCATAATTTTTTTTTTTTTTTTTTTTTTTTTTTAAACGGCCATTTAACAAGGTTGTAATCAGTAAATTATGCATCTGTGAAAACAGTACACAAGAACGTTATTAGCAATATTACTGGATTATAAATGCATCCTTCAGTATTTTAAATCCCATTTTAGAATTCAGCTATATGTTTTCTGAACCAGATGATTTACAATATGCAAATTTCACAATTGCAATATGGGTGATTTTCATAAATAAATAATCCAATTATTTATTTATTTATTTATTTATTTTTTACAAAACAAAAATGAATAAATGTCCTGGTTCTATTTTGCTAAAAAATTTAAAGAAACAAATGAGAAATTATATTTTGCTTATAGAAGATTAAGCCTATATTTAGGGTCATTAAAAAAAATTTCATTGTGGCATTAATTGGCATTAATGACAGTTATGCACATTATACACAATTATTTTTTCACAACATATATATATATATATATATATATATATATATATATATATATATATATATATATATATACTGTACATTACATGGTACAACTGTAATACCGCAAAACAAATAAATACATAAATAAATAAATACTATGTTATGGTAGTGAGTATCATTGTTGAAAACAATGGTAATAGTAAAAGTCAAAATGTAGTAAAATGTAAAAATGTCCAGACATGTTCCGGTAATGAGAAATTAGGGGGTCTCCATCTTCAATGAGGATGTGTGGGGTGTTTGTGTGTGTGTGTGTGTGAGAGAGAGAGAGAGAGAGAGAGAGAGAGAGAGAGAGAGAGAGAGAGAGAGAGAGGGATTGCCATCAACTGAATTCATTACCCACTGCAATCCCTTCCAGAGGTTCCAACGGGAAACTGCGTTCCATGCATTTGGAATAAACGATCAGAATTATGGCAGAGGAATCAGACCTCCATCGAGAAGAAGTGTAGCCTAACATCTACGATTCGGAAATAACAGTGAGAGGAGTAGTAAGACAGAGGAGTCCAGTGCACTCCGGTAAATTGGAAAAGGAAGCACGGAACTCGAGAGCGCATCAGCCGGACTTAAGCAGCAGCGCTCCGGCACATAATGTTGCGCAGATACTTCAAATCCTCCCCAGGAACAAGCACCCGGCAGAATGTCGCTTTTTAGACCGTCCGCACTGAAGGACCGTCGGGCTGACCCTCCTCAGTTGGAGGGTAGACTGTTAGGGGTGTGGAATCATTTTGTTATTTAATTATTATTATTGTTATTATTATTTTGTTTTTTGGAATTGTTTTATTCCGAGAACTCATACCGGAGGAGAGTTTAAAATGCAGCCTGGAGGGGTCGAAGCATTCTAAAAAGGTGAGGATTAAAAACGAACATCATTAGGCTATATTAAGACAGCAAAGCGTTTTTAAAAGTGCCAATTTTCAAATTAAACACATGTGAATTGTTGTCGATTCCATGTGCCCAGTTATTGCGCGTTTGCAAGAAACTTCTTGTATAAAGGCTGCTATAGGCTATGTGCCATAATCTCGGCGCTGAAAACTTCTGTCAAACAACGGATTTTATATAAAACAACGGATCCTTCTAATTTCCGCATATAGGAGAATGAGAAATAGGTGGAGAATATTTCAAAAGATTGTTTATAATAGTGAGATATCCAGCATGTCTATGTGCACACTGCTCATATCAGCTGCTTGTTCTCCGCACAGTAATTTTCTTATTTATTTAGGGTTTATTCTGTTTAGCCAACCAGTAAGTAAAGGCTGAAACCCATGGCCTTCACTATCACATTGAACCTTGGTAAAATATTTATCTCCATGATTCACTCCAAATATTTAGTAGGCTAATGTAATAATAATAATAATAATAATAATAATAATAATAATAATAATAAAATAACATGCTGAGATTTTTACTTTAATAGACTATAATAGCATACAATGTTTTCTCTCGCATGGATTGTAGACTTGCATTGATATAGGGGATCTGTGAATAATACTAATAGTAATAATAATAAAATGCAAAGATAACTTTAAAATAGATATGACAAAAATTATTTGCACATCCATTGTCATAAGTTTGCAATACTCATGCCATCAGGCCGACCTAAATTATCATTCATGATTACATAACTTGCATGCAGTTATTCTTTAACATGCTGCATGATGAACATCCATTATCATTCAACAATGTGCTAAAGTCTGTCCACTGAAGACATATTTAATGTGATGGGTCAGACAGGTGTCAGTGTCTCATTAACTGTAAGATTGTTCACATTATGTACCCTTAGGCAGGCCTGTGTTTCTTTCCCTTTCAACTCATTGATTTAATAGAGCAGTTCTCACTGTCCCAAGGTTCAGAATCATTATTATGGAGAGAAGTCTGTGCCAGAGCATTGGAGAACAGACCTGTCCATCATTATGGCATTTGACAGATTAAACACCTCAGTGCCCTTTACAAGTCTGAGAGCACAGAGATGTTGATGTCGCCAGTAATCACTCTCTCCTTGCGGATAGGAAAATGACTGGCATTGTAGAGATCCAGTTTAATACTGGCTGCTCTGTTATTTTCCTTATGCTAACTCTTTCTTTCTTTCTTTCTATATAATTTTTAATTCAATTGCCCATTATATTTTAGTTTATTATACTTATATTAAAGCTTTAGTTAATACAAAGAGCAGCCAAAGTTATTGATTAGGCTTAGTTATTTCAATTCACTATTATCTTGATTCAGGGCAACAACCACCATTTACATTGAGGGGGACATTTCTCCCCAATATTTAAATTAATGCTTCGATATATGGGTTTTTAATAATCTTTAAAGAAATAGTAAAGCCAAAACTAAAATACTCTGTTGTATTTTTCTTATCCATATGTAATTTCAAATCCATTCCACTCTCTTTCTTCCATGGAACACAAAAGGATGTTTGTGAATGATGGTTTTGTCATAATTAGGTTTTGAAAAAAAAAACAACAAAAAAAAAAACATTTGGTTACATCTTTGCCATGATTCTTATGAAAGCCTCATATTTTACTAAGAGATGTGTAATTAAAATTACTTTTTATCTATTTGTATTTTCTGTTGAAATATAGGTAAGTGGATCAAAATGCTACTTGTGAGGGAGGTTGCGCCTTTCAGGGATTGTCCAGCTGCGATGAGAGAGGAGGTCGTCTCCGATGAACCCATCATACTTGCGGCTTTGGACCACACACTTTGAAATTGCCCCTCCATGAGTGACACAGAGTGACAATGTGATGAGCTTTGCTATCATTCTCAGCCCGAGTATGGATGGAGGGATGAAAGGGAGTAGCACAAGTCAATGAGACTATTGCTCTTGTGTTGGGGAGCTTAGGACAGGCAATTACAGGAGGATTACCCACTGACTTCAACATAGCATACTCTCCACTGAGGCAAGCTTCAAGACCGTTAAGAACTCCAGTGTGGTGGATTTTATTTGATAACCCCCCACGCCCCCCCCCCCCACCCCTTTTTAATTACCTGCAGTAATTGTTGTTGTCTAAAGTTTGCAAAACTTCCTCTGTCTCACAAAATGGAGGTACAAATACGAATGTGGAATAAAGACTTGCCGACTTTGATCAGCCCATGGATACCGATACTGCTTGGTCTTCACATGCATTTCTCACGAGCCACAACCTGTCCTGAGGAGTGTCGGTGTGACAGGACCTTTGTTTACTGTAATGAGAGGAGTCTTACATCTGTGCCTCTGGGGCTAGGAGAGGGTTATAAGACCCTCTACCTCCATAACAATCAAATCAACAATGCTGGATTTCCCCTGGAAATGCACAATGTTGCCTCAGTGGAGACTGTGTATCTCTATGGCAACCAGCTTGATGAATTTCCTGTCAATCTTCCCAAAAACGTGCGGGTGCTCCACCTGCAGGAGAATAACATTCAGACAGTGTCCCGGGCTGCCCTCGCACAGCTGCTACACCTGGAGGAGCTCTATCTGGATGACAACTCCATCTCCACCGTGGGTGTTGAGGAGGGGGCCTTCAGGGAGGCCATCAGTCTTAAGATCCTTTTCCTTACCAAGAACCACCTGAGCAGTGTACCTATAGGACTCCCTGAGGAACTGAGAGAGCTGCGGCTGGACGAGAACCGCATAGCACTTATAGCCGAGGATGCATTTGAGAATGTGACAGGACTAGAACGCCTCCTTCTGGATGGAAATCTTCTGACAGATGAGGGTATCGCCCCAGGGGCATTCCAGACTCTGGATAACCTTAAAATCTTGTCAATGGCACGCAACTCACTCACGGTTCCCCCTTCCAATCTACCAACTGAATTTTTGGTCAAGCTTAACTTGCAGGATAATCAGATGAATGAGATTCCTTTGACAGCCTTTCAGGGGCTCTATCACTTGGAGAGACTGGATATTTCCAACAACCAGCTGCAGTCTCTCACACAGGGGGTCTTTGACGCCCTCCACAGCCTGAGACAGCTCACTGTTCGAAACAACCTTTGGCTCTGTGACTGCAACATTAAATGGGTCATACTGTGGTTAAAGTCCCTGCCAGCTACCCTCAATGTCCGTGGGTTCATGTGCCAGAAACCAGAGAGGGTACGTGGCATGGTAATCAGAGAGCTAACCCTGGAGCTCATCCAGTGTCCTAACAGCACAGCCACAGTCACACAGCAGCCCACACTGCTCTCTTCATCCACCGCTGAGTCAGCCACTCAAATGGCCTTCACACCCCCACGCTCCTTGCCTACACCCACCCCTCCACCTTTTGCACTTCCCCTACCGACTGTTGGCAGAGACAGGGAACATAGGACAAATATCCCTGACGGTACTAGGCAGGAATCGCTACGCATTTCTTTCGTTGTGCTAAACAGTTCATGTATTCAGTTAAGCTGGGTATCGACTTTCACTGTTACAACCTATAAGGTGACATGGGTCAAGTTGGGTCACAGTTTGCTAACTGGCCCCATGCAAGAGACTATGGTAGAGGGGGCGCATTTGGGAATTGTGCTGGCAAACCTGGAGCCCAAATCCACCTATCGCATTTGTGTGGATCCGCTAGATGCTTTCAATAATTACCACCCAGGAGATGATACAATTTGCTCAGAGGTGAAAACGAAGTCTGCTTCCTTTCACTCCAGTGACAATGCCACTGGGCCTGAGCAGGCTACCCAGCAGGATCCAAGCTCGCCTCTCTTACTGGCTGGCCTGATTGGTGGGGCAGTGCTAATGGTCTTGGTGGTACTCTTGAGCATATTTTGCTGGCACATGCACAAGAAGGGAAGGTCAGACTTATCCAAATGGAAATACAGCCGAGGCAGAAGAAAAGATGACTACTGCGAAGCAGGGACAAAAAAAGATAACTCCATTCTGGAGATGACTGAGACGAGCTTTCAGATAGTTTCTTTGAATAATGAACAGCTCCTCAAAGGGGACTTCCGTATTCAACCAATTTACACCCCTAATGGGGATGTTGGATTCAGAGACTCCCAAAGGAGAAACAATAGCACAACAAACTGTAAGAACAGTGTCCCAGAGTCCGATCCATGCCATAAATGATGATTTTAAACAAATTACATCCTTTGTATCTAGATCAGACTTATACACACTGAGGATAGAGGATATATTTAAAAAAGACTGTACATTATGTAATTTATACTCTGAACAATGCTATCGCCTTCCTTTTATAACCCTTAGTAAAAGACAAATTGATTTATGAATTATTAGTTTTTCATTTGTGTTACTAAAGCAAAAGCAACCTTTACTATTGAAGCTCAAGTGGCCCCATAGATACTGTTAGTGAATCTGAAATACACCAACGTTGTACAATGTTAAAGGGATAGTTCATCCAAAAATTGAAAATTTTATCATCATTTACTGTCTCATGTAATTCCAGATCTGTTTGACTTTCTTTCTGCTGTGGAACACAAAAGGAGATGTTATAATGGTTGCCTCAGTCACCATTCACTTTCATTGTATGGAAAAAGATGCAGTATGAAAAGTGAATGGTGACTGAGACTAACAAACTGCCAAATCTCTTTTTGTTTTCCATGAGGGGAAGAAAACATTTTACAGATTTTGTTGAGTAAATGATCACAGAATTTTCATTTCTGGGTGAACCTTTAAACACAAATCAACCCCTGTGTTTTTTGAATATTTATTACTCATAAGTTAAAAGTGGAAAAAGAAGTGAGGAAAGGCAGAAGAATTTGAACGTGTTTGTGTGTGTGTGTGTGTGTGTGTGTGTGTGTGTGTGTGTGTTACAGAGAAAGCGTAAAGAGGAGTGAGCAGTGTGCTGTGTTCTTTTATATTTTTCCATATCCTTGCGCTACATCACCACAAGGTGGCATCTGTTCTCATCCCCAGTATTTGAAACCTCCAGCGTCTTACATATTGACTTGCAATTTCAGTTCACAAAAACTGAACACTGACCGTTTCTGCCAAACATCTGAAAATAAAAATTGGTTTACTCAGGAATTTAGTCATTAGAAATTTCATATCTTGTATTTATATATGCAGCATCAGGGCTGATATCTTTAGCGATCTTCTGTACCTTCTCGCACAGAGGCATAAAACCCACTTTATGATTCTCTCAAACTGATTAAGCAGTTCTGCCCATGATGAGCAAAATAACACAATATTCGGCCTTGGTCTTGTCCATTGTTTGCATAACAGTTGCATTTGAGCTTGATTAGATACAAAAACATTTCCAAGCAAATTATCACATTAACCATTTCATTTATTCTGTTGTATACTGCATTCGTTTAACTTCAAAGATAGTCTTTGTGACTCAAAGTTACTTGCTACTTGTTGCTTAAATAAGAAAGAGGGCAAATAATAATAATAGTAGTAGTAATAATAATAATAATAATAATAATAATAATAATAATAGTAATAAATTATTATAAGGCTGCCTCTGATCCCTTAGTGGCCATGTCATAAGTTAGTCCCCCGCCCATGTCACGCCACAACGGGCCGTCAGGGAGAGATGCCGCGGGGCACAGGGCCCAAGGCCCACACCCCCATTCCCAGGACACTCCCCACATGCCTGTGTTTTTTTTTTCTCCTTGATGCATTCATAGTTAAACTCTTAATAGGTGTGTATGTGTGTCAACTAGTGTGTGATGCATTAAAAAAGAGAGACGTGCAGTGTAGAACCAGCCCAGGGCAAAGCCCAGGCCTCCACACACATGCCACGCTTACCCTGTGTTGTTGTGTTCTCTTTTTCTTTTTTCTCTTTTTCTCCCTTCCCTTTTCTCCTTTTTCTTATGCATTCCTTGTTAAGTTAGATGTACATG
This sequence comes from Myxocyprinus asiaticus, assembly GCF_019703515.2. Classification (NCBI taxonomy): domain Eukaryota; kingdom Metazoa; phylum Chordata; class Actinopteri; order Cypriniformes; family Catostomidae; genus Myxocyprinus; species Myxocyprinus asiaticus. Next base: position 12,375,248 of record NC_059363.1, on the reverse strand, counting down.
TATCTCAGCTAATATGTGATGCATAAAAATAAAATAAAAAAAAGCGAGGCATACAATGCAGAACCAGCCCAAGGCAAGAAATCCAGGGTGAGTATATATACATATATAAGCAATATCACACGAGCAAGAGTGCGATATGGCCCTACATCAGCACTTCTGTGATTCGGCCACAGGCCGCGTGCCATAGGTAATCACAGCAGTGCTGATTTAGGGCCATATAGCACAATTGCGAGTGTGATATTGCTTATATACAACAGTTCAATGAACAAGTAAATTTAAAAAAATTAGGAAAAACTGAGTATGGTCATAAAAACGCATTTGTGCATGGAACTACTTTCTTACACGACAGATCAGAATCTGCCATTGCTGGTTCAAACCAAATTATACGTCCAAGCCTTCATTAGTAATTCAAAAATGTTACTTCAGAAATAGTATCACGGCTTGTGCTGTTTCTACCAAGTTATTGGATAAACAAGGATGGATGTGTGTGTGTGTGTGTGTGTGTGTGTGTGTGTGTGTGTGTGTGAGAGAGAGAGAGAGAGAGAGAGAGAGAGAGAGAGAGAGAGATGAAGCGTGTGCGTTCACCTGTTGCCACAACCAAGCAGAGATGATGTCAGCTTTCTGAAGGTCAGCTTTCTCAGTGGAAAAATAGCCGTCCAAGCGGGGGTATTTCTCCCTATTTTGCGGTAGTCGGTGTGCAAGAGTCATTCACTATAGAAACCGCAATCTTCTCCGCCATTTTGAACAGTACTTTCTCTCCAATGTGGAAACTCCAGTAAGAGGTAAGCGCCTTGAGTTCTGTAATTAATCTGTCTGTTGTGTCTCTCAGCTGTGATGAGCCTTAATGCTGAAGTTGTTTGTTTAAAGCGGTGTAAAGCTATTTTCTAGCTTTAGAAGTGTTGTGGTAATACAAGCGATCACTGAGCTCTGTTGTATGTAAACACTGGCTGACGCGGATTCACTTCACGTCAACTAACTGGCTCATATTACACACAAAAATGATCTTTTGCAACCACCTGCTGGCTAACATATGTAATGTCAAAAAAAATAAAAAAATAAATACATATAAGAGACACATACAGTAGCTCTTAACACATATGCACTACTCTTAAACTTTAGTTTAGAACAGCACAAACACAAGCGGAGTGATACACACAGTGAAGCGTCTGAGTGCTGATGGTGTGAGACCATCAGTGCTTATGGAACATCTCTCGTCCAATCAGATTTGAGGACCAGAACTAACTGTTGTGTGTATATATATATATATATATATATATATATATATATATATATATATGGAATTCGGGGTTCACTGATTAGTATAGAATCCCTTCAAACATGTACTTTGAGTTTATACACATCTTTGTATGCACCCTGAAACCATTTTAGAATTTGCACAAATTAACATAAGTGTGATTAGGTAGAATTTATAACTCTTTGTAATTTATTTCCTTGTCTTAATCTTGCCCTAACATACTCCCCAGTAGCAAGTGAAGATTGCAGCATTGTAATGGCTTTAAAATGAGATCTTTTCAGAGCTGTGAGCAGTTGTCAATGAGCCATAACACTCATAACAACACTCCACAGAGAGTTAATGCTACTGCTGACCAGCTATATGACCATTCTTCACTTAATCTAACCCATTTTCCATATAACACCATTAACAGAGACATATGAGGCTACAGTGTACATGCTGTCTCTTTATGAGATGGTTAAAGTGTGCTAATTAATTTTATGATATGTATGCATTAAGGAATTAACAGGTAATCATAAGTCACATAATGATTGGCTCATTGGTCAAATGGGTAGCCTACTGTGTGTGATTCATCAATAATGTCCTAAAAACATCCAATACTTCCTTTGTTTGAAAAACAATAACAAGAACTGATCTGAATTATTCAATATTCTGCATATTTTATTATCTGAGTTCAGAAGCAAAAAAAAAAAAAAAAATGCCAACCTTCCTTCATCCATTTTTCTTTCTTCCTTCACCCACAATTGCATCATATATAGATTATACAGATAGCAGGGGTGCTTCTCATTTCCTAAATTATGTATCCTTGTTTCCTTGCTCCTCTATCCTCAACCCGTGACCCGGAAGCTGATCAAAGAGAAAAAGCACAGGAGCATTCTATGCAGAAAACCTTTTGGTCGAAGCACCTGACGCAAACATAAATTCTCCTCCCCCTTCACATCTGACACAACAGTTTTAATTTTCCATATAATCCATACAGTATATGATGCAATTGTGGGCGAAGGAAGGAAAATAAATAAAGGGGAAAAGGAAGGAAGGAAAGAACCTAGGGTGCTTCTCATTTCTGAAATCGTGCATCCTTGTTTCCTTTCCTTGCTTTCTTTCCTTGTTTCCTAGCTCCTCCCTCTTAAGAAACGAGGAAAGGATCCAAGGAAAGGAAACGAGGACGGAGGAATCGAAGCTTGACAGATTTGTAAAATGGAATGTCCTGCTCACTCACACATCACTGCACAGCTGCATTAGATTGGAGCATTTGCCGTCATGTTGTTGTAACTTGATTGATATTTTCATAATAAAATATAATAATTCAAGATTCACTGTTAAAGTACAGTATGTGACAGTATGTGACAACTAGGATCTTTCCCTTCCTTACTTCCTTACTTCCTTTTCATTTATTTTCTTTTAATTTTCCTTCCTTCCTTCCTTCCTTCCTTCCTTCCTTCCTTCCTTCCTTCCCTCCCTCCCTCCCATTTATTTTGATTCCTTCCTTTTTCATTTTCATTTCTTTTCATTCTTTCCTTTTTCATTTTCATTTCTTTTCATTCCTTCCTTTTTCATTTTCATTTCTTTTCATTCCTACCTTTTTATTTTTATTTCTTTTCCTACCATTTTCACTTTTCTTCCTTCCTTCCCTTCCCCCTCTCACATCTTTTCTTTCCTTCCCTTTTCCTTTTAAGATCTTTTAAATTCCACTTCTTTTCCTTCCTTCCCTTTACCATTTCACTTCTTTTCCTTCCTTCATTCCTGTGTCACTTGTTTTCCTTCCTTCCCTTTTCCATTTCACTTGTTTTCCTTCCCTTTTCCTTTTCACTTGTTTTCCTTCCTTCCCTTTTCCATTTCACTTGTTTTCCTTCCTTCCCCTTTCATTTTCACCTGTTTTCCTTCCTTCCCTTTTCCCTTCTCTTCCTTCCTTTTCCCTTTTCCCTTCCCTTCTCTTCCTTCCTTCCTTCATTTTTCCTTTTCCTTCCTTCTTTCCTTCCTTCCATCCCAATTACTTAATACATATATAGATTTTATGGAGAACTAGGCTTTTGTTTGATGGATTGCATCATTAGTTTGGCTTCACAGTATATGAGTAATGCAATTTCATGGATAATAATTTACATGCATAAATAACACAATAAACTCACACCCGGAGGTCCTTAGAATGACCTTTCACTCCCATCAGGCAGTGTGTGCGCAAGACAGTAATTAGCCATTAAATTTGTACATCTGGGCCCTCCAGCTGCGTGGTCAACTCCAAATGAGCTAGAGAATAAACCATCATCCTTTACCTCTCCCCGTCCTACTGCAGAGGCCAGGGAAAAGACCAGGAATGCTGGACAGGTTTATGAGTTCAGTCGTGGGGTACAAAGAAGCACCTATTTTTAATCATAAACAAATATGGTAGATAACCATCTGACTACATGCTTCATTACAATCAATTCATACTGCAATTCAATTATGATTGCCAGTGTCTATACCCCCATTTTGGAAAGCTATTCTCTTCACTGCAGGCTTGCTTTTTTTTTTTTTTTTTCTCCAGGTTTTCTGAAATAACTCACATCTGCTTCCATGTATAGTCAATTAAAGACTGGATTGTCATGAAGCATTTGGTGTAATCAGAGGTCATTTATCAATGATCTCAACCTGACCACTCAGGCTCAAGGATTTGGAGATAGATGCTGTGATGGACAGCTGTGCGGCTGTCTGGGATAATAAAGGGATAGTTCACAAAAAAAAACAAAAAAAAACAAAAAAAAAAGCAAGAAAAGAAAAAGAAAATAGAATATTATGTAAGACAAAATGTCAGCCTCAGTCACCATTGAAGAAACAATGCATAAAAATGAATAGTAACTGAGGCTTCTAACATTCAGCCTAACATTTCTTCTGTGTTACACAAGGGAAAGAAAGTATTTCGGGTTTGGAACAACATAAAGGTTCCATAAATGATAAGCACAATTTTAATAAACACAGTGTAATACAAATCTTTAGCAGAAACCGTCAACTGAAAAAATGTACCCCACTACTACCACACTGTACAAAACTGTGCAGCTACCAAAATGTGTTGCATAAATGTTTCTTATTCACTTCACAAGTCATCAAGTCAAGTAAGGGGTTGTGAGTTTGAAGTAACTTTAAAATGAAAATCAGGGCTAAAACTATTTTATCAATTCAATGAACCAATGTTTAACAGCAGGGTGTATGCCAATATATGTTACAGTCTCATGGATTTTGTTTTCCCTTAAGAATTCAACCTCTAATTTTGTTTACTCTGTTTCACAGGGGGTAATATGGTCCATGGTTTGCCTATAATAAAGGAGGAAGTCATATTCAAACATGAGGTCTACAAGGAATGATTTCATAAATCACTCAAATAAATCTGGATTTTAAGAAAAGATAGAAAAAACAAAAAGCTGAAAAGCAAAGTCGATGGGAGATCTCTTAAAAAAGTTTGAGCAAACCATATGGTAGTCCTGGCTGGGAGCAAATTACAATGTGCAGTTGGTTAATATTTGAAATTTGTAAAACTTGAAAAGCAAGGCATCATAACTACACACGAACCCTTCAGGGATTTGAAGAGCCTTTTGGAGCTTTCAGAATTTACTTAACAATAAATTAGCAACAGGGAGATGGGTTCAATACAGTTTTTCTTTCTTTGCCTAGAATAAAGCAGAATTTATTGTTTAACAATGTGTTGGTTTAAATAAGGCCATGGTTTAAATAGCATTTAGTCATTCCAAGGGCTTTAGATAAAGAGCCAATATAAACTCACAAACTCATCTTGCATTTGTTACTCATTTGTCTCAGCTAATAACTATTCATCTCTACTACCAAATGATATATAACATTTTACTGTGGCAAAAAAAAAAAAATAAATAAAATAAAATAAATGAATAAAATAAAATATAAAAAAATTATTAATCGTAACTTTTAAAAAAAGAGAATTAGTGTTTTAGGATTTGCAACATAAATGTATCATTACTTTTACCCTCATTAAAAACTTTTACACAATGAAATTAGCAGTAATTTGGAAAATGTTTTAAAATCATGTATCCACCCTTTTCCTGAACGTGGAATTGTTCCACGATTCAACTGTTTTTAATTTCCGGTCTCCAGTGTTTTCACTCGCATCAGCGTATATTCTTAGCGGATAATGTAACTATGGAGGTGAGGGCGTGGTCGAGCGCCCGTCTGGGGAGAGAGAAAGTGGTAAGGACATCCATCTGAAATGAATTGTGACTAATTACCATCTCTATGTTCACAGTAAGAGTCGAGGGAGATAAAAAGATGGCCAGTTCACAGAAAGAGGAGAGAGACAGACAGACCAGAGTCTTCGTGTCTGCCCCCTGAGAGAGAGAGAGAGAGAGAGAGAGAGAGAGAGATGTACAGCAATTGCTGGTTATTTGTGAATAAAACAGACTCGTGTGAAATGTGGAAAGTGGTTCCCGCTTCCTCCTTTATCTGCCCAACCCGAACCTTTGTTACAGTAATGTTTAAGGTATTACATTTGTAAAATTTGTCAAAAAACATGCAGATACTTTACAGAGTCAAGATGACCGTTTTTATTGACAGTGCCTCACTTGAGTGTAGATGACATGAAGCGATGGTCAGAGGTTAGTTATGTTGATATCATTAATTATTCTGAGTTGTTATGACAGCCAACAATGTCACAAGTTGAGCCTGTTCTCCTCTGGATCGCTCATTTTAGCAGATTTTCCTTGGCATCTCGAGACCAGAAATACAAAACAGGCAATTAGAATCACCATGGCACCACCCAGTTGTTGCTCAGGAGAACTGTGGATAGGCCTACTCTACACTAAGAATAAGTGTAAGTTACTCAAAAAAGTAATTCACTACAAATTACTAATTACTACACTAAAATTGTAATTAGATTACTTATTACTTCATCATAAAAGTAATCACATTACTAATTACTTTAAGTTACTTTCAAAAACACAGAAAAGCTTGTTTTCCCGCTCAATTAATTCAAAATATTATTTATATTTCCTACTTGTTAATTAACTCATTAGAGGACGCACACATTTCAGCTGTCAGAAGTACATATTAGCATAACTCATGATTTCAATGTATTCTTCACAAATTGTATTGTTTTAGGAATATGTATATACCAAGTACAGTAATTAAATATAATTAACTTGAAAAGACTTGAAAGAACTTGGAATGTAATGTGATTGAGTTCCCCTCGTTCCACCAAAACAGCGCGCTGTTTTCACCACAATTGTACTGAGCAGTTATCTGAGTTACCGTAGACTTTGTCAGTTCAAACCATTCTCTGTTGGCCTCTCTCATCAACAAGGTGTTTCCATCCACAGAACTGCCACTCACTGGATGTTTTTTGTTTTTGACACCATTCTGAGTAAATTCTAGAGATTGTTGTGTGTGAAAATCCCAGGGGATCAGCAGTTACAGAAATACTCAAACCAGCCCGTCTGGCACCAACAGTCATGCCACGGTCCAAATCACAGAGATCCCATTTTTTCCCCATTCTGATGGTTGATGTGAACATTAACTGAAGCTCCTGACCTGTATCTGTTTGATTTTATGCACTGCACTGCAGCCACATGATTGGCTGATTAGAAAAATTGCATGGATGATTGTTGATGCCTGATGGGCTGGTTTGAGTATTTCTGTAACTGCTGATCTCCTGGGATTTTCACACACAACACACACAACAGTCTCTAGAATTTACTCAGAATGGTGCCAAAAACAAACAAAAAACATCCAGTGTGTGGCAGTTCTGTGGATGGAAATGCCTTGTTGATGAGAGAAGTCAATAGAGAATGGCCAGATTGGTTCGAACTGACAAAGTCTATGGTAAATCAGATAACTGCTCTGTACATTTGTGGTGAGAAGAATAACATCGTATTATTATTATTGCCGCTGTTTTGGCGGCACGAGGGTGACCTACACAATATTAGGCAGGTGGTTTTAATGTTGTGGCTGATCGGTATATATATATATATATATATATATATATATATATATATATATATATATATATATATATATATATTCTTTATCAATAATATCGTCCAGCGCAACAAACTAAAATTACTGAGTGCACATAAAAATTATATTTATGCCACTTGTGACATAATTAACAAATAAAATCAGCCTTACATTCAGAGAGTAACAAATAACGATGTCTATGATTGCAGGCTTAATTATGCAATAAAAGCGCGTACTTGCCCCCAGGCTGAGCATCACCTGGATGAATTGTTGGACTGATCTCCTTTCAATATGCACCGTACAGCACTCGCTCTCTTAAAGAGACAGTCCTCTTTGATAGATCTGTATGAAAATTACATATTTCTAATGTATGTTATTGCAGAGGATGTTGTTGATGATTTCTAAATAGCTGTGCTTCCCCTATATGACCAGCTAATTTAAACATGCATGACTTGCTGATACATGTTTAATAGATCATCTTTCCAACAATTTGTTACAAATTCTTGCCTGAACACAATAATCAAGCAATGAAAGTTGATGTAGCATATTGTGTATTTAATAAGAGTTTAATACCTATTACAGTGTTACAAGCCTACATGATATGGAATAATGAGAGTCGGCGTATGCATCTTTCCCTCAACTGACAAACCAACAATGAGACTTTCATTCACTTGGCAGATGCTTTTATCTAAAGCAATTTGCATTCACAGTCCATTCAAATTAAAAATGTTATCAATGTGTTCCATGGGAATCAAACACATAACAATTTTTCGATTTTGAAAGTAGACTTGATGTTACCTGTTACCTGGTGTTTCTAATTGGATGATATCCTTAAAAGTGCAATGTGTAATTTCTGTGCCACTAGCAGGACCAAACAGAATTTAATAAAATATAGTTGTTTTTAAACATGTTTCAAAACACGTCTCCCATTGTTTGCAAAACAGTTAGTCTGGCCCCAAATTTATTCCATTGGTTGATCCAATGTTGCTGGATCTGACCGCTGAAACAAACAGGTTTTTAGGTTTCCAATATTTTTAGCCTGCATAGAGAGACTTAATTTGTTGTGACTCAGCAACCCATTTCCTTAGGAGAGTCAGACAGAACATGAGATGTGGAGTAAACTAAAGCTGCAATATACACCATTTCGAGTGGATGCAAGGACAGTTCTGAATCAAAAATTTCAATACACAACAAATACTGAATTAAGAAAGCTGGGAATTAGTCCAAATTAATGGAAATTGATTGAAACCCTGCACTTAAACTGATTAGGAAGAATTAAACTTGAGGAAAATGTAATTGAAATGCAAAGTGAGTGGGAAAGGCAGGTTATAGGAAAAAGAGAGCAAGGTAGCGTGAGAGAGAGAGAGAGAGAGAGAGAGAGAGAGAGAGAGAGAGAGAGAGAGAGAGAGAGAGAGAACAGTCCTCCTTGAGATGAGCTCCAGATAAATTGCTACAAATATCGCTAAAAATTAGAAAATTCAACATAGAACACATCCAGACAACATATAGGAAGAAGTTTTTGTCGATATTCGACAGATTTGTTATTCTTTTTTATATTTTTATTTTTTTATCCTGTCACAACTGAATCCGAGTGAAGTCTGAGAGAAGCAAATCACAGGACAACCTCTGCAGAAGAGGATATTCATGTTGGAAAAGACAACATCAAGCAATAGGAAAACTCACAGGAAAAGAGAGGTAAAGACATATTTTAAGCAGTCAGTGTCAGAGATCTTCGCTTCAGGAACAGACAGTTCTGACTCATATTTCTCTGTGAAAGGAGCAGCATAGAGAGCCATTGTGGACAGAACTAGACATTTTTGAAGCAACAAAGCCTGTGGAAGTGGTCTTTTTTTTCTATTTGGGCTTATTTATTCATTTTTATACCTTTTTATATATTTAATACACTCACTAAGTGTAATATCAAAAATAAACAAAAAAGGCATTTTCTTCCGTTGATTGTTTACATTGCAAAATCAACTATGGCCAGTGCAGCAGCTTGGCCCCGCCCCTTTGTTTGCCCTCAGAAGAGCTCTGAACTCTCCAGACAGCTCCACAGACAGAAGCAGATGAAGGAAAAGCCTGAAACACTGTTTGCTGACCATGATCACAGTGTCATAACCAACCTGCACTTTTACATTGAAAACAGCCCTTTATGGTACATCGCCTTCTGCCAACACTTCACCTTTACCATGAAAAGAGGCATCTGTAAAGGCAGACATATCTTGGTATTTGAAGAAATAAAATTGATGAAGCAAGAATCGCAAAATGGCACTATTATGGTCCAGGGATCAGAGCCTGCTCTCAAAGTTTTCATAAAAGATTTTGAACAAATAAAAACACTGACACAGTCTGATGAAGATCCCATTCGAGATGGCAACAAAGACTCAAATATTAATGCCTCTCACATACAAGTAGTCCAAAAGAAGATGATGACTGCAGCGACATCTCCAGTGTCGAGAATGAAAGACAATTGTTCCCTTCTGGAGGCAGAGGTAGTGGAGCTAAAATAATTAATATGGTCCCATCTGAAAGACAACAACAACATGGAACAGCTTACAAATGACATCAAGAATTTAAGACAAGAGATTGAATACCTACAGAGAGACAGAGAGGAGATGTCAAAGGAACTTCAGCAAACTAAAGAAGACCTGAGAGAAGTAAAATCAACTTTCGGAAGACAATTAACAGAAGTTAAGACAGATATGCAGAAGGAATTATTTGCCTTGAAGTCAGAACTCCACACCAAAGATGAACTCATCAATAAGAACAGCTCAACTCTGTTTCAGCACCCAAAGAATCTCCGGTAACGCTTTAGATTACAGCCCACAATTTACAGCATAAGTACACCGAATTTACAGCGTACCTTTTTGTAATAATAGTGTACCTATAATTTACTTACGTGTAGGTATAAGGGAACAATATGCAAAGTTTGGGGAATAAAGAGGTAACAACCTGGAAAATTACAAATAATTTATACTGTAAGTATTTTATAACTAAGGTGTAACTATTCTAATATTACGTGGTATGTATGACCTACTATGCTAAACAACAATCTTATGTTTGCGAGCAATTTAGCAAGAACATACACTGAGTACCTTTTTGTAATAATACATAGATATTATATTATAATATGTTTATCAATCTATCTATCTATCTATACTCTCTCTCTCTCTCTCTCTCTCTCTATATATATATATATAGGCCTAGGTATTTTTTTTTTAACCATGGGGTACATATCTATTATTACAGGATACATGATGGAGATTACTGAACAACAAAACTTGAAATCTAGGGAAATGAGTTAATGAGTTTCTGCTATGATTTTATTTAGAATTTTCACTTACCTTATGAAAGTGTATTGCATACAGTCCATCTCAGCTGTGAGTCATGCCAGCAAACCCCTGACTTGGGTTGTCAAGCAAAATTAAAACAAGGCAAGGCAACTAGAGAAAACGTCATGGTTACTTGCGTAACCTCTGTTCCCTGATGGAGGGAACGAGATGTTGTGTTGATGTAGTGACACTAGGGGTCACTCTTGGGAGCCCGAGACACATCTGGTCTTTGATAAAAGGCCAATGAAAATTGGCGAGTGGTATTTGCATGCCACTCCCCTGACATACGGGTATAAAAGGAGCTGGTATGCAACCACTCATTCAGGTTTTATGCTGAGTAGCCGAGACAAGGTCCGGCCATTTCAGCAGGTAGTTCAGCGTTGTGGCAGGAGGGACACAATGTCTCATTCCCTCCATCAGGGAACGGAGGTTATGCAAGTAACCGTGACGTTCCCTATCTGTCACTCACTCAACGTTGTGTCGATGTAGTGATACTAGGGGTCCCTATAAGAAATGCCTCAACTGGCTGAACTGGGTTACGTGAACTGGTGTGTGATGAGCAGACCACTGTGTGCCTCGTAGCCAGCACACCAGGCCAACACATAACCTCCCCCAACATAGTTATGAGTGTCGAATGGCCCTTTGGGGACAAGTTGACTACCCAAAAGATAGAGACAGGCTAGCCCAGTCGTGGCCTCTTTTCCCCTTCTTTTTTTCCACTCCCTAAAAAAGAAGTGGGATTATCCCACTGGGCCGCCAGGCCTAGTCGGGGGGTGTCCCTCCCAAGGGGAGGACACTGCGGAGACCACATCTCGCCCAAAGAGGGGGGGATATTTAAGTGGAAAAATACTTCACATGGTCTTGCCGACCATGTGGAGAGTCTCATGGTAGATCCTACCCAATGGGGGAGGAATTACTACAAACATGGAGACTGTGGCAGAGGGGGCTCTGCCCAAGGAAGATGCAGTTTGCCAACAGGGAAACAAATTAGCGGAAGATATACATTGCATGGGGTTACCTTACAGGGAACCGCCACATACGGAGCACCTACCCCAGAACAGGGCTCTTAGTTAGCATGTGTGCTGGGCCGGCAGCGAGTCTCTCCGAACACTCGACTGCCACAGGGCTCGGAGGAAGTCAACCAGGGAACATAGTTTGTGAACACTACTGGGAATTAATGGCACTCTTCAGCTCAGAGGAGGTGAAAGGCGCTATGTGTAAGCGATACCGGCTATCCAGGGCTTATCTGCTTGTATTGCGTGCCACTACCTGGGACGAAACCGGTTCCACCCGGAGGTTGTAGAACCTTGCAAAGGTGTTGGGTGTTGCCCAGCCCGCTGCACTGCAAATGTCTGTTAGAGAGGCACCCCTGGCCAGGGACCAGGAGGCCACTATACCCCTGGTAGAATGGGCTCATAGCCCTACCTGGGACGGCACATCCTGGGCGTGATATGCCACAGCTATGGTGTCAATGATCCAGTGGGCGATCCTCTGCTTGGAGACAGTGCTTCCTTTCCATTGTGCACCAAAGCAGACAAAGAGCTGCTCAGAGATCCTAAAGCTCTGCGTATGATCCAAATAGATGCGTAAAGTGCGCACCGGACACAGCAACGACAGGGCTGGGTCTGCCTCCTCCTGAGGCAGCGCTTGCAGTTTCACCACCTGGTCCCTAAAAGGGGTCGTGGGAACCTTGGGCACATAGCCCAGTCAGGGTCTCAGGATCACGTGAGAGTAGCCCGGACCGAACTCCAGGCACGTTTCGCTGACAGAGAACGCTTGCAGGTCTCCTACCTTCTTGATGGAAGTGAGCGCAGTCAGGAGGGCAGTCTTCAAGGAGAGTGCCTTAAGCTCAGCTGACTGCAAAGGCTCAAAGGGGGCTCTCTGTAGACCCTGAAGAACTACAGAGAGGTCCCATGAGGGAACGAGGCGCGGCCTGGGGGGATTCAGCCTCCTGGCGCCTCTCAAGAACCTGATGATCAGGTCGTGCTTCCCTAAAGACTTACCTTCCACAATGTCGTGGTGTGCTGCTATAGCAGCAACATACACCTTCACAGTCGCCCTTCCCACCTCTCCTGCAGGAACTCACTGATCTGACTGCGCATCTCTAGGGGTCTTCCCGTCAGGAAGAACACCACTTAGCGAAAGGACTCCACTTAAAGGCATACAGGCACCTCGTAGAGAGGGCCCTAGCCTGAGTGATCGTGTCTACCATCGCGGGTGGTAGACCGCTTAGGTCTTTCGCGTCCCATCCAGGGGCCAGACATGGAGATTCCAGAGGTCTGGTCGCGGGTGCCAGATGGTGCCCCGTCCCTGAGAAAGAAGGTCCTTCCTCAGGGGAATTTGCCAGAGGGGGGCTGTCGCGAGGAGCGTGAGGTCTGAGAACCATGTCTGGGTGGGCCAGTAGGGTGCTACCAGGATGACCTGCTCCTCGTCCTCCCTGACCTTAAACAGAGTCTGTGCAAGTAGGCTCACTGGGGGAAACACATATTTGCATAGGCAAGGAGGCCAGCTGTGTGCCAGTGCTTCTATGCCGAGGGGTGCCTTCTTGGGAGGCGAACAGGTCTACCTGTGCCTGTCTGAATCGACTCCAAATCAGCTGGACCACTTGAGGGTGGAGTCTCCACTCTCCCCTGAGGGTAACCTGCCGTGACAGCATGTCCGCTATAGTGTTGAGGTCGCCCGGGATGTGAGTGGCTCGCAGCGACTTGAAGTGCTGCTGACTCCAGAGGAGGAGATGGCGGGTGAGTTGTGACATACAACGAGAGCGCAGACCACCTTGGCGGTTGACATATGCTACCGTTGCCGTGTTGTCTGTCCGAACTAACACGTGCTTGCCCTGGATCAATGGCCAGAACCTCCACAGGGCAAGCAGAATTGCCAACAGCTCGAGGCAGTTGATGTGCCAATGCAGTCGCGGGCCCGTCCATAAGCCGGCGGCTGCGTGCCCGTTGCAAATGGCACCCCAGCCCGTTTTGGAGGTGACTGTCATGACCACGACGTACCTGGAGACCTGCTCTAAGGGAACACCTGCCCGTAGAAATGAGAGGTCGGTCCAAGGGCTGAAAAGACAGTGACAGACTGGCATGATGACTACGCGATGTGTCCCGCAGCGCCATGCCCATCTCGGGACTTGAGTCTGAAGCCAGTGCTGAAGCAGTCTCATATGCATCAACCCGAGCGGGGTGACCACCACTGAGGATGCCATATGCCCCAGGAGTCTCTGAAAGAGTTTCAGTGGAACTGCTGTTTTCTGTTTGAACGCCTTCAAACAGGCCAGCACCGACTGTGCACGCTCGTTCATGAGGCGCGCTGTCAAAGAGACTGAGTCCAACTCCAAACTGAGAAAAGAGATGCTCTGAAATGGGAGGAGCTTGCTCTTTTCCCAGTTGACCCGAAGCCCTAATCGGCTGAGGTGTGAGAGCACCAAGTCCTTGTGTGCACACATGTCCCGAGAGTGAGCTAGGATTAGCCAATTGTCGAGTTAGTTGAGAATGCGAATGCCCACTTCCCTTAATGGGGCAAGGGCTGCCTCTGCGACCTTCGTGAAGACGCGAGGGGACAAGGACAGGCCGAAAGGGAGGACCTTGTACTGATAAGCCTGACCCTCGAATGCAAACAGCAGGAAGGGTCTGTGTTGAGGTGGAATCGAGACGTGGAAGTATGCATCCTTCAGGTCTAACGCCGCGAACCAATCTTGATGCCGGATGCTCGCCAGAATGCGTTTTTGCATCAGCATCTTGAATGGGAGTCTGTGTAAAGCCCGGTTCAGTACTCGCAGATTCAAGATTGGCCGCAACCCACCACCTTTTTTCGGTACGATGAAGTAGGGGCTGTAAAACCCCTTCTTCATCTCGGACAAAGGGACAGGTTCTATCGCACCCTTCCGTAGGAGGGTGGCGATCTCCGCGCACAAGGTAGCAGCGTTTTCATCCTTCACCAAGGTGAAGTGGATACCGCTGAACCTGGGCGGACACCTGGCAAACTGAATCGCATAACCGAGTTGGACGGTCCGGAGCAGACACCGCGATGGATTGGAAAGTGCAAGCCACGTATCCAAGCTCCGCACGAGGGGGACCAAAGGGACAATCTCGCTGGACGTACCGGCGGGTGGGGCCTCGTGGCAGGGCGGAGCTCGAGGTGCCACACTTTGTGCCACAGCTGGGCGCTCATGGGCGGAAGAGCGCCGCTGGAGCGCCAAACCTGCCAAATAGAGTGGTGGACGGTGGTCATGATGACGGCTGTGCACACCGGATACATGACCCAGGGAACAAGGAAACTGCTCTTGCTGAACTCTTGGGTACTGCAGCCACTTGGGCATGCAGCGCAATTAAATGCAAAGGTAACAAAAAGATTCTCCTCCCAGCCCTCGACCGGGGGATGGAGTGGTCTGCTTACCAGCTCCAGAGCAGCGGGTTTCGTCGTTCCTGGGTCGCCCGTCTCAGGGGCACTTTGAAGCCTTTCACGGGTTCTTGGCGGCTGCGAGATGGGTGGCGTCTGCGTCCTGCGGACAGGGTGCGGGATCTTGAGCCGCACCAGGGCAGGATATGCCGGATAGCCTCCATCTGCTGCTCCACTGTCGAAAACTGCTGGGCAAAGTCCTTGAAGGTGTCACTGAATAGGCCATCCTGGGAGATGGGGGCAACAAGGAACTGTGTCCTGTCGGCCTCACCCATCTCGACCAGGTTGAGCCAAAGGTGGCACTCCTGGACCACTAATGTGGACATCGTCCTCCCGTGAGACCGCGCTGTGACCTTCTTCGCTCGGATCTACCCTCGTGCAGTTCCTTTAGCACCTTGGTGGACTTGCAGGAGAGCCATGGCGTGCAGGGCAGAGGCAGCTTGTCCAGCAGCACTGTAGGCCTTGGCCGTCAGAGACGACGTAAGCCTACAGGCCTTGGACGGGGGCTCTGCAGGCATAGGTGCACCGCGAGCACCTTTATCCACTGGGGGATTGCCAAATAGCCCTTGGCCACCCCACCATCGAGGGTATTGAGGGCGGGGAAGCTGAAAAGATCGGGACCGGGCTCTAAAAAGTGTCTCCCATGACCTTGTCAGCTCTTCATGCACTTCCGAGAAGAAAGGAACGGGGGCGGGGCATGGCTTTGAGCGGCGCCACGAGCCCAGGAACCAATCATCGAGCCGTGAGGGTTCAGGGAAGAGCGGAGGGTTCCACTCTAGCCCGACGCTCACGGCTGCCCGGGAAAGCATGTCATTATCTCAGCGTCAGTCTGTGACCAGGTGACCACACCCAAAGGGAGATGCTCAGCTGAGGCTTCCGCATCCGACTGGACAAGCCCGCACTCTGATGCTGCGCTCTAGAGCTCATCACTTTTGCGGGATCCGAATAAGAGGTCGAACTCGCCATGAGACGAGCCGGTGGACTCATCCGGAAGCCCGATCGGGGCAGACGAGCATGCTGGGGAATGGGAGGTCCGCGGGGGGATACCCGGCGGAGGTGGTCCCATTTGGGTCCCCAAATCGCCCCCAGTGCTAGCCGCACTGGCCTCATACCCGTGGGTAAAAGGACCGAGGCGGGGAGCCTCTGGGGTGGCTTGCTTTCTTACGAAGGCAAGCCGCAACCACATCGTTGCCATGGACATGTCCTCGCAATGAGTACATGACCCATCCACGAACGCTGTCTCTGCGTGAGCAGTGCCCAGACATGAAAGACAGTGATTGTGACCGTCAGAAGGCGAGAGATAACGAGCGCAACCAGGAATAACACACAAAGGAAAGGCATCTTTAAAAAGACACGTCTTTAAAAAGACGTTCCGTGTGTGCCGCTCTTTTAGAGAAATATACTCTTTTAGAGAAATATATTCTTATTTCTGCCGAAGCGCCCAGGGGCATTCTCTGCAGTGCATCAATGCAGAGGAGGGAGAAGCCGCTGAAATGCGCCATCAGATCCAGCAGAGATGAATGAACAGTCGTGGGAATTCAGCTCAGTGAGCATGACCGTTCGGCTCCGAAGAGAAAATCTGAATGAGTGGTTGCATACCAGCTCCTTTTATACCCGTATGTCCGGGGGAGTGGCATGCAAATACCACTTGCCAATTTTCACTGGCCTTTTATCAAAGACCAGAGGTGTCTCGGGCTCCCAAGAGTGACCCCTAGTGTCACTACATCAACACAACGTCGAGTGAGTGACAGATAGGGAACAAGGCAAGCAAAATTAGAACTATTGCAAAACAAATTTCTGTAGTTACTATGTAAATATACAATTGTTCCGTGTTGTTACAGTGTACTTGTTACTTGTTACCCCCATTTTCCCTGTAGTTATAGGGTAAGTGCAACATTTGCGGGCTGTAAATTGAAGATGTGCTTGTTACCCCTTTATTCCCCAAACTTTGCATATTGTTCCCTTATATCTACAAGTACGTACTGTGTAGTTACACTATTAATACAAAAAAGGTACGCTGTAAATTCAGTGTACTTACACTGTAAATTGCGGGCTGTAATCTAAAGCGTTACCGAATCTCCTGCTAAACACTTGATGTATCCAGAGATGCTCACTGACAATCCCCAACCTGAAGAATCACCAGTGCAGAAAGAGCTTCACTCCTCAATTGATCCACCAGCCCAGATCCACAGCTTTGCTCCAGAGGATCCCAGAGAAACACAGGCTCTTATCCTGACTGATTCAAATAGGAAATATATCAATGAGAAAATTTTGTTCCCACACATGAAAGTCCAGAAAAAGCCCTTGGGAATGCACGAAGCAACAGCAGAAATTCAACTGACAACAGAAGATCTCAGCCATCAAGAACCCTTCACCCTCCACCACAGTCCAGACAGGCCACAGGACATTCATCACAACACAAGACCTATGCAGTTGCAGTTCAACAACCACAAAACCCTAGATGAATTAATCTGCATAACTCATACACATGTACACACACACACACACACACACACACACACACACATTATAGACAAACTTATCCATGAAATCATTTAAAACCAGTTGTTGGAATATACAGGGTCTGCACTCTTCTACAAGACTGTAGACCACGATGTACTAAGTGGTTTAACAGACACTGATATCTCTATCTTTCTTGAGACATGGTGGCACAGTAATGAGACTTTACATTGTCCAAAAGGATAATTGTTGTTCCCTCATTAAAAAAAAATCTCAAATAAAACGTGGCCATGATTCAGGTGGAATACATATATGGCATAAAGACAATCTAAACCACTTGATTAAAATAGTAAAAACTGAAAATTCTTTTTTTTTTTTTGGCTTGAAATAAAATTAGTCCTACCACAGAGTAAACTTCACCTCTGTGCTGTTTATATTCCACCTCATGACTCTCCCTATTACTTAAAGGAGTACTTTCTAAAGTTACATACTGATATCTTACACTTCCAGTCCAGAGGAAATATCCTCACATGTGGAGATTTAAATGCAAGGACTGGGAGGGAAACTGATTATGTAAATATTGTCAATAACGGTCACATACTCGGTGACACCATGTTTCAATCCCCATCAATTACACTGTGTAACAATTTTTTTTTTTTTTTTTTTTTTGGGTTCCTGGGTAGTAAGTGTTATTTCCTAATTGCTTATGCCTCGAAAGTATAGAAAATGGCTATTATTCCCCACAAACTTTGCTTTTGTGACATTTCAAAATACCACTGTCCTGGTCACAAAAGCAATGTTTGTGGGGAATAATAGCCATTTTCTATACTTTTGAGGCATAAGCAATTAGGAAATAATACTTACTACCCAGGAACAAAAATTGTGTTACATAGTGTTATCACACCAAGAAACAGTTATGATAGTTTAGTGAACACAAATGGGAAGCAAATGTTAAAGCTCTGTAAAGGTTTGGGGCTGTACATCATTAATGGCAGAATCAGGGGAGATTCTCTTGGTAGATTCACGTATTGCTCCAGATCAGGAGCCAGTGTGGTTGATTATCCAATAACAGATATTGATCCAAACTTTATTAGTGCTTTTACATTCAGACCTAAACTCCCCATTTCTGATCATTGTAAAACAGTGCTTTACTTGAAACAACCATTTGAAAAGACCAACAATCCTCCCTTTGTATCTGAAAAACTGTTTCCTTTGAAACCCAAACTCAAATGGAACCAATCCAACCTTGAACAATTCAAAGAAAACATGACCGATTCTATTATATTAAAAATGCTGGATAATTTTATGTCCACTGATTTCACCCCAGATATTAATGGAATAAATTTAGCAACAAACAACCTTAATCATATATTTGAAACATTGGCTTCTTTATCTAACATTAAAAAAAAACTAAACATATATATATATATATATATATATATATATATATATATATATATATATATATTTTTTTTTTTTTTTTTTTTTTTTTTTTTTAAGTATGGTTTAATAATAAATATAAATATTTCAGAAAAGAACTAAGGCTTTCTAACAGAAAACATAATGAACCATACAATAAACAATAAGGGTTTCTTACTCAAACTATCTGAAGAATTACAAAAGACTTGTATGCAACAAAAGAGAAACATATTTGTAATCCAAAATTGATTAAATTAATGAATCATTACACCAAAAATCTTTTTGGAATCTCTATAAGAAATTTGAAACCCCCAAATCAGAAATGTCACTTCAGAATGGCTCAATTTGGAAATCTTACTTCAAAAATATTTATCGAAAAATTTAACCCACAGACCTTCAAACAGCCTCAAAGAAAAATAAAGCAAAAACTAGAAGATTTAAAGAAAAAATGAAAAATTATCAAAATCCATTGGATACTTTTATAACAATGTCAGAAATAATGGAGCATATAAAAATCTTAAATTAAAGAAAGCATGTGGACAAGACAACATTAGCAACGAAATGCTTAAACTCAGAAGCCCCAACATACTCAAAGCTTTAGTCAAAATATTCAATCTGTTTTTTTGGTTCTGTATCTTCCCTGAGATCTTGTCTGAGGGACTGATCACCCCTATATTTAAAAAAGGAGATAAATTTGACCTCAATAATTACCGCGGCATTTGCATGGGCAGTGCCCTAGGGAAGTTATTCTGCAGTGTAATAAATAGCCGCATAGTCACATTCATTTCAAAACACAACATCACAAATAAATCACAAATTGGCTTTTTACCAAAACAGCACATATCCGACCACATTTATTCTCTTCAGACTCTAACAAATACATCAATGACAAACAAAGAAAAATATTTGCATGTTTTATAGATTTTAAAAAAAGCATTCGACTCAATTTGGCATCATGGTTTATTTTACAAACTTCTGGCATTGGCGGAAAAACATTTGATATTATACAACACCTGTATGCAAACAGTAAATGTGAAATCAAAATGAGAAATCACAGAACAGTCCTTCCAGCAGGAGACAGGGATGAAGTCCAACCCTATTTAACATCTATGTAAATGATTTTGCAGTAGCTCAGGAGCAGTCCAGTATCCCTGGCCTCGCTCTATATGACACTGAGGTCAAATGTCTGCTGTATGCAGATGATTTAGTCCTGCTGTCTCCCACAGCAGAGGGTCTTTAGCAGAGCTTGTCCCTGCTTGAGGAGTACTGTCAGGAGTGGACCCTTACAGTCAACCTGGACAAAACCAGAGTCATGGCATTCCAGAAGAAGGCCAGATCTTAGGGAAACAAATACCAGTTCACCTACAGAGAAGAGGTCCTACAGCATAGCACCAGCTATAGTTATCTGGGCACTGAGATCAGTGCATCTGGGGGTTTTGGTCTGGCTGTAAAAGCATTGAGTGAAAAGGCTCGGAGGGCATTTTATGCAGTTAAAGCATGATTCGGCCATATGAAATTACCAATTAAAACATGGATTAAATTATACAACTCAATCATTAAAGCAATTCTATTATATGGATGTGAAATCTGGGGACCGGTCTTAAATTTTCAAAATTGGGATAAAACTGCAGTAGAATTTGCAAAGAATATTTTGGGGGTACATAGAGGCACTTCCAATACCATCTGGAGGACTGAATTAGGCTTATATCCCCTAAACATTGAAATACAGAAGAGATCTGTTCAATTCTGGCATCACCTCCATCAGTCTGATCAAGAGTCTATAAAATATAAAGCCCTCCTCGCCAATGAGATCCCACCAGTGTCTCATCCTCTAAATGCACTGGCTCTTAAACTAGTTAATGAAACTCAGCCCATGATTGGCTCCAGGTACAACTCTAAAATCATTATTAAAGACATTGAGAAAAATCTAAAAGATATTCATGATAAAACATTAAAAACTAAATTTGACCTCAAAAACAAACTCTAATGTTATTCGGACCTAAATAGAACCACACAATTGGCAAACTACTAATCAGTTAAACAATTTAAAGAGAAAACACCTCTCAAAATACAGATTAAGTGATCATGATCTAGAAATAGAGATAGGAAGACATAAGAAAGTCTGGACACCAAGAGAGCAGAGAATATGCAGACACTAAAGCAAATAGAGGATGAGAAACACTTCCTTCTCATCTGTCCCAAGTACCACACTGTGAGAGAAATGTTTTTCCCCAAATTTGAAACACTGAATCCATCATTCCTTATACTCATTGATACAGAGAAAATCCCCTATATACTTGGAGAGGATGACAGCACAGCTGTTAAATATGTGTCTGCCATTCACAATGTTAGACATAACTAATTCACTGTATACATTTCATTCATATTGTTTATATTCTCCTATTATCTATATGTATATATGTCTTTTAATTCTATTTAATAATTCTTAGTATTTAAGTGTTTAAATTGTCTTTTTTTAATTACTACTAATTGTTGTATTTATTATTGTATTATTATCTTATTTAAAACAGTTTGTATTTACATAACCTTAAGAGAGAGAGAGAGAGAGAGAGAGAGAGAGAGAGAGAGAGAAAGAGAGAGAGCAAATAATAGTCTCTGCTGTGCAATCAAAGCTCATGATTAGCTTGATCACAGCCAAGTCCACAACTTTTGCTCTGCACCCAGTCTCCAAACCAGACAGTAACAATCAGTTTAACAGTCTGTAATTAGCAGTGCTTACAGTGCTGAGATAAAAAAAAATAAAAAAATACTAATAAGAACATTAGTAAAATTTATGGACTGAAACAACATCTGCTCACAGAGGTTGCTTTTTCACTATTAGCAAGATATAATGGAATTCTCAGTTATGTTTAATTTAATTATCAACTTTGTCTCATATATTTCGGTAACACATAAGGTTACATTGGTTAACATTAGTAAATGCATTAGGTATCACAATCTAACAATGAACAATATACACTGATGAGCCAAAACATTATGACCACCTGCCTAATATTCTGTTGGCCCTCCACATGCTGCGCTGACCCGCCGAGGCATGGACTCTACAAGACCCCTGAAGGTGTCCTGTGGTATCTGCCACCATGACATTATCAGCAGATCCTTCAAGTCCTGTAAGTTGCGAGGTGTAGCCGCCGTGGATCGGACTTGTTGGTCAGTCGGACTGAGATCTGGGGAATTTGAAGGCCAGGGCAACACCTTGAACTCTTCATCATGTTCCTCAAGCCATTCCAGAACAATGTGTGCAGTGTGGCAGTGTGCATTATCTTGCTAAAAGAAGTCACTGCCATCAGGGAATACCATTGCCATGAGCAATGAAGTTTAGATAGATGGCACGTGTCAAATTGATGTCCACATGAATGGCCGAACTCAGGGTTTCCCAGCAGAACATTGCCCAGAGCATAACACTCCCTCCACCGACTTGTCGTCTTCCCACAGTTCATCCTGGTGCCATCACTCCCCCAGGTAAATGGTGCACACGTACATGGCCATCCATGTGATGTTAAAGAAAACGGGACTCATCGGACCAGACGACCTTCTTCCACTGCTCCAGGGTCCAGTTCCGATGCTCGCATGCACATTGTAGGCACTTTCAACGGTGGACAAGGGTCATCATGACAGGTCTGCGGCTACACAGCCCCATGCACAGCAGGGTGTGATGCACTGTGTGTTGTGACACATTTCTCCAATAACCATCATAAACATTTTCTGTGACTTGTGCCACAGTAGACCTTCTGTCGGTTCGGACCAGATGCGATAGCCTTTGTTGCCCTTGTGCATCGTTAAGCCTTGGACTCCCAACACCCTGTTGCCGGTTTGTGGTTTGTGGTTCCTTGGACCACTGTCAGTAGGTACTCACCACTGCTGACTGGGAGCACCCCACAAGCCTTGCTGTTTCAGAGATGCTCTAACCCAGAGTCTGTCAAATTTTTGTGAAAAAATATTAAAAAGAGGGTCCCTGCAAATACTGAGGATATGCGACTTTTTATATAAAGTCTGGCATCAACTCTAAATGTTAAAGGCGGCAGTTTTTGAGAAGGCAGCTGACCTTGAGGCAAATGCTCCTATCTTTTCATTGTTATTTTCATGATTTCTACAAGCTATAAAATTGAAAATAAAAGCAATATTTTGTGTGGGTTAATGTGTTGGAAAATAGCAATGAATTAATTTTTAAAGGTACATTTATATGTATATTTGTTACGGCGGGTGTACACGGTGTGCTTTTCAGGTGTCCCAATCATTTTTTTTCCAGTCAGGAGAGATCGCGTGAAAATTGTTGGTGCTCGTGTGATTTTAAAAATGTTTAAAAAAAAAAAAATTGGACGTTGTCGACTTGAATTCTTGAGGTTTGAGTGGTTGAACGAGCCGATTTGGCAATCTACCTGAAGTTGACCAATCAGGAGAAAGTGTTTCAACTCACCCGGTCAGTGAAAACTGAGTGTTCATGAAGCTTTTACACATTTGGAGAAAGTGGTCATGTTAAAACTGTGTTTTCCCATATTAGTCACAACAACTGTGAAGGATTCTACAAAAATGCCATGCTGTTCTCTGCTCTTCAAACAAATAATTTGCCATTCGGGTTGTGCTAGAAAACAAATCTTTATCACTCTAATGGACAGAGTTTTAACATTTTCGTCATGGGCTGGGTATCCAGATAATGTTGCAACTTAATCTTTTACGATCATCTTAACTCACACCCCATTCATCTTTCTAAGCCGTGTCGACTAACGTCCGCACTGGCTGGAAGAGCATACTCAGTGGCGGGCCAAACCGGTTCAGCACTCCAAGCGATGGCTGTTCTCCAGGTCTTTCAAACTAAGCTCCTCAATCAAATGGATGAGCAAGGATACGATCCAGAGACATTCAAAGAGCTACGCACTGCTACGGACTTAGCGCTGCGAGCCATGAAAGTCACTGCACAGGCCATTGGCAAGTCAATGAGCAACCCTATTGTTTTGGAATCGGCACATCTGGCTGACCCTCACGTAAATGTGTGACGTGGGAAAAGCTTCTCTATTTAATGCTCCAGTGTCTGCAGCCGGCCTTTTCAAAGGCTTTGTGAATAGAATTGCTGAGCGCTACGTCACAGCTCAGCAACAGTCACAGGCTATGAGACATTTTATGCAAAACAGAGCAGTACTTCATCACAACCGGCTTGCTCCCACTCTGTCTTGGGCCAGCGCCCGGCTAAAAACCCCACACCAGGTGCCTCCGTGCCACCAAATGTTGCCGCCGAGGTGCTGGTAAAGCCATGCAAGCTGTGGCCCAAATGAAGGCAGTTTGCACATTATGCACAACCGCTTCCCACTGGTGAGCGGCGCCTTATATCATGTACATACAAAGATTGCAAAAAGAGTACAGCGCTCACACAAGATGCTCACACTTTTTTCAATAAAGGGCTTTCCCACTTCAAAGCCCACATATTTTGCACAACCGCTTCCCAATAGTGAGCAGTGCATTATATCTTGTAATGAACTGCAAAGATTGCAAAAAGATTACAGCACTCGTTGCACATGCACGAGACATTTTTTCAATAAAGAGCTTTCCCTCTTCAAAGCCTCACATTATGTGCAATCGCTTCCCAATGGTGAGCGGTGCATTATTTAATGTTATGAACATACCAAATTTTCCTCTGTCCCGTTACGTGGACACGGGGTGAGCTCTTAGTGGTATTCCGACTGGGTGCTAAAAAATGATCGAACATGGTTATACGATACAATTTGCACAGCGGCCGCCCCGTTTCAACGGTGCTCTGTCTTCCATGGTTCCATCCGAAGACTCACCAGTGTTATGAGCCAAAATACACAATCTTCTTGCAAAGAATGCGATAGAGGTTGTTTCATATGAATTAATAAGCCTGCTGTCCTGCTGTGTGAATGCGTGGCAAGTCCTCACAGGCATGTGAGAGCTGGTGTTTACAATGATCAAGCACAATCTGTGGTCCAACCACACGATATGCCGGTGTTGGGTGCACAGACTGCGACACACACAGTGGTATTTACAGTGTTTATTTCCTCGTTCTGGAGAAGGATGGCAGGCTTCGGCCCATTCTAGTTCTGAGATGCTTGAATCGCACACTCGCGACGTGCCCATTCAAAATGTTATCTCAGAAACAGATCTTATCGCACATTTGTCTTCAGGACTGATTTCGTCAATAGATCTGAAGGACGCGTACTTCATGTACCAATTGCACCATGTTACAGGCGACTTTTTTAGATTCACAATCGAGGGAACTGCATATCAATTTAAAGTCCATCATTTCAGTCTGTCTCTGGCTCCCTGCATGTTCACAAAATGTATCAATGCAGCGCTCGCCCCATTGAAAATGAATGGTGTGTGTGTTTTGAATTACTTCAGCGATTGGTTATTACTAGCCAATCAGAGGCACTAATGAGTGTACACAGAGACTTGCTGTTTTACCATATGGAAAATCTGGTCTAATGTCAACTGGGCGAAAAGCACACTTTTCCCCAGCCAGTAAATCTCCACCATTCTTTGGTATCTGTTTCAGTTCAAACTGAAAAAACATGTTCGCTGAAGTAATTTCATTTTCATGTGCATCACAGTAACTCGCCACTGTCTGGCTGCTCAAGCACCATGGACAGTGCCAGCCTTCTACCAACAGGGTGTTATGCTGGGTCAAATGTTCAGAAAGAAAGTGCTGACCACAAATGCATCCAACACAGGTTGGGGCATGGTGTGTAATGGACGCCTGACTTTCGACACCTGGAATCAGGTGCAAAACGGCCATGACATGTCAACCGCCTAGAGCTACTGGCTGTCTTTCTAGCTTTGAGGTGCCAATATAGGCAAACATGATTTAATCATAAAGTTCCTTAGAGGAGCAAGATGATTAAATCCACCTCAGCCAGCTACAGTCCTGACTTGGGACCTAATGTTGGTCCTAAAAGTGCTCACAGGGCCCCCCTTTGAGCCTTTGGACATTGGATTTGCGCATGCTCTCCATTAAGACCGCACAACTGCTGGATCTGGCCTCAGTAAAATGGGTCAGTGACTTACATACACTATCAACTGACAATTCATGTCTGAAGTTTGGCCCCAGTCTTTCAAAAGCCACTGTCAAACCTTAGAAAAGGCTATGTGCCTAAGTTTCTAACCACGCCCTTCAGAGCGCAGGTGGTTCATCTACAAGCCTTCTTCCCTCCTCCATTTAATTCGGATGAGGAACCATCCTTGCATTTGTTATGCCCTGTGCGGGTGCTACACGCATACTGTCTGATTAGCTCTTTGTGTGCTATGGAAGACGCATGAAAGGAATGTCCATCTCCAAGAAAAGACTTTCTCACTGGATCGTTGATGAGATTGCCATGGTTTACAAGTCGCAGGGTAAGATTTGCCCATTTGGTGTTAAAGCACACTCAACTAGAGGCTTGGCCTTCTCATGGGCATGGACGAACAGTGTGTCTTTGTTTTGTAGCATGATGGTCTTCTCAAAACACATTCGCAAGGTTTTACAACCTAGACGTAACGTCTCTCTCTTCACAAGTCCTCTCTGTTTAGAGCGCTTGCTATTTGTTTTGCCAAACATATACTTATGCCCCTTTCTTTAAGTACGGGCTCCCCATCATTTTACACAACCGCCTGCATTCATGCTGTTGTAATTTACCATAAAGTCACAAGCACTTTCATTATAAATAAACTCCCTTCCCGACTGGGTTCGTGAAGGGGTTAATTCATACTACATGACTATAGTTCATATATTCATTCTGAGTGCTCACCTCCTGACCCAACATGAGGGTCACTCAATTGCAGCATACTCATGTTGGTCGCCGTCCAATGGGACTGCGGCATCATGTTCCTCTCTTGGAGATTATGTCGTGTAGTGCGGTGTGATTGGATTCTGTTCCCCATATGCGTTAGCAAAACGCAATGTCAAGTGTACTGAGTCGGAGCTCAAAGACCATAGCCAATATTAGAATATTGCCATTATTGTAGAGAGGTTTCAACTAGGTCATGTGGAAGGACACTCCCCATATGCATTAGCAAAACGCAATGTCTCGTTCCCTTTGTCTCAGGGAATCGATGTTACATACGTAACTGAAATGTTTATTTAATTTTTTTAAGAAGACTGAGCAACATTGGGCCACTGTATTTTACCAGCCTTTGGTTGTGTTTTTCCCAGATATGTGTTTTATGAAGTTTTATGCATATTCTGTGCTAAAAATTCCAACTCTAATTAAGATTTAGCTAACGAGCACATGTAGTTTGCTCGCACATACTGTGCTACAAGACTGCGCCATCACAGAGTCACGGGGTTGTATTTGTTCCCCTTTTTCATGTTTAATTTATATAAATAATATATATATAAAATGCAGTGGTGGGCCGTGCATTTAAAGTCTAGGCCTTTAGTGTGATTCGTGCCATTATGAAAACACAGTTTCACAATGAATAAGACACCCTATGCCTTTGGGCATTATACATTATGTCCCAGCTGACTAATAATACCAATTGACATTTTAAAAACATGTCCACACATGAAAGCCAGAACTTGAAACCACACTTAATGCTCAAGCAAGCCTAATTTTTACTGCAGCATGACTATTTGTGAAATGAATGTCTCCTGAACAGACATTCAAAAATCATAATTTTTTATATGAATCTACCAAGGAGGTCTATAATACCTGGAAAAATCTATCTAATAATATTTGCAATTTAATTGTTGCTTGCAATAAATGTAGTTTCATCAGGGTACACATTTATGCTGTGTTCCATTCAAGTTGGATGAGGGATATTCCTACTTGATATCTCCAACCATAAATGCATTACATTCCCCGATATTCGGAAGATGACGTTTAAGGAAACAAAACTGCAATGCTGCTGTTAGCTTTGCAGGGGTTTGACTCTCATTAGAGATGTCTCCTAGCAACCCAGCTGTTAAACAGTTCTGCAGTGCTAGCATTTGTTCTTCATGTGTACGATTATCAAAAGAGATTATAATTGACCATGTTTTATACACCTGTTTCTGCAGGCATTTGTTAAACAAGCTTAATATCACGTAATGTGGGAACAAACTCATTTATCGATATTACTTAATAAAGTGAATGTTTATCACTTAATTTGTATATCTCCCTGAGTGTTGACATGTTTGTGTGACATCATGCACCTGCATCTCGACAAAATCGGAGTTGAGAATTTCTGCAGGAGCCTATAAGTTGTAAAATCCGACTTTCTGAGTTGAATGGAACCCAGCACTACTTTTCAAAACTTGATCCAACACTGAATGCTCAAGCAGCCTAATTTACACGTACAAAATTCCTGATGTTGCTATAACAATGCAAAAAGCACTTACCAATTTACTTGAAGTGAAAATCAGTCCTCCTTTCCTGTTTAATAAATTAAGCAATCACACAGTCATACAGAACATCTTAGGTTTGTAAATCCATAAGGATCTCTTTCTCAACGGCAATACCAGCACTGATGACAGCTGACTAATCAGCAAGATCTTGCAGTCTTCGATTTCAAATTACGTACATCACTTAAAGCGTGATTGCATTACTCAAGGCCAGCTAGAAGGCTTCGACTGGGACATATCCTAAAGACCACACCCACCAAGAACAAATAAATCAATGAATGAATCTGACAATCTGACATTAGACGCGCATTCATTTGCACTTTTGAGGGATTCTGTGGAAATTCTGAAGGTCTGAGGGGGTGGAGCTCAGACTCACGCGCTGCTTCGGGCATGCGATTTGTGAAACAGCTGTCACGCTTCACTTGTAAGCATCAAGGAATAAATTCTGACTAGATAAACTTTGTGTTTTTCTCTATTTGTTTGTAGTTTAATTAAGAGTGGAAAGCGATTTAAAAATACATAGGCAAAAAGGTGATTGAGAATGAAAGGATGAAAAATATTTATTTATTTGGCATGTTAGGCCAGCAGAGAAGGTTTTGCTGGCCCTGAGAATTCACCACTGATAAAATGATGGTCATTCACTGTGTTATTGATGCTTTGTATTAAAATGTGATTCTTTCTTGTTATAATAGTAATGAGAAAAGAAAGACACACAGTTTGTATTTTATTTTTAATTGCATATTTTATTTGTATATGTCTGCCCACTATATGATCACAATCAACTTGTAAAGTTATATGTCTGAGAGCAGAGCCTCATATCTCTCACTGTTGACGACTAAGCAACATTGGGCCAATGTATTTTACCAGCCTTTGGTTGTGTTTGTCCCAGGTCCAATAAAAAGAAAATCTGAGTGACCATCCACCTGCTCTGAGAGTAAACTTATCCACACAGACACAGATATACAGTATACAGTATATATATATCACTTTCAGCCAGTGCAGCCCCTGGCCTTGTCAGTTTCCTTTTTTATTTCTCATCTGGCTTATGTCTTATAATGATAAAGAGCGCGGAAATTCATGTGATTGCTCAGGAAGTCGTGTCGTGTACGATTGCACCTGTACAATTTTCAGATAAACTGACTTATAATGTGTGCAGGGGTTCACGAGTCGACCTCCCGAGTGTCAGAACTCACACCGTGAATGCCCGGTCTTAGTATATGTTGAAATTAACATTAACTAAGATGAATAAATGCTGTGAAAATATTGTTCAATGTAAGTTCATGTTAACAAATGTAACCTTACTTTGAATTGTTACCAATATTTCTTCTAAAATTCCTTAGAAGCAATACAAGTAAACAGAAATTAGACAATTGTTGACATAAAGCAATAGTATAGAACTATAAAATAAATGTTGACAGCATAGCTCAGATAATTTGGACTTGGAAGAATTTGATGATAAATGTTTGCATTCATATTGAGATCTCTGACTTTTGTTTGCAGACTTTGGTATCCTGGAAAATCAAGGCAAATCTAGGCACAGTTTGAGACATTGTCAGGATCTCTTCTGAAACTCTAGAGGACATACATTTGATCAACTGGGTGCTTGCATTTACATTACAGATTTATTAAACTGTCAATTTAGCAACAGTAGGTCGAAAGTTTTGCTGCAGAAATCAGTTTTTCAGATGAAATGTCTACAGAGCACCAAAAGCGAGTTGTATTTTGATGTAATACAGTCAACAGGAATACATATTTTATTTACTATGTGCCCAAACCCCAACCCTAAACCTAAACATCAGTGGGGTAAAAATATTAGTTTTTTAATGTTAATGAAAATTCAACCTCCAAATTCAGCCCACCATTGTTTATGTGAATGCAATTATTTCCTGGTTATGGGACTAGAACCTGTCTTTCGGAGTTGGTAGTGCAGTGTGCTATCAGTGTTAGAGGGAAATGTGATCACGCTTATGCAAAAAACTCTGATGGATGAAGCCGCTTGTCAGTAATTCAGCTTAATAGGGTTGATTTCAGGGTCTATGAACATTCGGAAGCAACATGCTAATTTCCCGTGTGATCATTGTACATAATGGTAGATGCCTTTATCTGAAGCAACATACAGTGCATTCAAGGTATTCCTTTTTTTCCCCGTTCATGCCTACCCTGGGAATCGAACCCATAACCTTCACATTGCTAGTGCCATGCTCTGAAATATGAGAAGCAGGAGACTTAAGCAAAAGTAGTGATTGTCTCTCCGTTTAATCCCTTTGCTGTATAGGTGAAACAGTTGAGATAGAGATCTCATATATGATTTTCCTTTCTTTTGGGCTTAGAGCTTTTGCTTATGTGCAAAATTTTCTGTGCAAAATAGGGTAGATCCCACTCATGATTTTGGTTATATGTGGTTCAAGGCAACACGGTGAACAATTTTAATACCAAGCTGACCTTTCATGAATTTTCACAGAAAAAACGGATGTTACGTGTGAAAGGAATAACAGTATTTTCTCAGACATATATGCGGCACTGTGCTTTTGGGTGCTTTCAGTTGAAATAGCAACTACATCTGAGCTCAGCAGTGTGATTTTAAAATGCATATGCAGCCTGTCAGATTGCTAAAAGAAAAAAAAAAATGTTTAACAGTAGTACCAGTTCCTCATATTTGCAAACTCTGAGTGCAATTTCCCAGGAAAAGGTTGATTGATTCATTATACAAAATACATTATATTTTCTTATAACCTATAAATCTTAAGTTTCTTTCATACTGAGCTGCAGCTGGCCAGACATTTGGAACAATTAGATGATGGGTTAGATGGATTTTATTTTCCCTGTTTCAGATTGTAGCTTCCATCAAATATTATGACATCAGCCTTATTTTTTATTTTTTATTTTTACTTTCTGTATTGTACCATGTAAATTTAGTTTCATTCTTCAAAAACAGAATGCATTATACAATGGATGAACAGTGTTAGGTTGGTTTTAGTGTAACTGAGCCTCAGAAATGTTTAAAAATAATATCTATTCTCATGTTTTTTTTAGATGTGTTTACATCTTACATTTCAGTGGATCTTATTTTTCTGGCTAGTTGTATGTTTATTATGTGTCTTGGGCTTGACAGTGACAGTTTTGCTATTATGAATTCCAATGTGGTTAGTCTGCAAATAGATTTATGGTGAATTACTCAGAAACACCTTATTTGAGTAGCAGTTTGCTACTCTCAGGAACTCCTTGCTTGTGCCGGGAGACATTAAGCAGTAAATTGGTGTTGTATGTGGTAGCAACCGGCCCTCTGGGATCTGTTTGGGTGGGAGGTCAGGTTTGTTGTTGTGTCTCCCCATGGCTTTGAGAAATTAGGATACAAACTAATGCACTACAATCAGCCTCTGCTTAACTGTCACCTATGTGCCCTGAATTATGGCTGCACAGTCTACGAATGCCAAAGTGCCACTTTAAAGTTATCTGAACAATTAAAAGGACATTTTGACCTTAACCTTTAATGATGACCAATGGATAACAGATTGTTTTAATGCTGCTAAATCCAGTTTTTGAATCCAGTTAAACTGCTGCCACACAATGCATTTAGAATAATCTTTGGCTAACACATACCCACAGGATAAAGGGCAGTTAAGGCTTTGTTTCGTTTGGAACATTTGCCTGTGCAGCTCTTTGTAGCTGCTTGTCTTATCTCAGCTTTGTGCAGCTGTGTTTGATTTTGAGAGAAATGATTGCTGTGTATAGAACAGGAAAGTGTCTGAACAAAACAGATAGGATGAGTCATCTACCACTGACAGTGATGAACCTGGTTAAACCAAGAGGGTGAAAAATAAAGAACTTTATTGGACCTTCACAGACGTATGCTTCAACTCAATGTGAAAGCTCAGATACAGAATCAGTTCCCTGCCTGTCACTCACTCGACGTTGTATCAATGTAGTGACACTAGGGGTTCGATCATGAGAGCCCCAATCACCTTTGCTTAAAATAGAAAAGGCCAATGAGAATTGGTGAGTGGAATTTGCATGACACTCTCCGCCCCAGACATACGGGTATAAAAGCAGATGGCGTGCACCACCATTCAGATTTTTCAGCCGAATGCATGTTGTGTTCCTCCTCTCACCTTTCGCTACGCTGCTGGATTCTTACGCTGCATATAAGCGGTCACCCTCGTACGGTCGAGTGTTGTGCTTCCCCTGGGCACTTCGGCAGCTGAGTCTGCGGGTGCTAAAAGAGTATATTCAAAAGAGTATATTTACTTCTAAAAGAGCTCGCGCAAACGCTTGCCATCTTTTTAAAGATGTCCTTCCGTGTTTGTGCTACTGGATGTGGCCGTTATCTCTCCCCTCCGGATACCCATGAAATTTGTCTCTGGTGCTTGGGGTGCCAGCATGATGAGGTGGCTTTCGTGGAAGGGTCGTGTTCTCATTGCCAGAACATGCCCATGAGAACGTTGTGGTTGAGGCTCAATTCCTTCTTCATGAAGCAAGGAGCAACCGCGGCTGCTCCCCAACCTGGTCCGTCCTGGGCTGACGCTCAGCCGGCCGGGTCGGCAAGCACTGTGGGCGATCTGGATGTGGACATGGGAGCATTTCCACCGGCTCAGCCCCCGTAGACCTCCCATCCCCCAGCATGCTCGTTCTATCCGGAAGAGCTGTCGAGCGATGCAGGTGGTCCACCTCATGGCGGGTTTAATGTGTCATTTGTGGCTCGCGATGAGGGTGGGCTTCTGCTATCAGAAGCGGACAAATCTTCTGAGCTCCCTCAGGCAGATGCTGAGATGGCAGCTGTGCTTGCCCGGGCGGCTGCGAACATCGGGCTGAAGTGGAACCCTCCACCCTGCCCTGAGTGTTCGCGGCTGGATGATTGGTTTCTGGGCTCGGAGCATGACTCACGGCCACGCTGTGAAGTGCACGAGGAGCTAACAAAGTCGTGGAAGGCACCTTTATCTGCCCGTACACACTTCGCGGGCTCATCCACTCTGACTACTGATATGTTGAGCTCCCCCAGGTAGAGCGCGCTGTAGCGGTACATTTATGCCCTCACCACCTTGTGCAACCGACTAAGGCTCCCTTCCAAGGCCTGTAAGTTCTCTTCCTCATTAATGACGATGGCTTACAGGGCCGTGGGTCAAGCCACTTCCCTGCACACCATGGCCATCCTGCGGGTCCACCAGGCCAAGGCGCTGAAAGATCTGCACGAGGGTAGAACCCAGGGCTGATAAAGGAACTGCATACTGCGACTGACCTCGACTTACGGTGACAAAATTCACGGCGCACGCCCTGGGCCGGACGATGTCCACTCTTGTGGTCCAAGAGCGGCACCTGTGGCTCAACCTTGCGGAGATGCGTAACGCTGAGAAAGTTCACTTTCTCGATGAGCCCATCTCCCAAGGGGGGCTTTTTGGCAACACAGTCGAGGATTTCCCCCATCAGTATTTCCCCCATCAGTTCTTGATTGTGAGGAAGCAGACTGAGACGATTAAGTACATCTTGCCGTGGGGCGACTCGGCCACCATCAGGCCTCTGAAGTCCCGCACCCCGTCTGCTTCTCGCCAGAGTCGTTCCCCTGCAGTGCTTGCCCCGGCTACCATACCATTGGAGCCTGTATGCCGGCCTCAGAGAAAAAGATCCTTCCACGGGAAGTCGGCTCCACCTGCCCATCAGCTGGCCCCCAAGATCCCCAGATGGGCTTTGAGGCGGCCCTGACACGGGCAGCCCAGAAATGACCGGTCTGGCTCGGGTGATCTCTCCAGCCCCACCATCGCCCCTGGGCCAGCACGTGGTGAGTATTCCATCACACCCACATGGTCAATAAAAGAGCAGTTTCCTCATTTCCTGGGCCAGCGCACTCACGACGGCCAGGCGTTGGAAGTCTTTTCAGTCAATCAGGCGAATGCGATTACCTCCCATTCCCTCGTTCTCCGTTGAGAGACAGCCGGCGAACAGGTAAGTATGCTGGCCACCGTTGCAGGCTTGCGGAGCAGCACGTCCCCCTTTGGCTGTCTTCCATGTGGGGTGCCTGCTCTACCTTGCCACGAACCACCCTGCCCGGGCACAGTAAGTCCAGTCGTCCCCTTGGTGCTGGTTAGTGCTCTCCAGCCCCTCGCGGTGGCTCATCAGGACGATTCGCCTCAGCTACGTGATCCAGTTCCTGGCGTCGGTACGACATCAGGATTGGTTTGCGGCCATAGACCTGAAGGACGCGTACTTTCACGTATCGATCCATCCTCAACACAGACCCTTTCTTCAGTTTACCTTCAAGGGACGAGCATACCAGTACAAGGTCCTCCCCTTCGGTCTGTCCCTGTTCCCTCACATCTTTACCAAGGTACCAGAGGCTGCCCTGGCCCTGCTGAGGGAGAAGGGCATACGCATTCTCAATTATCTCGATGACTGGCTAATCCTAGCTCACTCGCGAGACCTATTGTGTGCACACAGGGACCTCATGCTTCAGCACCTCGACTGACTCGGGCTTCAGGTCAACTGGGAGAACAGCAAGCTCTCCCCTGTGCAGAGCATCTCTTTTCCCGGTATGGAGTTGGACTCAGTCACTCTCAAGGCAAGTCTTACGACCAAACGTGCTCTGTCAGTGCTGAAGACCTTCAGGCAAAAGATAGCGGTGCCAGTAAAACAATTTTAGAGGCTCCTGGGACATATGTCATCCTCAGCGGCAATTCTCCCCCTCGGGTTGATGCATATGAGACCGCTTCAGCACTGGCTACAGACTCAATTCCCAAGGTGGACATGGCACCACGGCACCTGATGTTTGACCATCACGCCACAGTGCCATCAGACATTCAGCCCTTGGTCGGACCTGGCATTTCTACGGGTAGGTGTTCCCCTAGAGCAGGTCTCAAGGCGCGTCATGGTCACGACAGATGCCTCGAACTCAGGCTGGGGCGCCGTGTGCAACAGGCAGGCTGTCTCAGGGCTCTGGACGGTGCCCCGACTCTTCTGGCACATCAACTGCTTAGAGTTTCTGGCGGTATTGCTGGACCTGAGGAGGCTTTGGCCGTTGATTCAGGGCAAGCATGTGTTGGTCTGGACCGACAACACAGCGACCGTAGCATACATAAACTGCCATAGCATACATAAACTCCTCTGGTGTCAGCAGACATTGAAATCTCTGCGAGCCACTCATCTTCTGGGCATCCTTAACCATGCAGCGGACGTGCTCTCACGGCAGGTAATTCTTCACGAGGAGTGGAGACTCCACCCCCACATAGTCCAGATGATTTGGGAAAGCTTTGGGGAGGCACAGGAGTCTCCTCCCAAGAATCCTCTCAATGCCCCCTTTGGTACTCCCTGTCCGAGGCCCCCCTCAGCACAGATGCCTTGGTGCACAGTTGGCCTCAGGGGCTGTGCAAGTATGCGTTTCCTCCAGTGAGCCTCATTGCACAGACTCTGTGCAAAGTCAAGGAGGACGAGCATTAAGTCCTGTTTGTTGTGCCATATTGGCCCAACCAGACTTGGTTCTCGGATCTGATGCTCCTGGCAGTAGCACCTCTTTGGCGCATTCCCCTGAGGCAAGACCTTCTCACTCAAGGGCAAGGCATGCTCCAGCACCCACAGCCAGACCTCTGTAATCTTCACGTCTGGCTCCTGGACAGGACACGGAAGACCTAGTGGGAAGTAAATACAATCACTCAGGCCAGAGCCCCCTCTATGAGGTGGCTGTATGCCTTGAAGTGGCGTCTCTTCGCGAACTGGAGCTCTTCCCGTGGGGAAGACCCACAGAGATGCGCCGTCGGGTCTGTGCTGTCTTTCCTTCAGGAAGGGCTGGAGAGATGGCTGTCTCCCTCTACCCTGAAAGTGTACATGGCTACCATAGCAGCTTACCACAATACACTGGATGAGTGACCCTCACAACAGTGCGACCTGATCAACAGGTTCCTCAAGGGTGCAAGGAGGTTTAATCCTCCTATACTGTGCCTGATTTCCTCTTGGGATCTCTCTGTGGTCCTACCTGCCCTACAGAGAGCCCCCTTTGAGCCCCTGGAGCAGGCCGAGCTCAGCACTTTGTCTCTGAAGATGGCCCTCCTGGTGGCGCTCACTTCCATCAAGAGCGTGGGGGACCTGCAGGCGCTCTCTGTCACCAGCGAATGCCTGGAGTTCGGGCCAGCACACTCTCACGTGATCTTGAGATCCCAGCCTGGTTACATGTCCAATGTCCCACCACTCCTTTTCGGAACCAGGTGGTGAACCTGCAAGCGCTCCCTTCAGAGGAGAAAGACCCAGCCTTGTCATTGCTGTGTCTAGTTCACACCCTGTGCATCTATCTGGACTGCACACAGAGCTTTAGATGCTCAGAGCAGCTCTTTGTCTGTTTTGGAGGACAGCAGAAGGGGAAAGCTGTCTCCAAGCAGAGGCTAGCCCATTGGATTGTGGATGCCATTTCTCTCGCATACCAATCTCAGGTCTTGCCATGCCCCTTGGGAGTCCGGGCGCACTCCACTAGAGTTGTTGTGTCCTCCTGGGCACTGGTAAGGGGGGCCTCTCTTGCAGACATATGCAGAGCTGCAGGTTGGGCTACACCCAATACCTTTGCATGGTTTTATAACCGATGCATAGACCCAGTTTTGACCCGAGTGTCACGTGGTAACAGCAGGTAGACCGGGCAGCCGGTTGGGTGTATTGTTTGCATTGCACCTTTCCCCTTTTTCAAAGGTGATAATGTGCACCTTTTTGTCCACAACAGTTCCCCGTATCTGGCGAACCCCGGATGCCTCTTTAATTCTTAAGCACTGTCCGGTGACGAACTCACCGGAGGAGTAGCGACACCAGGATCAGTACTCGTGGTATGCCCCTTTTCAGGTGAGCCCATGTCCTCGGTCTCAGTGCTCCATGCGTGGTGATTCCCCTTTGGTAATCCCGTATAATGAGTTTCCACTGTTCGGTTTCCCCTTAGGTGAACCCTGTGTTCCCCTCGCCAGAGCTTTCTCTGCCTCAGCCACTGTTGCTGCATACCCTCTCTGTAGATAGGTCCTCCGGTGGTATCATTCCATATATGCTTGGCAGGAAATTACTTGACATCAAATCAGGAAAGGCACTGGAATGTCACGACGTGGTTTAGCGCTCACTGTGTGGCACACAGCAGCTTGTCTGTGTCCACTCTTCCATACCTCGTGACACGGTTCAGCACCTGCGGCGTTTCCTATGGGAACCCCTAGTGTCACTACATCGACACAATGTCATGTGAGTGACAGACAGGGAATGTCTTGGTTACTGATGTAACCTCTTTTCCCTGATGGAGGGAACGAGACGTTGTGTCCCTCCTGCCGTGGCGCTGAACTGGCTGCTGACATGGCCGGGACTCTCTATCGGCTCCTCAGCATAAATCTGAATGAGTGGTGCACGCCATCTCCTTTTATACCCGTATGTCCGGGGTCGGAGAGTGGCATGCAAATTCTACTCACCAATTCTCATTGGCCTTTTCTATTTTAAGCAAAGGTGATTGGGGCTCTCAAGATCGAATCCCTAGTGTCACTACATCGACACAATGCCTCGTTCCCTCCATCAGGGAACAGAGGCTATATCAGTAACCATGACGTTTTCATGTTCCTTGCCTCATTTTGATTCTTGTAATTAAAAATTTTTATTGATTCAAAAGTACACAACAGAGAAAAACACAACACACATTGAATCAACATTTAATATTTAAGCCCCACTAATATCCCTCCCCAATCACCAACCCCACCCTAACCCCCAGCAAACACCCCTGTGGTCACATATAATAATATACACACACACACACACACACACACACACACACACAAAAGAGTCCCCCCCAAAAAAAGCTAAATAATTACCCCATTTCCTGACAAACAAGTCCTTAAACCCCAGCCTTCTATTTGCCACCTCCTTGAAAGCTGCCACCCTCCCCATCTCCGCACACCATTCCATAAATGATGGCGCTCTGTCCGACTTCCAACCCCTTAAAATAACTTGCCTGCCAATCATGACACTGGTCAGAACCCAATTTTTTATATGCTTACCCCACAAATTTATGACTGCTTCATCGCCTAAAATACAAAGTCTGGGGCAAAGTAAAATTTTAGTGCCCAAAACATCACACAAACAACTCTGAACCTTCAACCAAAATTCTTGGATCTTAACACACCCCCAAAAGACAGGGTTTGTGTCTCCAACTTCTGATTGTAATCGCCAGCAGGTGGGTGTGTCTTTTAGACCAAGCCTTTACAATCTAGGGGGGGTCCAGTAGTATCTATGTAAAATCTTCAATTGCATAAGACGCACCTTTGCATCTCTAGATGCAGACTTGACTTTTTTAGAATCCTACCCCAAACTCTCTCCTCCATTATCAAATTTAAATCTTTCTCGCATAATCTCTTGAGAGAAGTTGAAGCTCCGTCCCCCAGACTCTAAATTAGCAGGAGTAATACACTGATGCCTCATGACCTTTTCCAAAAGCAGTAATTAGGGGTGTGTGTGCTACTCCCAAAAACAATACAGAGCAGGTGGCACAGCTGTAAATACCTATAAAACTGAGATCTGAAAAGTCCAAAATGTTGAACCAAAATTTCAAAAGATCTCAACACTCCACTCTCATATAGTTCACCGAGTGTAGTAACCCCCCTCACAATCCACTCTGACCAGCAGAAAGGGGACTTATTGATACATAATTTAGGGTTCAGCCATATGCTTGAGGCAACATTTATTTAAATGTCTGAATTAAACACTCTGGACACTTTTGTCCATACCGAGTGCAAATGCGAGATAATGGGGTGTAACTTAACTCATTTGATAAGTTTAATAGAAAGGCTTCGCAAAGGCAAAATAGGGGCAATAACTTCCTGTTCAATACAAAACCAGGGAGGGGCTCTTTCAGGTGGAAGCGAACAATGAGCCAAATGTCTGAGACCGAATGCATAATAATAAAACAAAATCTTGGGTAGGCCTAGCCCACCTTTGTCAATCGGCCTATGTAACTTATTAAAATGCAATCTAGGATGCTTACCATTCCAAATGAAGGACTTCGCTATGCTATTAAATTGATTAAAATAAGATAGGGGGACATCTACAGGGAGAGATTGTAGCAGGTAGTTGAATTTTGGAAAACAATTCATTTTAATAACATTAACCTTCCCAATCAGAGATAAATGTAATGAAGCCCACCTGCCCACATCGCTCGAAAAACTTTACATTAAGGGGTCAAAACGAACTCTAGCTAAATCAGACAAATTTACTCGGAATAAAATGCCCAAATACTTAATGCACTGTTTGGGCCACTGGAAGGCGCCTGGCTGGAAAGCCGTTACTGGGAAGTACACTGTCAGAGCCAAAGCTTTGGATTTAGACCAATTAGCTATGTATCCAGAGAATTTAGAAAAGGAATTAATAATTCTAGGAGGCAAGGCATAGATCTAATGGGGTAAGAGACGAATAATAAAATATCATCTACGTAAAGCAAAAGCTTATGCACCATACCTCCCGCCACCACTCCTGGAAAATCATCTTCCCTTCTTATCGCAGCTGCTAATGGTTCCAGGGCAAGATAGAACAATAATGGGGAAAGAGGGCACCCGAGTAAAATAATCTGAAATTAATCCATTTGTTTGTACCGCTGCTACCATGTGTCTATAAAGTAACTTAATCCATCCAATAAAAGTATTCCTGAACCCATATATTTCCAAAA
Source organism: Myxocyprinus asiaticus (assembly GCF_019703515.2). Taxonomy (NCBI): domain Eukaryota; kingdom Metazoa; phylum Chordata; class Actinopteri; order Cypriniformes; family Catostomidae; genus Myxocyprinus; species Myxocyprinus asiaticus. The sequence goes on along the minus strand of NC_059363.1, from coordinate 12,335,457 downwards.
TCTTAAAAAGATAATCCCATTCTACCATATCAAATGCCTTTTTGGCATCAAGTGAGTTTCTGATCATTCGCCACTGACCACATAATATTGATGAAACACCTAATGTTACCAGAGGAGCTGCAGCCCCGAATAAACCCCACCTGATCTATATGTATAAGGGATGTCATAACTTTACTTAATCGACAATATTTTAACATCTAGCTGAATCAGGGAAATTGGATGGTAACTCTTACACTCGCTTGGATCTTTGTCCTTTTTAAGAATCAGACTGATCCAGGCTTGTATCATGGTTGGCGGAAACTTTCCATTCTTTAATGATTCTAACAAATGTGGAGCCAATTCTGTAGCATAAGATCTAAAGAATTCAACGGCAAAACATCTGGCCCTGGAGCCTTGCCTGTAGGCAAGGCCTTGATTACCTCGCCAAGCTCTTCCAAGGTTATCTCAGAATCAAGAGAATTTTTTTGCTCATTCATCAATTTCGGGAGATCTAATGGTTCCACAAAGTTTCTAATGTCTTCATCAGTAGATGAAGACGTGGAACTATAGATCAAAACAGATACACTGAAGTGTCAAATATATGATTTCTTTTTCTCTATATGTGGCAACACCTCTAAACTCACCAGGGTGTGATCTGAGACTAAAATGTTTCCAACTGAGCAATCAACAACAGATGAAATGAGGGACTTAGATATAAACAAAAATAATAATAAAAAAAATTCTATTCTAGAATAAATCTTATGGACGGATGAAAAAAATGTATAGTCCCTACCAGATGGGTTCAAAAGTCTCCAAATATCTGTAAGACCAAGATATTTACACATCCTATGAAGCATCAGTGTTGCTCTAGGTGGCTTACACACTTTTGCTTCACTATGATCAAGGAGTGAGTCCATCAATAAATTAAAGTCTCCTCCCAATATTATATAATGAGGGGTGCCAGCGGCTTGCAACATCCCTTCAAGATCTATAAAAAAGCCCTGATCATCAGCATTAGGTGTGTAAATATTAGCCAAAATCAACCTTTGCCCCTGAATTTCTGCTAAAACAATAATGACTCTTCCTAATTTATCTTTAATCTGTTTGAGACATTTTAATTGTGGATGCTTACTTATCAATGTAATTACTCCCCTGCTCTTACTTGAGCCAGCACTAAAGAAAACATGTCCACCCCATATCTTCCCAAATTTTCCAGCTTCCTGTGGGGAAAGATACATTTCTTGAAGAAACACGATATCATATTTCTTACGTTTAAGAAAATAAATAACCTTCCTTCTTTTTATGGGGTTCCCCAACCCATTCACATTCCACGTGGAGAGACACAATCCACTCATATTAACATTTGACATTTTGACATATTAGAAAAAATAGATTGTGTGTCAAAAATAAAATTATAAAGACCACATTCCACATTGATGCCACAATCAACCCCTGAACTTTCCCCCGAACAAAAAAAAAAAACAGAAAAATGAAAAACATGCGCATTAACCCCACGCATGACAGCGCCAACCAGCGTCCATCCCTCTAAACTCAAATAGTCCATGTATGCCTACGAGAGCCCCCGCGACAACTTTGCCGTCGGATTGCTCAATTCTGGTGTTTCTATACAAAAATTTGTAACACAGAATTACACAACAGAAGATAATCTATAAAACAAACTCCAGCCATTAGGAGGGATAAACACAATAAAAATAAATAAATAAATAAATAAATAAAGGGACGTTCAGTTTCCTCGGACAGTCAAATGAATGTTCAGTGAGCCAGCCCATTCGGCCGTTACCTGAGTGGAACAGATGCCCTAATCACTCTAACTAATGATTTGCAAGAAATATTCCACAAAACAAACTGCATCCAATAGGAGGCATAAGTACAAAGAATGTGCAGATACCTCCACAAACTTTCCCGAAGGAGTGTTACTTCACAAAACAAACTCCAGCCGCTAGGCAAAACCAACACAAAAAGAAACAACAAAGGTGCTCAGCTTCCTAGGACGGTCAAGTGACTGTTCAGTGAGTCAGGCGCACTTGGCTGTATCAACAGTATCACACAATAACTTACTCATTCCATTGACTTTATGAAGGGCAATGCTCGTTGTGGGCATGTAAATGTTTTGTGGCCATCCTTAGCAACTATTCTCAATTTGGCTGGGAACATCAGTGCAAAAGTGACCTTCATTTGATGTAAGAGTTTCTTGCATTCCTTGAATTGATCACGTTTCTCTCTTGTCGATTTCGCAAAGTCTGGGAACAAGAAAATGTTGTGGTTCTTCCAAGAAAGCCTTCCTTTACTCCTTGCCTTGCATAACACGAGATCTTTATCGGATGATCTCAGAAATTTGGCCGGAATTGATCGGGGCCTGTCTCCCTCAGCGGATCTCCGAGCTAGGTCTCTGTGAGCTTGCTCGGTTTCCAGCTTATGCCCTGTTATGGCAAGCAGACTTGGGAAGAACTTGTCTAGGAATTTCACCATATCTCGGCCTTCTTCCTTCTCAGGAATTCCAACAATTTGGATGTTGTTTCGCCAATTACGATTCTCAAGGTTTTCCAAATTTTCCCAAATGCGTTGCAGCTAATTCCCTCTCCGATGACTCCAGATAATCGATCTGTTTCTCAACGTCCCACATTCTTGTAACCAACTCAGTGAATTTTGTCTCCATGTCCGTAATTGATCGACGTATTACAGCAAGATCCTCCAAGTCTGCAACTACATTCGCCAGCATTGCCGACATACTAGACAGTTGATGCTGAATCTCTCCCGCGCACCATCCAAACTAAGTCCCTGGACTACGGCCCTGTCTGGGGTATCAGCTTGAGCACGCAAGTGTATTTTAATGTCTCCAGAGCCCGAGGATTTTGAATTCTTTGACATATTGTCTTCATAGAACAGTTATGGATCAGGGTGTATCAAATCTCACTGGTTTATGATACAAAAAGTATTCAAAACTAGCAAAGTGCACAGAGATCAATATTTAAGAAAATTTTTCCTATAAATGTTCTTTCACTTTCACATGCCTCTTCTTTTGTTTTTGAGAGCCCCAATCACCTTTGCTTAAAATAGAAAAGGCCAATGAGAATTGGCGAATTTGCATGCCACTCTCCACCCCCGGACATACGGGTATAAAAGGAGATGGCGTGCACCACTCATTCAGATTTATGCTGAGGACCCAATAGAGAGTCCTGGCCATGTCAGCAGCCAGTTCAACGCCACGGCAGGAGGGACACAACGCCTCGTTCACTCCATCAGGGAACAGAGGTTCCATCAATAACAAAGACGTTCCCTGTCTGTCACTCACTCGACGTTGTGTCGATGTAGTGACATTAGGGGTTCCTATAGGAAACGCGCAGGCTCTGAATTGTGTCACGAGGTACGGAAGAGTGGATACGGGCAAGCTGCTGCGTGCTTCACAGTGAGCGCTCAACCATGTCATGACCCTCCAGAGAGTTTGGTAAGGAGTCTCCCTAGTCCTGTTAAGGGGGGGAGGCACTTACCCAAGTAGGCCACCGGCGGTGCATGAAAGTATGCATCCTTCAGGTCGATAGTCGCAAACCAGTCCTGATGTCGTACTGACGCCAGGATGCGCTTCTGCATTAACATCTTGAACGGAAGCCTGTGTAAGGCTTTGTTCAAAGCATTCAGATCCAAGATCGGGCGTGACCCTCCCCCTCTCTTGGGCACGATAAAATAAGGGCTGTAAAAGTCCTTGCACAACTCGGTTACGGGGACGGGCTCTATTACTCCCTTCGCTAGAAGGGTGGCATCCTCCGCCCGGAGGATGGAGATACCCTCGCCCCGCACCGTAGCCACTGAACCTAGGTGGGCTTCTGGCGAACTGGATCACGTAGCTGAGGCAAATCGTCCTGATGAGCCACAGTGAGGGGCTGGAGAGCGCTAACCAGGCCTCCAGACTCCGCGCCAGTGGCACCAAGGGGACGACTGGACTTACCGTGCCAGGGCAGGGTGGTTTGCGGCAAGACATAGCAGGCGGCCCACCTGGCAGCCAATGATATAATACCATGCACTGGCCCAGGGGTGATGGTGGGGCTGGATGTGCTTAATCGCCTTGGTCTGCTTCCTCACCGTCAAGAACTGATGGGCGAAATCCTCGACGGTGTCACCAAAAAGCCCCCCTTGGAAGATGGGCGCATCAAGAAAGCGGGCTTTCTTGTCATCACGCATCTCCGCAAGGTTGAGACACAGGTGCCGCTTTTGGACCACAAGAGTGGACATCGTCCAGCCCAGGGTGCGTGCCGTGACTTTCGTCACCCGTAAGGCGAGGTTGGTCACAGTATGCAGTTCCTGCATCAGCCCTGGGTCGGTTCTACCCTCGTGCAGATCTTTCAGCGCCTTGGCCTGGTGGACCTGCAGGATGGCCATGGCATGCAGGGCAGAAGCGGCTTGACCCGCGGCCCTGTAAGCCTTCATCATTAATGAGGAAGAGAACTTACAGGCCTTGGAAGGGAGCCTTGGTCGGTCGCGCCAGGTGGCTGTGCCCTGCGGGCATAAATGCACCGCTACGGTGCACTCTATCTGGGGGAGCTTGACATATCCCTTAGCCGCTCCACCATCGAGGGTAGTTAGGATGGACGAGCCCACGAAGCATGTACGGGCAGAAAAAGGTGCCTTCCATAGCTTCGTTTGCTCCTTGTGCACTTCCGGGAAGAACCCAAAAAACAATCATTCAGCCTCGAACGCTCATGGCAGGGTGGAGGGTTCCACTTCAGCCTGATGTTCGCAGCCGCCCGGGAAAGCATGGCTGCCATCTCAGCGTCCGTCTCATCCTGTGCTCTACCGCCCGTGGGTGGGAGCTCAGAAGATTCATCTATTTCCGATAGCAGAAGCCCACCCTCCAATGCTGTGACCGAAAGCTCATCCTCGTCGCAAGCCGCGAACGATACATTAAATCCGCCCTGAGGCGGACCGCCTGTATCGCTCGACAGCTCTTCCGGATAGAACGAGCATACTGGGGGATGGGAGGTTGAGCCGGCAAAAACGCTCCCATATCCACATCCAGATCACCCGCGGTGCTGGTCGATCCGGCCGGCTGAGCATCAGCCCAGGACGGAGTGGGTTGGGGAGCAGCCGCGGTGGCTCCATGCTTCATGAGGAATGAAGTGAGCCATGACCGCAACGTTCTCATGGGCATGTTCTCGCAATGAGAACATAACCCTTCCATGAAAGCTGCCTCGGCGTGCTGGCGCCCCAAGCACTCGAGACAGATTTCATGGCTGTCCGGAGGGGAGAGATAATGGCCACATCCATAGCGCAAATGTGGAAGGACATCTTTAAAAAGACGGCAAGCGTTTGCGCGAGCTCTTTTAGAAGTAAATATACTCTTTTGAATATACTCTTTTAGCACCTGCGGACTCAGCCGCCGAAGCGCCCGGAGGAAGCACAACACTTGACCGTGCGAGGGTGACCACTGATATGCGCCATAAAATCTAGCAACGTAAGCGAAAGGTGAGAGGACGAACATAAGCATGCATTCGGCTCCGAAGAAAAAAACTGAATGAGTGGTGCACGCCATCTCCTTTTATACCCGTATGTCCGGGGCGGAGAGTGGCATGCAAATTCCACTCACCAATTCTCATTGGCCTTTTCTATTTTAAGCAAAGGTGACTGGGGCTCTCAAGGTCGAACACCTAGTGTCACTACATCGACACAACATCGAGTGAGTGACAGACAGGGAAATGTAATTATATAATTCCTATAAAATAAATGTAATATATATACAGTTTATACTGTATATTATGTTTTTTTTTTTACCCACCTACTGTTCCTAGTGGTTATGTTCCTTTATTTTAAAAGATTTTAATAAAATTGAACACTCAATTAAAGCTAATCAACATAATTTTGCTTTTATCAAATCCATACATTTATCATAATTCTCTGCACCGTACGTAGCGGCAACACTTTGATTTGTGGGAAGCACATGGTAAAATCGGAACAACATCCCCCACATGAATAATTGATGTAGGGGATAAATGCCACAAGGAAAGAATGAAAGATTTACCCCTGGAAATCGCACAGGAAATGAAACACAATGAGCAAAATCTATGTTGCCAGTAAAACCAAAAAGGAAATGATGGCAACAAGCAGGTTTGAGTGACACTTGTTACATTGATGTTATGGTCACACCTTTCTTCTACCTAATTTCTTTTTATCTCCCAACACAAATCAAAGTTGGGAGACACAGCTTCTTTTAAGATATGGCCTCCCTCTCTTAAGAGTTATTTATCTATATTTTATATATCAGGGCCTATTTTCAGAGTGCTAGCACTAAGCACAGCACAGCTTATGAGTCATAAGCGCAAAGTCAATGGGCGTAGTCCTGAAGATTTGTCTAGGCGCAAATGGATTTGGCTAAATTTTGTGTAGTGCTAATGGGTTGAGTCAAGGGCAATTAAAAAAAAAAAAAAAAAAAAAATGAAAAAAACTATCAAAACAATCATACCAAATCCAAATATTTAATGCTCTCCAACTTCTTTCACCGGCCCCTTTTGCAGTGACTTAAAAATTACAACAACAGGTGGAAAAATACCAATAAATATTAGATAATAAATGCAACTGTATTATAAATATAAACATACTAATAATAATTGAAAAATCCTACCCACACTCACTTGGGCTTTGCACCGGCATGCAAATTTTGCTTAGAATTAGCACTCTCATGAAAATTGGATAAGGCGTAGCACACGGTCATTGTGTGTAGTGATGTGCTTTGCACACTCACGAAAATAGAGCCCATTATGTTTATATATTTACCTGAATGCTAATTACAGCCAACATTTAGCTGTCCAGCATACAGTATGTAGCATATTAAAATTGCTTGACAAATTCCAGCCTTAAAGGGTTAGTTCACCCAAAAATGAAAATTATCTCATCATTTACTCACCCTCATGCCATCCCAGATGTGTGACTTTGTTAAAATCCATATCTTCAGAAGCGATATATTAGGTGTGTGTGAGAAACACATCAACATTTTGAGTCCTTTTTTAAGTCTCCACTTTAACTTTTACATCTGAAAGTTACAAGTGGTGCCTGTTTAGTTTTACTTTCACATCTGAAAGTTAAAGTGGAGATTTAGAGTAAAAAATGACTTAAATATTGCTCTGTTTCTCACCCACACCTATTGTATTGCTTCTGAAGATATGAATTAATTGTATGTGTCCTTTATGTGATTTTTGGAGCTACAAAGGTCTGATCAACATATACTTGGATTGTATGGACCTACAGAGCTGAGATATTATTCTAAACATCTTCGCTGTGTGGCAGAATGACCCACCCCTCCCTCTCGTCATTGTCGCCTCGCCTCTTTGGGCCATCCTTCAGCCACGCACACGATGAAAGTTGGGCAGGAGAGTGAGCGAGAAGAGTTGCACAGTTAATAAGCCTCGTTTTGACAGTGGTGGATGAAGCACAAGAATAATGCTTCATCACCGCTGTAAAACACAGAGCGCATCTCTTCTCGGGAAGCCAGCTTCAAATCTCGATGTGTGCAAACAAAGGAATCCTCGCATGCCCAGGACCAGAGCAGGGAGGGTTCAGCCGAATTAGATGAGTTGCCGGACTCGCTCCTTGAACTCCTGGCGCCGGGGGAGAACAGCACGTGTCGCAGCTGACGGGCTAGAGGCCGGGCCGCCTTCCCTATCACCTGCCGTGGAAGACAGACCGCCAAGGACGCCACCGCCCCACACACTGTGTACCAAGGAGTGGAGCTCATGCGGTGGTCGAACCCCGCTCATGCCTGGGCCATTCATCGGACACTTCCCCGCCCTTCACGGAGTCCTGTCTCACCACGAGTATGCCAGAATCCCCCTTTATTTTGAACACCATTCCCCCTGGATACTATATTTTCTCCTTTTTAATGGATATTTTATGTTTATTATTATTTCCAATATATGCCTCTCCGAGGTTTGACGCTACACCTTCTGTGTCTGTCAGCTTGCTCACCCCGCAAAAGTGGTGGAGAATGCGGGCACTTTTGTGGGCAGAGACAGCGCAGTTGGGCACTAGCAGTGACGTCACTCTTCCTCTCATTCTGTTAGATGGAAAGCCTGGAGTGGGACGGAGAAAACAAAGGACAGCCTCCCAGCAGCAGCAAAGGGTAAGTGGCATTTAATAAGCATTTACCCTGTGGCTGGTTGAGGCTGTCATATTAATTCATGCTTTTCTCTGTTTCCACCCTGGTGCGAGTGAGAGCTGGCCCAGAGAGTTATCATAAATAAGCCCACTCTGACCGCAGGGCCTGGTTGAGGAAGTAACATTCCCGTGTGGGCGGCTAAAGAGTGCGCACCTCCGGCTCTGGACTCCATGGATGGATACGAGCATGGGAGGCGCTGAAGGGGTGATGCTTAGTGGGAGGGAATGTGGCAGAATGACCCACCCCTCCCTCTCGCCCTAAGAGTTAGATGTGTCGCCGGAGGAGAATAGCACACATCGCAGCCGATGGGCTAGAGGCCGGGCTGCCTTCCCCTCTCACCTGCCATGGGCCTGGGAAGACAGGCCACCATGGAAGCCGCACCCAGGAGGGGAGCGCATTCGGCCGTCGGACCCCGCTCATGCCTGGGCCATTCCTTGGATACTTCCCCGCCCTTCACGGAGCCCTGTCTCACCGCGAGGATGCTAGATTCCCCTTTATTTTGAACACCATTCCCCCTGGACACTTTATTTTCTCCTTTTATGGACATTTTTTTAAATTAATAATTCCAATAAATGCCTCTCCGAGGCTTGACGCCACACCCACTGTGTCTGTCAGCTTGCTCACCCCGCCACAAGAAGAAAGTTGTACACAACTGGGATGACATGATGGTGAGTAAATGAAAAGAGAATTTACATTTTTGGGTGAACTATCTCTTTAGTTCATCAGAATCACATAAAAGCAAAATTAATGTATTCAGGCCTTGAACATGCAAAATTCTGGCTGCAGTAGACATACTCATTCTTTCACAAGAAACAAGGTGCATTTGTCATGATGACAGAAAATTATTTGTTAATTTTTTTCTTTCTTATTTAATATTATATATATATATATATATATATATATATATATATATACACTACCGGTCAAAAGATTTGAAACAATTACTCATTCTTTATTATATATATATATATATATATATATATATATATATATATATATATATATATATATATATATATATATATATATTATTTTTTTATTTTATTTTTTTCACATTTTAAACATTTCAGTCAAGTGTTTCAAAAGTTTTGACCGGTAGTGTGTGTGTGTGTGTGTTTGTGTATATATATATATATATATATATATATATATATATGTATATACAGCTATAGAAAAAATTAAGAGACCACTGCAAAATTATCAGTTTCTCTGGATTTACTATTTATAGGTATGTGTTTGAATAAAATTTACATTTTAGTTTTATTCTATAAAGTACTGACAACATATCTCCCAAATTCCAAATATTGCTAAAGCATCCCCAGATCATTAACGATCCTCCACCAAATTTCACTGTGGGAGCAAGACACTGTGGCTTGTAGGCAGTGTTGGGAGGGTTACTTTTGAAATGTATTCCACTACAGATTACAGAATACATGCTGTAAAATGTAATTTTTATCGTATTCCGTTAGATTACTCAAGGTCAGTAACGTATTCTGAATACGTTGGATTATTTCTTCAGCACTGGTAGATTTTTTCACTTATTTTGACTATAAAAACTCTGCCAGTACAGTAAGACAAAATACTCATGTTAAAAATACATTCTCTGAAAAATCTTAATATCGTATGCAGTGTTGTTTCAAAAACAAGATCAATTTGATATTGTTTTAAGGAAAACAATACAAAAATTATTATCAAAAATACGATTTCTGCTCTAATATCAAAGGTCTTACTAGAAAAAAAGAAATTATGATCCAACATGAATTTTCTTGATAAAAAAAAAAATATATATGATCGTGCCTGGTAACGTGCATGTAAAATGGATAGAAATAGCATTTTAGCTTAGCGTAAAGCTGACAATTTACACAAGGTTCATTTCTATTTCTATTCTGCTCCAAACTTACTTCAAACTTACTTCTCTGTCTGCTCGAATGAATGTAACACATAATAAGAAAGTGTTTCACCGCTGTTCAAATGCACTTTGGATTGCATCATTTATATGTATAAATGTTTTCCATCTGAAAGGACTAAATATTCAATGAAAAACATAATAATCTCTTCAGTAATCAAAATATGTTTTGAATGTAACTGTATTCTAAATACCAATTATTTAAATTGTAACTGTAGTGGAATACAGTTACTTATATTTTGTATTTTAAATACGTAATCCCGTTACATGTATTCTGTTACTCCCCAGCACTGCTTGTAGGACTCTCCAGGTCTCCATCTAACTATTAGATGACCAGGTGATGATCTGGGGGTGCTACAACAAGGCTGGAATCGGGCAGATTTGTCTTTGTGAAGGACAAATGAATCAAGCCATGTACAAGGTTACAAGCCATGTTCTACTCTGACAATGTTCCCCAACTCTGAGGATTGTTTTTTCCAGCAGGACAATGCTCCATGCCACACAGCCAGGTCAATCAAGGTGTGGATGGAGGACCACCGGATCAAGACCCTGTCATGGCCAGCCCAATCTCCAGACCTGAACCCCATTGAAAACCTCTGGAATGTGATCAAGAGGAAGATGGATGGCCACAAGCCATCAAACAAAGCCGAGCTGCTTGAATTTTTGCACCAGGAGTGGCATAAAGTCACCCAACAGCAATGTGAAAGACTGGTAGAGAGCATGCCAAGACACATGAAAGCTGTGATTGAAAATCAGGGTTATTCCAACAAATATTGATTTCTGAACTCTTCCTAAGTTAAAACATTAGTATTGTGTTGTTTAAAATGAAAATTAACTTGTTTTCTTTGCATTATTCGAGGTCTGAAAACACTGCAACTTTTTTGTTATTTTGACCAGTTGTCATTTTCTGCAAATAAATGCTCTAAATTTCAATATTTTTATTTGGAATTTAGGAGAAATGTTGTCAGTACTTTATAGAAGAAAACAAAAAAATCCATTTTTCTCAAACACATACCTATAAATAGTAAATCCAGAGAAACTGATAATTTTGCAGTGGTCTCTTAATTTTTTCCAGAGCTGGACAGTATATACACTGGTGGTCAAATGTTTGGAATAGTGTACAGATTTTGCTGTTTCAGAAGAAAATTGGTACTTTAATTCACCAAAGTGGCATTCAACTGATCATAAGTATAGTCATAACATTACTGATATAAAAAATAGCACCATCACTATTTGAAAAACGTCATTTTTGATCAAATCTAGACAGGCCCCATTTCCAGCAGCCATCACTCCAACACCTTATCCTTGAGTAATCATGCTAAACTGCTAATTTGGTACTAGAAATTCACTTGCCATTATATCAAACACTGCTGAAATCTATTTGGTACATTAAATGAAGCTTAACATTGTCTTTGTGTTTGTTTTTGAGTTGCCACAGTATGCAATAGGCTGGCATGTCTTAAGGTCAATATTAGGCCAGAAATGGCAACAACAAAAAAAAGAAAAAAACGCTTTCTCTAGAAACTCATCAATCAATCATTGTTTTGAGGAATGAAGGCAATACAATGCTTGAAATTGCCAAAAAAATGTCTACAGTCTTCAAGACAAAGGACAACTGGCTCTAACAAGGACAGAAAGAGATGTGGAAGGCCAGATGTACAACTAAACAAGAGGATAAGTACATCAGAGTCTCTAGTTTGAGAAATAGACGCCTCGCATGCCCTCAGCTGACAGCTTCATTGAATTCTACTCGCTCAACACCAGTTTAATGTACAACAGTAAAGAGAAGACACATGGGTGCAGGCCTTATGGGAAGAATTGCAAAGAAAAAGCCTTTGTTTGATTATCTGTTCCAGGTGTTTCTTGTTTGCGTGTTGTCCTGTTTTGTATTTAAGTGCCCTGTTTTCAGTTCTGCTTGTCGGTTGTTCATGAATGTTCTGTGCACGTGGATTTGTGTGCATCGTGGAGTGTAACGGTTTGCTCCTGTCTGTTCCCATTTGTTCCTGCTCTGATCTGGATTTATCTGTCCTGTATTTGGATTATCTCTTGTGTTTGGATTTTGCCTGTATTCTGGATTTACCCATTTGGATTGACCTTTTGTGTTTTGCATCTGGATTACATGTGAGTTTTGCACTGTTTATGTTTGTTCACCCCTGTCTGCACTTCAATAAACTTCAGCTTGCGCTTGAATCCATTCCTCCTGTGATTACTCCCGGCAATCGTTACAGAACAACCGACCCCAATATGGATTTAGTGGATGAAGCTTTATTTTCGCTTCATCAAGGGACTGACTCGAACGAGGAGTACACCCTTACCTTTTGTGAACTGGTGTATTGTCTTGGGGTGTTCAAGGACTTTTATAGTTTTGGGCTAAATGAAACATTAAAATCTTGTCTGCCAGGAGGTCAGTGCAAGCTCTCATTAGTGGAGTTTATCGACTACGCACTGAGGCTCTCACTCTCCTCCTTCTCAGTGAGTTATGAGAGAAACTCCACTGTGACCAACCACACCTCTCAACTGCTGCCAGCGTTACTGACAAAGGAGGTCAATCCCCTGCAGATATCAGCACCCGAGCCAGTTCACATGCCAGTGCTCACGCCTGCCACGGTCCATAGACAAGTTTCCATGCATGCCACGGTCCACGAGCCAGCACCCGCGCCTGCCACAGTTCACGAGCTAGCACCCACACCTGCCATGGTCAGCGAGCTAGTTCCTGTAGCCTCGACCATCCCAGAGCCAGTGCCTGTAGCCTCAACCATCCCAGAGCCAGTGCCTGTAGCCTCGACCATCCCAGAGCCAGTGCCTGTAGCCTCGACCATCCCAGAGCCAGCGCCTGTAACCTCGACCATCCCAGAGCCAGCACCTGTAGCCTCGACCGCCCCTGAGCCAGCGCCTGTAGCCTCAATCACCCCAGAGCCAGCACCTGTAGCATCGACTGCCCCAGAGTCACACCTCTCAATTGCTGCCAGCATCATCGACTAAGGAAGTCGATCCACTGCGGATGTCAGCACCCGAGCCAGTTCAGAAGCCAGCGCTCATGCCTGTCACGGTCCATAGGCCAGTTTCCATGCATGCCACGGTCCACGAGCGAGCGCCCACGCCTGCCACAGTTCACAAGCTAGCGCCCACACCTGCCTTGGTCAGCGAGCTAGTTCCTGAAGCCTCGTCCATCCCAGAGCCAGAGCCTGTAGCCTCAACCGCCCCTGAGCCAGCGCCTGTAGCCTCGACCGCCCCAGAGCCAGCACCTGTAGCCTCGACCGCCCCAGAGCCAGCGCCTGTAGCCCCGACCGCCCCAGAGCCAGCGCCTGTAGCCCCGACCGCCCCAGAGCCAGCGCCTGTAGCCTGACCGCCCCAGAGCCAGCGCCTGTAGCCTCGACCGCCCCAGAGCCAGCGCCTGTAGCCCCGACCGCCCCAGAGCCAGCGCCTGTAGCCTCGACCGCCCCAGAGCCACCCCTCTCAATTGCTGCCAACGTTATTGATCAAGGAAGTCGATCCCCTGCGGATGTCAGCACCCAAGTGAGTTCACAAGCCAGCGCCCATGCCTGCCACGGTCCATAGGCCAGTTTCCATGCATGCTACAGTCCATGAGCCAGCGCCCAAGCCTGCCACAGTTCATGAGCTAGCACCCACGCCTGCCATGGTCAGCGAACTAGTTCCTGAAGCCTCATCCATCCCAGAGCCAGCACCTGTAGTCTCGACTACCCCAGAGCCTCAACCTTCCCAGAGCCAGCGCCTGAAGCCTCGACCGCCCGAGAGCCAGCGCCTGAAGCCTCGACCGCCCGAGAGCCAGCGCCTGAAGCCTCGACCGCCCGAGAGCCAGCGCCTGAAGCCTCGACCGCCCGAGAGCCAGCGCCTGAAGCCTCGACCGCCTGAGATCCAGCACCTGAAGCCTGGACTTTTGCCCCTCCTGTGCCTGTCTGACCGATTTGCCCCTCCCAAGATGGACTGTCTTTCTTCCCCCCCAATATGGACTTTTGAAGGTTGAAGGTTGTCAAGCTTGGACTCTGTTTTATGTCTGTTATATTCAGTTACTGTTCTGTATTTGTTCTGTGTATCTGTGTAATGTTCTGGATGACCGCTAGAGGTCATCCCTGTGTTCTGTTCCTTGTTTCTTGTTCCTTGTTCCTGTTTCCTGTTTGTATTCTGTTATGGTGTTTGTAGTCCGTTGTAGTTCTGCTTTTTCATTGGTTTGATTATCTGTTCCAGGTGTTTCTTGTTTTTGTGTTATCCTGTTTTGTATTTAAGTGCCCTGTTTTCAGTTCTGTTTGTCGGTTGTTAATGAATGTTCTTTGTACATTGTTTTGTGTGCATCATACAATGTAACGGTTTGTTTCTGTCTGTTCCTGTTTGTTCCTGCTCTGATCTGGATTTACCCATTCTGTACTTTGATTATCTCTTGTGTTTGGATTTTGCCTGTATTCTGGATTTACCCGTTTGGATTGACGTTTTTTGTTTTGCACCTGGATTACATTTGGGCTTTGCACTGTTTACGTTTGTTCACCCCCATCTGCACTTCAATAAACTTCAGCTTGCACTTCAGCAATCCCTCCTGTGATTACTCCTGGCAATTGTTACGGAATATATATATTAGTATTTTTTTTCAAAATCTGATATTAGAATTTATGAAAATACCACCCTGGACATTTGTTCTCAGGAAATGAAGTGCAAATATCTTCCTCCATCAAATCTGGTGGCATATAATTATACTACAGGGCTGCAAAATTGGCTTTTGCTTTAAGAACTCTTGGTCTTGTGAACTGTCATCTCAGAGTTAATTTCCCTAGAGTCTGTCCCTTACAAATTGTATGTCACTCTTTACCAAATTGAAATGTAATGACGCTTCGAGGTACCTTCAAGCAGGCTATCGAACAATAGCAACATAGCTCTCTCTTTGAGCTCATAAAAAGACTGCAAAAGAGCTACTTCTTACCCAAATATCAAATAATTACACCAGTGATGGAAATAACATTAAAATTAATGCTATTAGGGATTAGTCAGAGAACCTAAAAAAATTTACTTCATGTGGTAACATCTACATTAAAAGCTTGTTTTCAAATAATATTTAATATAACTAAATCAACCTGAATACATTAGGTTACACCAACAAAAGTATTTTTTAAGGATCAAATTAAGAAATAGAGCCTTAAGGTAACAACATGCATGTAACCACTTTTTACAGTGTACTACTGATAGTACCTGTGATTTTTAGCAGTGACAACATATTTTATTGGTTAACAAAGATTGAATCATTAGTTTGAAAATAAAAATAAGGTGACTTTTTGTCAAGTCATATTAAATTAGGCCAACAAACAAACCAAGCCTTTCCAATATAGTAACTTAATTTGGAACACACTTACTCTGATATGTCTTTTACATGTTTTTCACCATATATGCAATTAATTAAGGAAATCCAATTAACAGGCTATTCTTATTTCTTGGTAATGCATGAAATTATATTAAACCCCATGTAATTATAGACTGGCATGATGAGTGACAACCCATATGTTGTAATATTTAATTCATAGATTTATGATAGAGCTGGCTTATATAATAGGAAATGTCTAACAGTCCAAGTGTGTGATGAATAAAACTTCTTAACTTTTGCCAAGGTTTTGTTATAGTGTTGGTATTTCTAATGATATATTTTCTGCACAGTCTAGCTCATATGAGAGTCCAAAGACACTTTTGTCATAGAAAAACATGTACTGGATCATGTCGCAAAAACATTTGACCAGACATCTCATTTACTTAGTTATCAATGGTGATTTTTATTTTTTTTTTTTTTTTTTTTTTTTTTTTTACAGGTGAATGCCATTACGGCTCTCGTTTTATTTGACACTTTGAGAAAAATGGAAGAGTACCTGAGGTTCTTAATTTTGTGTGAAGGAAAAGGTGATTGATTCTCTGCCTCCGACCTATGGAGTCAAATGACTGTTTTATGTTCCAGCTGCACAATAATTCACTTAGATATTGAAATATGCCATCCATCAAAGAGCTGCCTAATTTCCCTATGGAAATAATGAGCCCTCTCATTATTTAATGTAACGTGCCAGACCGGGGTCTTTCTGCGAGACACGCATGTTTATCAGATTCCTGTACCGCATTGATTGGTGCTAGAGGGATCTTCACTCACTTCTGCACTGAATGAGAATCCAAACCTCATGCCACCAGTGTTGTCTATACAAAACAGAGAGGTGAAGATGCATAGGTTGTCTCTCTAGGCATGGCAAGTACACAAATCTTGTAAATTAAAGCATTGTTATGGCATGGCCCAATTCTGCTCTCTGTGGCACGAAGCCCTTTACAGCTGAGAGATGGAAAGGGCATGCAGCTAAAAACAACTCACTTTTGAAAAGGCAAAAGGGAAATGTCTGTTTACAACCGGTGTGGACACGCTCATATTTATGAGGGGTACAAGAAATGTAATATCATTATGAGAACAGGTGAGACACAGGTAATACTGTACTGATGACGCTGTTAAACTTAATTAAGTATCATCCTAAGACATCTGCATTTTGAAGAGTAGGTACAGAAGGCAGGTTTCAAGGGACAGATTTTGAGCCTAGTGGATTTTGAATGTCACTTCCAGAAAAAAAATATTTGTATCTTTGATAATTGTGTTGCATGTTTATTGTAGGCAAATGTACCTTCTGCAGATCATGATTAAAACTAAAAATTCTACCCCCATGTCATTCCAAATAAGCATTTTTTTTTTCTTGTAATACACAAAAGGAGTTATTATCAATGTAACGATGCTAGGCAGGCACAGGCAGGCTGAAGACAGGAACAGACGAACACGATGAAGTGTGAGAACCCAAATGCAGTTTATTTACATGAAGAGTGATATATCCAAAAACGTGAATCCAACACAAAACAAACATAAACGACTTGACTTCAAAAACAACATTACAACAAAACAATACCTGACAAGCGACAATGGCAAACACGAGGGCTTAAACACATGGACAAGGGTAACATGACAACCAATCAGCTGGGGTGGAAAGAGTACTGAAAAATCATACTCAAGTAGAAGTACTGTTACTTCCCAAAAAATGTAGTGTGAGTAGAGTAAAAGTAGCTGTTCTAAAAACTACTCAAGTAAGAGTAAAAAAGTAGCTCAACAGTAATGAAAAGTTCCCTATCTGTCACTCACTCGATGTTGTGTCGATGTAGTGACACTAGGGGTCACCCTTGGGAGCCCGAGACACCTCTGGTCTTTGATAAAAGGCCAATGAAAATTGGCAAGTGGTATTTGCATGCCACTCCCCCGGACATACGGGTATAAAAGGAGCTGGTATGCAACCACTCATTCAGATTTTCTCTTCGGAGCTGAACGGTCATGCTCATTGAGCTGAATTCTACTGTTCATTCACCTCTGCTGGATCTGACAGCGCATTTCAGCGGCTTCTCCCTCCTCTGCACTGGTGCACTGCAGAGAACATCCCTGGGCGCGTCGGCAGAAAACAAGAGAGTATATTTTCTGAATGAGCTTTTTTCCTCTAAAAGAGTATATATTTCTCTAAAAGAGTGGCACACACGGAATGTCTTTTTAAAGACACGTCTTTTTAAAAATGCCTTTCCGATTGTGTGTCATTCCTGGTTGCGGTCGTTATCTCTCAACTTCGGATGGTCATGATCGCTGTCTTTCGCGTCTGGGCACGACCCACATGGAGGCAGCATTTGTGGATAGTTCATGTTCTCATTGCGAGAACATGACCATGGCAACATTGCGGTCGCGGCTTGCCCCAGTCGGGCTTCCGGATGAGTTCACCGGCTCGTCTCACGGTGAGTCTGGCTTTTTGTTCGGAGCCTGCGAAGATGATGAGCTCTCGAGCGCAGCATCGGAGAGCGGGCTTGTTCAGTCAGACGCAGATGATGGACATGCTTTCCCACGCAAATGATGGACATGCTTTCCCAGGCAGCAGCAAGCGTCGGGTAAGAGTGGAACCCTCCGCTCTCCCCTGAACCCTTGTGCCTTGATGATTGGTTCCTGGGCTCGCGGCTCTGCTCAAAGCAGCCACACCCCACTCCAGTGCCATTCTTCCCGGAAGTGTACGAGGAGCTGACGAAATCATGGCAGGCACCTTTTACTGCCTGGCCCCGATTCCGTAGTTCCCCCACTCTCACTACCCTCGATGGCGGGGCGGCCAGGGGCTATACGGCGATTCCCCCTGTGGATAAGGTGCTCGCGGTGCACCTATGCCTGCAGAGCACCGCCACCTGGCGTGGACGCCCTAAGCTCCAGTCCAAGCCCTGTAGGCTCACATCGTCCCTTATGGCTAAAGCCTACAGCACTGCTGGACAAGCTGCCTCTGCCCTGCACGCCATGGCTCTCCTGCAGGTCCACCAAGCCAAGGCGTTGAAAGAACTGCACGAGGGTAGTTCTGCCCCAGATTTGATGCAGGAACTGCGCTCGGCGACCGACCTCGCTCTCTGAATGACGAAGGTCACGGCGTGGTCTCTCGGGCGGACGATGGCAACACTAGTGGTCCAGGAGCACCACCTTTGGCTCAACCTGGTCGAGATGGGTGAGGCTGACAAGACACGGTTTCTTGCTGCCTCCATTTCCCAGGCTGGCCTATTTGGCGACACCATCGAGGACTTTGCCCAGCAGTTCTCGGCGGTGAAGCAGCGGAAAGAGGCGATCCGGCACATCCCTCCCCGGTGCGGCTCAAGATCCCACACCCCATCTGCTCGTCACCAAGGGCGTCCCCCTGCAGTGACTGCACCGGCCCCGCTGCAGCCCGCTCCTTCGGCTCGGCTCCGGCATGGAGCCCACCGCAGGAAGCAGACGGGCGACCTAAGGACAAAGGAACCCACTCAACTGGAGCTGGTAAGAAGACCACTCCATCCCCCGGTGGAGGACTGGGTGGAAAATCTTTTGTTGCCTTTTTGTTTGATTTCGCCACATGCCCAAGTGGCTGCGGTACCCAACAGTTCAGCAAAAGAGCGGTTTCCTTCCTCCCTGGGTCACATACCCGTGTGCACGGTCATCATCACGACTACCGTCCATGGGTTTCTTCTTGCAGGATTGGCACTCCAACGGTGGTCTTTCCACCCCCCAGTGCCCAGCTGTGGCACACAGCCGCCCCTGATGTGGCAGTCTCCACGGGTTACGAGGACAGGCCTCTTCCTGCACCCTACTGGCGCACCCAGACGTGGTTCTCGGACCTCACGCTCCTCGTGACAGCCACCCCCCCCTGAATTCCCCTGAGGAAGGACCTTCTTTCTCAGGGATGGGACATCCTCTGGCACCCACGACCAGACCTCTGGAATCTCCATGTCTGGCCCCTGGACGGGATGTGGAAGACCTAAGCGGTCTACCACCCGCAGTGGTAGACACAATCACTCAGGCTAGGGCCCCCTCTACGAGGCGCCTGTATGCCTTTAAGTGGCGTCGGTTCGCTAAGTGGTGTTCTTCCCGATGGGAAGACCCCCAGAGATGCGCAGTCGGATCAGTGCTTTCCTTCCTGCAGGAGAGGTTGGAAGGGTGGCTGTCCCCCTCCACCTTGAAGGTGTATGTAGCTGTTATAGCGGCACACCACGACACACTGACCATCAGGTTCCTAAGAGGAGCCAGGAGGCTGAATCCCTCCAGACCGCACCTCGTTCCCTCATGGGACCTCTCTGTAGTTCTTCAGGGTCTACAGAGAGCCCCCTTCGAGCCTTTGCAGTCAGCCGAGCTTAAGGCACTCTCCTTGAAGACTGCCCTCCTGATTGCACTCACTTCCATCAAGAGGGTAGGAGACCTGCAAGTGTTCTCTGTCAGCGAAACGTGCCTGGAGTTCGGTCCGGGTTACTCTCACGTGATCCTGAGACCCCGAACGGGCTATGTGCCCAAGGTTCCCACAACCCCTTTTAGGGATTAGGTGGTGAACCTGCAAGCGCTGCCCCAGGAGGAGGCAGACCCAGCCCTGTCATTGCTGTGTCCGGTGCACGCTTTACACATCTATTTGGATCCCACGCAGAGCGTTAGAATCTCTGAGCAGGTCTTTGTCTGCTTTGGTGCACAGCGGAAAGGAAGCGCTGTCTCCAAGCAGAGGATCGCCCACTGGCTCATTGACGCCATAACTATGGCATATCACGCCCAGGACATGCCGTCCCTGGTAGGGCTACCAACCCATTCTACCGTGGTGTAGCAGCTTCCTGGGCCCTGGCCAGGGGTGCCTCTCTAACAGACATTTGCAGGCTGGGCAACACCCAACACTTTTTCCCACACAACCTTTGCAAGGTTCTACAACCTCCGGGTGGAACCAGTTTTGTCCCAGGTAGTGGCACGCAATACAAGCGGATAAGCCCGGGATAGCCAGCCAGGTGTATCGCTTGCACATAGCGCCTTCCACCTCCTTTTGAGCTGAAGACGTGCACCATTAATTCCCAGTAGTGTTCACAAGTTTTGTTCCCTGTGTAGCAAATTAGCTTAAAAAGGGAATTATTTATAATTAATTATAACTGGTTATAATTAATAATAAGTATTTAGATTAGATCTTAGAATTAACTGTAGCAGAATCGATATTACAATTACTTGATCTGTCCGTCCACCGAGCAGACAATATAATTATCAATTCTAGGAAGATTACTTTCCTGGCCAAGGAACAATAGCCTTCCTACTTATACAGTGCTAGCAGTAGTTTAGCATGTAGCAAGGAGCAACATTCAGTGACTTTGAATTGTGAGCGGAACACAGAGACAATCAATTGTGAATATAAGGGATTTAATAAATGAAACTATAAATAACATACAAACAAACTAAGCAAAACATACATATATAGAATGAAGGAAAGTAAGGAAAGGAGAGAGAAGAGCAAAGAATGGCAGTATTTCACATCAATTAACCACAACCTAAATGAGAATCATCAGAGGCACAATTCACCTTAAAAGGGGTTCAACTTAAACGCGCATCTAATCAGTTGTAAATGGTTACTTGCATTGGTTTGTTGCTGAATAAGAGTCTTGATGCGGTAGACGAGGTTCTCGACGATTTCTTTAGGAGTGAGTTGAAGAAGTCCACAGCAAATCCACAAAGTTACTTGAAGGTAAACACTGCCAGAAGTTAAACTCAAGAGGAGAGTTTTGGAGTGTGTTGGTCTCAAGAAGAAGAGTTTTGAGCGATGATTAGTCTGCGTTCTGGAGTTTTAATAGTTCATTGCTGCACCCATTTTGTGGGTGGAGTGGCCAATCAGAGGCATGCATTTTGAGCGGGAGAGACATCCTTTGTCTCCGTTTATGGCCCATTCGCATTTTATTGCTGATCTGGACCGCTAGTGCAGCTTTTAATTCAAAACATAGTAAGAATTGTTCGATGCATTTCACGATCACATGGTGTACATTATTGTGTGAGAAATAAAGAGAAGATCATTTTGATACCAAGAAGGTAACCTCCAGACGATATTAAAGCAGAGACACACTCATACACTTGAATATAGGCATTTAACATCTAACTAATACAAGTAAAGGGTTTTAACTAAGTTAATATAATAGGGGAATATACATACGACACATGCATACAGCAGATACATTTATAACTGCTTACTATGGCCTAAATAGAGAAAATGTCTTTAGGTGTGTGTGTGACGTGTATGGGAATTACTGGAGACAGACAACTGCTCTGGTGCCTGGCACGGGGGTCACCCCCCTTTCTGTGGAATGTGTTTGAAGCTTGATGGAGACACTCCAGAGGCGACCTGTTTTAGCATCCTTTTGATAGTGATAAAGACCATCTGCAATTTAGCACCCATATAAATGTAAACGCAGAGGCCAGGTCAGTAATTTATATGCAAATGTCAAAAAGCTAAAAGGGTTTTTTTTAAACAAAGTGTAATTAGCCATCACTGATCTTACACAGACGTTACACCTGGTTGACTTCATCCGAGCCCTGTGGCAGTCAAGTTTTCGGAGAGACTCGCTGCCGGCCCAGTACACGTGCTAACTAAGAGTCCTGTTCTGGGGTAGGTGCTCCGTATGTGGTGGTTCCCTGTAAGGCTAACACCATGCAATATATATCTTCCACTAATTCGTTTCCCTGTTGGCAAACTGTGTCTTCATTGGGCAGAGCCCCTCTGCCCCAGACTCCATGTTTGTAGTAACTCCTCCCCCATTGGGTAGGATCTACCTTGAAGACTCTCCACATGGTTGTAAAGACCATGTGACGTATTATTCCACTTAAATACCCCCCCTCTCTTTGGGCGAGATGTGGTCTCCGCGGTGTCTTCCCCTTGGGAGGGACACCCCCCGACTAGACCTGGCGGCCCAGTCGGATAATCCCCCTTCTTTTTTAGGGAGTGGAAAAAAGAGAAGGGGAAAAGAGGCCACGAATGGGTTAAGCCTGTCTCTATCTCTTGGGTAGTCAACTTGTCCCCAAAGGGCCGTTCGACACTCATAACTATGTTGGGGGAGGTTACGTGTTGACCTAGTGTGCTGGCTATGAGGCACACAGTAGTCTGCCCACCACACACCGCCAGTTCACGTAACACAGTTCAGCCAATTGTGGCGTTTCGTATAGGGACCCCTAATGTCAC
This sequence comes from Myxocyprinus asiaticus, assembly GCF_019703515.2. NCBI lineage: Eukaryota > Metazoa > Chordata > Actinopteri > Cypriniformes > Catostomidae > Myxocyprinus > Myxocyprinus asiaticus. The sequence goes on along the minus strand of NC_059363.1, from coordinate 12,312,893 downwards.
TACATCGACACAACGTCGAGTGAGTGACAGATAGGGAAAGTCATGGTTACTTGTGTAACCTCCATTCCATGATGGAGGGAACGAGACACTGTGTCCCTCCTGCCACAACGCTGAACTACCCGCTGAAATGGCCAGACCTTATATCGGCTGCTCAGCATAAAACCTGAATGAGTGGTTGCATACCAGCTCCTTTTATACCCATATGTCTGGGGGAGTGACATGCCAATTTTCATTGGCCTTTTATCAAAGACCAGAGGTGCCTCGGGCTCCCAAGAGTGACCCCTAGTGTCACTACATCGACACAACGTCTCGTTCCCTCCATCAGGGAATGGACGTTACACAAGTAATCATGACGATTAAAAATGTATTTTCAATAAACTGATCACCACTTTAAATTATAATGTATGAAACAATTACATTAAAATCAGTTTAGGTGTAGGGTCTAAATTTCCCTTAATGCCGACAGAGTGTTATTGTTGTGCATAAAACATGTTCAAAACAATGCAAGGAATGCCAAAAAAAAAAAAAAATGCTAAATAAGCAGGATCTCTTAGCACGTCATGTCATGCACAATAGAGGAAGTAGAGCAGGCATGGGAAAAGTTGTTTGGTACATCACGCTTAAAGGAATAATTCACCCAAAAATGAAAATTTTGGTCCTATAAAATAAAAAAAAATCTTTGATCCAATCATACAAATGAAAAATGAAAAATGAAAATTATCATATCATTTACTCACCCTCATGCCATCGTGGATGTGTATGACTTTCTTCTGCAGAACACAAATTAAGATTTTTAGAAGAATTTCTCAGCTCTTTTGGTCCTTACAATAAAAGTGAATTGGTGCTAAAATACTGAAGCTCCACAAATCACATAAATCAGCATAAAAGTAGTCTAATCCATATGCCTCCAGTGGTTTAATCCACGTCTTCAGAAGTGAAATGATAGATGTGGTGAGAAACGGATCAATATTTATTATTAATATTAATATTAATATAATTACTATTAATTCTCCTACCTACTCAGTCAATCTCCACTTTAAATTTCACATTGTTCTTCTTGTGTTTTTGGTAATTCACATTTTTCATGCATATCACCATCTACTGGGCAGAGAGACGAATTTCTAGCAAAAATGGATTTAAATATTGATCTGTTTCTCATCCACACCTGTCATATATATTCTGAAGACATGGATTAAACCACTGGAGTTGTATTAATTTTATGCTGCTTTTATGTGCTTTTTGGAGCATCAGAATATTCAATGTCTTCTCCAATGCTTTCACAAAATTCCCTCCAATATTTTCTCTTTGCTATTCTTATTACACGCCTTACTATTGCTTGTGCCCTCTTATAGCTTATTAAGTCAATATAGTTAAAGCTTCTTCTTACTTTCCTAAAGCTTTATTTCTTTTTGGCACTACCTCACTACATTCTTCATTCCACCAAGGAACCATTTTTTCCCTTTTTCCTACTTTCTTTTTGCCAATTACTTCTGCTGCTCTCCATATCACTTCACTTATTTTTGTATTAAATTCATCTACATCCTCCAAAAACCCTTCCATGTTATTTTTACAAATCTCCTTAAATTTATCCCAATTAGCTTTTTTAAACTTCCATCTCTCCATTCTCTCTGCCTTCCCTTTTTGAATATCAATCCCTATTTGACTGAAAATTGGAAAATGATCACTTCCTATATTGCTTCGATTCAATACTTTCCATGTACTCTTCCTTGCTAAATTATCTGATACCAATGTTAAATCTATCGCAGAAACCTTTCCACGACCTATATCTATTCTTGTGCCCGACCCATCATTTATACACACTAACCCTCTCAAATCTAGCAGTTCCTCCACTACCAACCCATTTTGATCTGTGTTTTCACTCCCCTACAATGTACTGTGTGCATTAAAATCTCCACACCACACCATTTTATGATTACCTTCCCCACCTATCTTTTCCAGATTTTCTTTATTAAGCTTTCCACATGGATTATAAAGGTTTACAATTTTAATACTTCCCTATTTCAACTATCACTACCTCTTGTTCCTTATTTACCTCTACGATTCTATATCCAATACCTTGTTTTATGAAAGTAGCTACTCCACCACCATTTCCACCTTGCCTATCTCTACGTACTGCAATATATCCATGTAATGTATAATTTAAGCATGGATTAAGACATGATTCTTGAACACATATGATATCTGGGCATCTTTCTTGTTTTAATATAAATTTCTTAAATTCCTGTCCGTTAGCGATCAACCTTCTTGCATTCCATTGCAATATTGTTATAACCATTAAGAACCACCACATGTTGCCTGAGTGTTTCTTACCTGTACCTTTATTTTTTCATTTATCATCTCCACATTAATTCCCTCTACATCCAAATACTTTTCCACTGCTTTAATTATGATTTTAATTCTCTCCATCCGACTTTCTGTTTGTGCTTAGCAATTCACCACCTCCACCATAAATGCAATGAATGACACTTTATCAACCTCCAGTGAATCCCTTAGTTTTTTCTTGGTAATCCTTCATTTTCTGAGGTGATACTCCTCTATTTTCTTTTGTTCTTGTTGTCTGTTCAACTTTCTTCAGGGCCTCTGAAGAAATCCTTCTTCCACTCTGACATTCTGCACTTTCAAGACTTTTTGTCTTGCCTGACATCCTCCATAGCCTGCGCTATGCTCTCCCCCACAGTTACAGCATTTGGGACTTACACCTTGCTCACATTTGCCATATTCGTGTTCTCCTCCACATTTTGCACATCTTTGTTTACCTCTACAAACTGCTGCCACATGGCCATATCTTTGACATTCATAACATCTTAACGGAGGAGGTACATACGGTCTGACCACATAACTCATGTAACCTAGATATATCCTTTCAGGCAATTTGTCCTCATCAAAATGAATCATCACAGAAAGACTATCCTTCCTTTCTTTATCTTTGACATACTGAAGTCGTCTTACCTCCTTTACTTCTGCTCCGGAAATGTTCTTTTTAATCCTCTCTGTTGTCACATCAATTGGAATTCCTGATATTACCCCTCTTACCCATTTCTTATCTTCTGGAATTGAACATATCACTTTTTTACCCAGTATCATCTTCAACCCCAACGCAAATTTCTGTTGCCTATTATCTTTACAGAATAATAGCAATTTCCCATCCCTCAATGTTTTTGCACTTTCAATCTGCCCTATCTCACCTTTAATCGCTTTTAGTTAAATAACTGTAAACAAGATACATTTTAACCAATGAAAAGACAAGACTGCTAACAAGATACTTAAACAATGAACCAATGAAAACAAGACACATGAACAGGAAATCATATGACATGAACACATGACTATAAAACAGGAACTAAACTATTAACATAAAAGACATTAAATCAAAACATAAACAAAAACACATTTAAACATGACAATCAAAATATCAAAGCGTTGCTTTTCTATAGAACAAAAATTATGGTGATCACTGGCTGTGAAGTTTGCTTGGTATAAAATAAAATAAAATAAAATAGATTTGGATTTCAACCCGAGTCCCCTTGATTGCTTATTGAAAAGCCAACTTCTATAGGTCTCACACATGTTTAAGAAACTATTAAGTTGAACAAAAGTATTTTCCAACTGCCAGAAAATAAATAAATCAAAATAGGATAATAAATACACTACAGAACTAAAAAAGAAATGGCAGCACGACTGCACTGTGTGGTTTGGCATAAAGAATGCAGCACAGGAAATCTATTTTGCAAAATTGAGTACCATTCAATAATCCTGGAAACAAGTCTGAAACACTGCTCTACTCCTTATAAAAGCTAGGGTATTAGCAGCTAATCTTATGCAAAATGGAACAGCTAGATGATTTCCAATCAGTTGAGTGCATTTGCTGTTGTTTTTTCATACATATTTGGCATCTTTGTGAGGGTGGTACACTTGTGATACAGACAGCAGGGTGGGTGATGGGAATCATGGGGCAAGGAGTTTTTACAGTTGCTCACATAAACCACACATTCTGTTAAATTTCCATATGCACTCCACAGCTCACAAAGACACTGGCTTATTTCCAGATATCACTGCAGCACAGCCACTTGAATTACAAAATGACAAATTTCTGAGGTCTATATTCAGATTTATATTCACACAAACACTGAAGTTTTGCATGCTAAAAAGTAAAGTTTGGTAGGAACCAAAATGTTGAAACATTGCTTTCTATGCCACATTGTTCTTTGGTAATGACAAAATATAGTGGCCAAACAGATTAAATACATTTTTGTCAAATATTGCACTTTTATTGGCCATAATAAATCTGTTGTGGGATAGTGTTGTTGCTTTATGACTAACCTGTTCAGTGTAACAAGCACTGACTTAGTTGTGTTTTTATGCTAAATATGCAAAGTGTAAAAATGAATCCAGTGTATCTTATATTGTGTTATTGATTTAATTATTTTTGTGTTGTTACTGTTAAAAAAAAAAAAAAAAAAAAAAAAAGTCTTATTTTGTGTTTCATGAAAACACAATATGTATAGTCTATTTCTATATTTACAGTATGAATATTGTTCTGTATTACAGAATATTCATTTTATTCTGAAGCTGATTTACAAATCCTAATGTGCTATGTTATCCAATAGCCACTAAAGCCAATTTGAACAAACAGGTATAAACTGTTTAAAAAGGTTTAATTTCAGGTTTTAAATTATAAAAGGCAGGAAAGGTTTTCTAGTTGGTAGGTTACGTGCATTATATGGTGCATTAAATGTGTATTTAAGAGCTGAAAGTACTAAATAAATAGAATTGGGGGCACACTTATTCAGCATTTGGAAGTATATGCTACGAAGACATCAGAGTGTACTTTTTTTGTAGTTGTGTGTTTAATAAAAGTTTTTCTTTGTTCACAGACTTTTGACCTTATACATTTTACAAAGAGTACGAAACTTCTAATCCTGTGTAACACTTCCTAAAAAGTATTTGTGGACCTTGTCACTCCACAAAGTGTGCAGATTAATTGTTTTTAAAAAGGTTTTTAAAACTCTTGGGGTTTTTTGTGGGGGTTTTTTCTCTGCTTTTCTCCCCAATTTGGCATGCCCAATTCCCAATGCACTCTAAGTCCTCGTGGTGGTGGAGGACAAATCTCAGTTGCCTTTCCACGTCTGGGACTGTCAATCTGCATATCTTATCATGTGACTTGTTGAGTGTGTTACGGCAGAGCCGTAGCGCGTGTGGAGGCTTCACGCTATTCTCTGCGGCATCCACGCACAACTCACCTTGCGCCCCACCTACAGCGAGAACCACACATTATAGCGACCATGAGGAGGTTACCCCATGTGACTCTACCCTCCCTTGCAACTGGGCCAATTTGGTTGCTTAGGAGGCCTGGCTGGAGTCACTCAGCAAGCCATGGATTCGAACTTGCAACTCCAGGGGTGTTAGTCAGCGTCATTACTCACTGAGCTACCCAGGCCCCCCTTTTTAAAACTCTTGTTAAAAACCTCAATACAGTGTCTAATTCTTTTCCTCAGTAATGCTAGCATCTGGCAACAACAGTGCAGTCAATGATTTGACAGGTGCATGGGCACAGAAAGCTGCTGTTTCAAAGCCAAACCCAAAACTCTACAAATGATCAATTTGCTATTGTCAGGTAAAAGTTTTAACAGTTTGATCCTTTATCGCACCAGAGGATAAGAAAGAGCTCAGAGAAAAATGTCTTTGTTAAAGGCTAGGACTCTACCCATAAAAGATCCCTCTGCAGGTGACAGCTACTCCTTTCAGAGCCTGTCACAGCTTTTATGTCTTTCTATGTTGTTGAGTAGGGGTGAAAAATGTGGGTGTTGCCAGGTCACTCTTGGGGATTGAGTAGCTACTGAAGCGGGCGACCAAATTCCTGTTGGGAGTTGTAGCCGGTGTGTTGGGTTGGAGCTGAGCGCTCGTTACAGTAATACTAAGATACAGATGGCTGTGCAAGGTCACATGACATTTATGTAATTGCTCAGCACTGATGCAGAGTGAAGAGTAAGTCTCTTGAACAAGGACATTTCTTCTCTCTAAGTGGCAAAGACTATAAATTTCCACTATGAAATTTAGGACTACAATAAAAAACTTCATTTAGCACTAGGGTACAAAATAGAGCTTGAAACTTAAAAAAATAATCAAAGGAATAGTTCACCAAAAAATGAAAATTCATTCTAAATTATTCACCCTCATGTCGTCCCAAACCCGTATGACTTGGAAAAGGGAGAATGTTTTATGAATATCATTGTTTGTCTCTTCAATACAATGGTAGTGGATAGTGCCTCACATAAAAGCTTAAAAAAGAACCCCAAACTCATAAAAGTAGTCTATGTAGCTCATGCATCATATTCTTCAGAAAGCATATGATACAGTCTGGAATTTAAGCCATTTTTCAGTGAAAATCTTGTACTCTGTTTCATGTTCATGAATGCTATGAGAGAAGCTCACTCACAGTGGCTCATATGGCGAGTCGAATTGACCTTTAACCATGTACTGGAATTATGAATATAAAAAATTACATTTTCACTAGTTAAAATTGCTCATTCTTAATATCAGGAATGGAATTACTAGTGAAAGTGCTAATTTTTTTATATCAGTAATTACGTTTGCATTAGTAAAAATGTCAATTCTTGATATAAAAAGAATATGTCATCACTCACAAAAAGACATATTTTTAATATTAAAAAATGGAATTTTAACTAGTAAAAACTGTAATTCTTGATATCTGTGTGGTGGTGGGGCGTGGTTAAGCTCCGGTTTGTGAATGGAGAGTGAGATCAGGAGATGAGAATGATAAGGATCATCACCTGGCAATGATTGCCTCTAACAGCTGTTTGTCATTGCAGTTAGAGTGGAGACGGGCTTTTAAGAGCGACCCAGACGCCAGTGAGAGAGAGAGAGCTGCACAGAGCAGTGTTCCAGAGTGCGATATTTGTGTTGTGCTGAAAAGCCTTATTTGAGTGTGTCCACTAAAAAGTGTGATTTATAGACTGTGAAATGTGTGGGAAATAAAGCCCCTTTTGAGTTGGATCTCGCCATCTCCCGCTTCCTCCTTGCCACGAAAACTAAGAACTTTGTTACACTGGTGCCAAAATCCAGGAATTAAGGGAGGAAGAACGCCGCCATGGATCCCTCACCTCTGGAGGACGTGGTCAAGACCATCGCCAGCATCCACCAGATGCAACATCAGGCCCTCCTCGATCTGCGCACTGAGCAGGAACAGCGATTCATTGCGCTCCTTCAAACCCAAGCGGAGGTCCGGCAGATGTTCCGGAGCTTGCAGCACCAGGAGGGTGCTGCCGCCTCAACCTCAGACCCCATGACCACCCTGCCCCAGGTTCCGCTAGTCAAGATGGCCCCCTCGATGATCCGGAGGCCATCTTGGAGCTCTTTGAGTGGACTGCAGGGGCATACGGATGGCCGAGCACCCAGTGGGCGGTCTGATTGATTCCACTGCTGTCCGGATAAGCCCAATTCTCGGTGCAGCAGTTACCAGCAGACAACATCCTGGTGTACACCGACTTGAGAAAAGCCATCCTGCAATGGGTTGGCTGGACACCCGAGCAGGAGTGCCAACGCTTACGCTCTATGTCCATTGGCGAGCACGGCCGCCCGTATTGAATATTTTTATGGAATATTTTTATTTAATCATTCAGTTAATCTGTTTTTGATAACTGAATTAATATGTATGCAATATGCAATGATCTAAAAATGACAAAGTGCAATCAATGTATTATGATAAGCTGCATTATCAATTTTATTCAGTATGTTACATATTTAATCATTCTTTTATTAATTTAATACTCTGATTTACTCTGATTATTTAGATACAGTTTGAAAGTGCAGGAAACAGCTTAGCTTTGCAGTATCTCTCTGTGTAAGGCCATTGTGTCAAGGGAAAATTAATTGATGTAATACAGAAAGTAGGAGACCTGGGAGATGGGATGCCTGTGTCAAGCGAATGAGTAAGGAGGTTTAGATAAGGAACAACACCTGTAGTAGCTTGGCTTTTAGAAAGAATTACAGCCTCTTTCTATAAAACTTTGTAGGGCCCAAAGGGAGGTGGGCATGTGGATATTGAAAGGATAATTTAATAAGCAGGACTGGTGAAGGTAATGTCAAGATTACCAAAACAGGCAAATGAAATATGTGCACAACTAAGTGCTAGCATTAAGATGAAACAGCAAGTTGGGGCCAAAGGTGACCAGCTGGAAGGGAGACGGCAAAGATGCATAAGACAATTTCATTGGATGAAGAGGCCATCCCTCAATGAGTTAAGGGGAGCAGAAACTGTATAATAATGCATGATTCTGAAGTGTAATTTCAGATGCTCCATGGACCACCTCACCTTTGTTATGTTTTTAATAAAGTCTTATCTTATGGCATCAAAACTCAAGACTTTGAGACTGAGTCTTTACATTAGAGGCAAAGGTTCCACTACATAAATTGGCACCCCAGATGGGACTGGAAAGGAGCCAGAAGAGTGGGAGACCACAGCAGGTCAGCTGGGCGAGCTATACAAACACTTGTGGCCACTAGAATAAGGTAAGCAGTTTTTGCTTAAATTAACTAGTTTGTGTAGCTTGCTAAGGTCTGCCCGTAGTGGTAAGAACACTCAAAAAAGGCTTCTCCAAATTTAAAGAACAAAAAGGTTTTGATTCCAAAAGAAATAATTGCGTGCAATAAATTATGTTTTACTGTTAAGTGGGCCTTGAGGGATAACAGTAAAAAGTGTTTCACTGTTAAGTGGGCCTTGATGAATAACAGTGAAAATTTAGGATAAATTATGTGTTTTACTGTTAAGTGGGCCTTGAGGGATAATAGTAAAACTTTATGATATAAATTGTGTTTTACTGTTAAGTAGGCCTCGAGGGATAACAGTGAATATTTAAGATATAAATTGTTAAGTGGGCCTTGAAGGATAAAATTAAAAAGGTTTTCACTGTTAAGTGGGCCTTGATTGATAACAGTGAAAATTAAAATTTAATGTGTAGAAAGTCCTACGGATAACGCTCTATTGTGTAGCGATAAGAGGACTGCATGGGTAGGCAAAAATCCTACTAATACTGCTTTTCGCTGTGTCGAGGAAGTGAATCAGCGAGAAGGGCTGCTTGGTAGGTCACCTAAGAGAGGTGGTAGAATAGTTGCATTTTAGAATTTTATTGTATTTTTTGAGAGATCTGTGTTTATAAAGGCCTTGTGTTTGTAAAAAGTGTGAAAGTTTCTGTGTCTGTGAGAGTGTTTATGTCTGTGTTTGAAAGTGTATGAAGTGTGACTGAAGTGCGATTGCATATGGAAGTGTATGACTGAGTACAAATATGAGCCAGTAGAGGGACTGGAACGTATGTATGTATATATATATATATATATATACATACAGTGCATCCGGAAAGTATTCACAGCGCTTGACTTTTTCCACATTTTGTTATGTTACAGCCTTATTCCAAAATTCATTATTTTCCTCAAAATTCTACAAACAATACCCCATAATGACAACGTGAAAGAAGTTTGTTTGAAATCTTTGCAAATTTATTAAAAATAAAAAATGAAAAAATCACATGAACATAAGTATTCACAGCCTTTGCCATGACACTCAAAATTGAGCTCAGGTGCATCCTGTTTCCACTGATCATCCTTGAGATGTTTCTACAACTTGACTGGAGTCCACCTGTGGTAAATTCAGTTGATTGGACATGATTTGGAAAGGTACACACCTGTCTATATAAGGTCCCACAGTTAACAGTGCATGTCAGAGCACAAACCAAGCCATGAAGTCCAAGGAATTGTCTGTAGACCTCCGAGACAGGATTGTATCGAGGCACAGAATGGTACAGAAAAAATTCTGCAGCATTGAAGGTCCCAATGAGCAGAGTGGCCTCCATCATCCATAAATGGAAGAAGTTTGGAACCACCAGGACTCTTCCTAAAGCTGGCCGCCCAGCCTAACTGAGTGATTGGGGAGAAGGGCCTTAGTCAGGGAGGTGACCAAGAACCCGATGGTCACTCTGACAGAGCTCCAGCGTTTCTCTGTGGAGAGAGGAGAACCTTCCAGGAGAACAACCATCTCTGCAGCTCTCCACCAATCAGGCCTGTATGGTAGAGTGGCCAGATGGAAGCCACTCCTCAGTAAAAGGCACATGACAGCCCGCCTGGAGTTTGCCAAAAGGCACCTGAAGGACTCTCAGACCATGAGAAACAAAATTCTCTTGTCTGATGAAACAAATATTGAACTCTTTGGCCTGAATGGCAAGCATCATGTCTGGAGGAGGAAACCAGGCACCGCTCATCACCTGGCCAATACCATCCCTACAGTGAAGCATGGTGGTGGCAGCATCATGCTGTGGGGATGTTTTTCAGCAGCAGGAACTGGGAAACTAGTCAGGATCGAGGGAAAGATGAATGCAGCAATGTACAGAGATATCCTTGATGAAAACCTGCTCCAGAGCGCTCTGGACCTCAGACTGGGGCAAAGGTTCATCTTCCAACAGGACAACGACCCTAAGCACACAGCCAAGATAACAAAGGAGTGGCTACGGGACAACTCTGTGAATGTCCTTGAGTGGCCCACCCAGAGCCCAGAATTGAACCCGATTGAACATCTCTGGAGAGGTCTGAAAATGGCTCTGCACCGACGCTCCCCATCCAACCTGATGGAGCTTGAGAGGTCCTGCAAAGAAGAATGGGAGAAACTGCCCAAAAATAGGTGTACCAAGTTTATAGCATCATACTCAAAAAGACTTGAGGCTGTAATTGGTGCCAAAGGTGCTTCAACAAAGTATTGAGCAAAGGCTGTGAATACTTATGTACATGTGATTTATTTATTTATTTATTTTTTTCCGTTTTTTATTTGTAATAAATTTGCAAATATTTCAAACAAACTTCTTTCATGTTGTCATTATGGGATATTGTTTGTAGAATTTTGAGGAAAATAATGAATTTAATCCATTTTGGAATAAGGCTGTAACATAACAAAATGTGGAAAAAGTGAAGCGCTGTGAATACTTTCCAGATGCACTATATATATATATATATATATATATATATATATATATATATATATATATATATATATATCTATATATAGATATATAGATATATATATATATATATATATATATATATATATGGAAGGGTAAATGTAATACAGTATAAACTGACAATAGGAAAAAGAATAAAAATGGTTAGACAACACAGCTGTAAAACAAAATGTGCATGAAAGCAAGAAGTTAACTCTTAGCTGGCTGGACAAAACTTAGTCTTGGGCTGTTCTTTTCATGCCATGAAGGAAGCGTGAGAAAGAGCAGCTGTTGTTGGACATGTGCCAGATCATAACTCCTAAACTAGACTGTAGCATATACATTTATTTGACTTCATACAGAGAATTTATATATTCAAATTGTAAAACTGTGTTTAGAGTTAAAGTTCACATCACAGTGACAATTAAGAATATTGAAATTATAAAGAACTTTAAAGTGATTGAATTCCATTTGGGAAATCATATTATCTGGACAAAAAATAAAGCTTTGAGTCCAGTGTTTTACTTTAAACTAAAATCAACTAAGTAATTGGATTTTAAACTAAGGTTGTATTGAAGATAAGTGTTGTTATATTACATAAGGTACAATTATGGCAAACACTCCAGTGGAAATACAAAAATCTATAAATCCACTGTGTAAATAACTGAATGATAAAATCTCAAAGTTATTGGAAATCAAAATAAATAAAAAAGGGTGAAACTGACTAATAAGTATTTTTTTCCCAAAACCAAATTCTATTTTGTAACTTGAGTATGAAAAGCAAACCTTAAATGTGAAAACTTCACATTCATGTTTTACATTTTGTCTGGTCCAGATTATGAGAGAATACAATTTTGAACAATATTAAATTAAACACTATAAAGTCTTGATATCTAAATGAAAGAATCCATGATTATTTGTTTTGTTTTTGATTTCCTATGTGTTTAAATATGTCTGGAGAACAAATTTACATGTGAGTTGCAACTTTATTGGTGCAAACTTGATCAACCAACAAAAATAAGATAGGTAGGGTTTATTATTTTGTTAGGGACTGTCTGAAGGAGAGATTGAGTGAGATGCTATTAAGAGACCTGAGACACCGCGCTCTGTAAGGAGAGTGAGCGGGAGGCCTGTACTCTGTAAGGATGGTGTGCAAATGATAGTCTGCAGACCTTGAATGGGAAAACTCATCTCTCTTGGTATCTCCACTCAGACAGGGAAGCCCCGAATTTAGGAAAAGGTAGATAGCAGATTCTTTTAGTTTAGATTAGATATTTATTTTTATTTTTTTATTTTCTTGTTTTATATACACAGTGTAGGCATTGGTCAATCATGGGTGCACTGAGAGCTGCCTTGAGACTAGAATTAAAGGTAAAGAAATTTAAGAATGCTCTTAATATCTGTTTTTTATTTTTATTTTTATTTTTATTTTATTTTTTTATGTGTGGCAGCCTTGCCAATATTGTGATGCTTTTTCATTGGGTTTGATCTGTGACCAATCATGCCAGATACGGAAAATAATGGAAAATAAAGTCCCAACCTCCAATAAGGAGGCAGAACTAAGCAAACATTGTAAACAGTTTTGCTCAGATGCTCTAAAATCTAATAAAATTGAAGTTTTCTTCTTTTAAAAGTGCATAAAATGGAAAATGTTATTCGTGCTAGAAGTTCTGATTTGAAGATTCAAGAAATATCTTGGACATATTTGATTATAAAAAGAATATTGATAATGCTAAGGATTGGTCAGTGGTAGTAAGTGAAACCCATGGAGAAACATTAATATTAAACTGAACATTGTAACTTCCTCAACTATGAATGTTAATTAAACTTCATGTTCATGCATCTATTCTGTGTGTGTGTCATTGATACTAACTATGTTTTACTCTTTCTTTTGTCATCATTGTGTGTATGTTGCTTCACTAACTCATTCTGGAACCAGTCTCTCACCATTGCAGATGGCTGGGCCAGATGATTTATTGAAACTGCTAATACTGCAGGAGCAAGTCAGGAGAAAAAAGACTGAAAATGATGTGGGCTTTTATCTGATTGGTCCTCCCGCTCTCTTAGCTGCTGGTAATCATTACATATTTGCCATCTCATATGTGGATTAAAGATTCTCTGGATAAGTTGATTTCAGTCTTATACGACCATTTGGGTTTATGATTTTCCTGCCATCCATGGGTTCAATACCCATGTCTAAATTGTTCTGAGGGTCTAAATTTAAATCCAGCATCTAACCACTGATTTATTGATTTGAAGAAATAAGTACTACAAACTTGATGGAAAAGTTAGAGTTACCTATTGGATTGGTTACTCCCCCAAATGTTCCAGAGAGTACCCTCACTTTTTTTTAATTTATTTATTTTTTTAAAAGGGTTAGTGGGTGCTACAAAGAGTTGATTGAGTGTCTTTTTCACTTTTAGAGGCATACAGTTTCTGCACGGTGAATTTTGTTTCTGCTATTTAACTGAATAATTTGTCATAGAATGCTGATAAGAATAATAACTGAAAAATCTTAGTGTTGAATGAGGCTGAAACATTAAGAAATAATAAAAAAAATAAGAGACATGAGAAATTAAAAGGACGTAGTGTATTTTACTGATCAATGTTTTCAAAACACTAGAAAAGAGATTTGTTTGAATTCATTGTGCCTCTTTACCACTTTATTCTGTTTAAACTTTTACTTACTTTTCTGTTAGTTTAAAAACTTGATTTGTTATTTTATTAGATAGAATAGAAGTTCCTTCTCCTGTGAAAAAGTAAGAAATGGAGAAAGTAGTCATAATAAATTATTACTTAATAAAAAAAGGATTATAATATATTAATAATAAGATGACAGGACTACAAGATAGCTGTTGTAAATGTAAAGCTCTGCTTGAACAGAAGGCTAAAGTAAGTTGTATTAAATGTAATGTCGAAAAAGAAAGGTAAAGCTTGTGTTTTATTAAAGATTTGAAGGTTCTATGTATGTTGTTTGAATGGACAAAAGAAGGTAGGGAATGAGTAGGTTGAAAGTTCTGGAAGAGGTTTTCTTGAAGATGGTTTAAGATGGGAAAGTTTGAAAGCAGTTAATATAATGAATTATTATAATTAGCACTATTTTTACTGTTGAAGAATAACTTAAATGTATTATTGTGAGATTCTAAAATGAAAAAGAAGGAATAGCTGTAATGAGATTAGAAAGAGTGTGAAAGAGTGGAATGTCCCCTTCTGAATTTCTCCTCCACCCTACTCTCTCTCTCACTCTCAGTCTAAGTTTGATAAGTATCTGCTTGAAACAGAAACACAAAAGCAGATTCTGAAGTGTTATAAAGGCATATCTCTAAATTGTATGATTTTATTTTAAGTTTCTTTTCTTTTATATGGAAAATGATGCGACTTGAGAATAATGTTAGATACAGTGATATGAAGGAAAGGTTCAAACATCTTTCCTCATCATGATTAAAGATTTTATATATTCAGAGGGCAATTTGAAGTTAATTGTTTATACTAAAGACAAGAGTTTCAGTTGATCTGACACACTTAATATATGTTCAAAACAATCTAGAGACTATTATTGAATTAAGGTGATGTTTTTAAATTAAGCTTCCTAGAAGCTTGACAGAGGCTACCCTTTATTTTGTTTTGTTCTGATGTTAGTCCCCACCATGATACAGGGTCTTTTGTGACATTTGCTAAAAGTAGCAGACATACAACCTTAGGGAAATTAGTGATCTGTAAATGAGTTCAATTTTAGCATTTTTACTTTTAATTGGGACAATTTTAATAGACTGTTGAATTTTGAATAATGCTTTGTGAATTTAACCAAGTTTTGAACTGACTCCATATTTAAGAAGTTGTAGATGGTTCCATTGGCTGTGATGGTTCTCAGGCTATACTCCCTGAAAAGAAAATATCTGTTTACTGATACCAAATTATTAAGGATTGGCTAATAGGACTGAGCAGTATCGAGACCAGTGGCAAGAAGTGATGACCCAATGACGGGTAAGACTCTCCAATGTCAAAAAAGGGGCAACCTAAGGCAGGGCATCACCGCCCTGGAAGCCTGCCCAAGAAGGGAGCAGTGCCCGACCGATATACTGGCTGATATTAGCCTTTCACCGATATATCGGCATCGGCGTATATGTTTACCGATATATGCAGATATGAAAACTTTTTTTCAGAACATATAATGCAGAAAACAATGCTTTATAACTGGTCATAACGTAGTTTGTCCAGCAGAGCGCACTCCGACTCCATTGTTTACAGAGCTGACTCTGAGCTGACATTGGCTAGGCAGACAGGGCGGAGTTCAGCAGTGCGGAGTTGAGCGGTCTCTTCTCGGTAAGCTGCTAACTAGTTTGTGAAATACATACTGGAAAGTTATAAAAAAATGACCCCATCATTTTCCCTTTTCAATATAACTAATATAACGTTAACCCTGTCCCTGACAACCATGTCACTCATGTTGATCACATCTGTTTGTTATGTTAGCCAGCTATAGTTTGTCAGTGCAATAAGTAATGTAGCAGATTGAAAGGTAAACATCAGAGCATCTTTTTGCAGCTCAGCAGACAATGGTGCGGTGGTGGATTGTGTCTGTTGAGTGTTGATTTCACGCTACGTTATTACCTAGTTGGTGAGATGCAATGCTGGTCCATCTTTTACTCTCTGTGACAATGAGCTAATAGCTAACTAGCTAACCATGTAGCTACTTTCATTGCTTGTCAGCTGAGTGGAAGCTAATGTGTAAACATGTATTCACCAAACTGTTTTGTTAAGGATTCACAGTTTGGTAGCCCCTTCAACCGAACAATTCCAGTCATTGCATTTATAAAATTTAATATTTAGAAGTCTGGTTTTCCAGACATTAAAATATGATACGTAATAAAAGTAGATTTGATAAATAGTATATTTGCCCTGTGTAATAATAATATATAGGAACTGTATCTAAAATAAATAAGGGGTGAAAAATGAATACTAATACAACAGGCTGTAAAAATAGACATTCATTCATTTTAATATCCTTTATATATTTTGAATGTGTTGAAACTTGACACTGGGCGACACACCCTAAAAACTGCACTGTTAGATTGGTTTTATACAGAAGAGCCGCTTAAAAGAACATTTTTTTTCTCTCTCTCATAAATTAAACGAGTGTAAATGCCAACACCATCATATATGTCGAAAGGACTGAAGCCTGTCAACCAAAACATGAGCTCATTGATGTCATTAAGTGAGTCTGCTTTTTTATTCCATCAGTTGCTCCTGGTTGGAGGCTTCCGTAAATATTTAGTTTATACGTAGGGTTACGTCCTACATAAATGTAATGGTGCAATGCTCAAATATTTAGTAGTGCATATATTTTGACTTTGTGCCCATTTACGCCACAACTAGGCTAAGTTGTAACGTAGGTATAGCTGGTGCAACTGGCCACTGATATTTTAGCTATTTATTTTATTTTTATTTATTCTTTATTTAAATGGTCAGCATTTTACTGATACTAAACAGTATTACTGATGTTTATTTAGCTATTTATTTTATTTGAATTTATTCTTTATTTTATTGGTCAGCCACTGACTGATACTAAACATACAGTACTGATGTTCATTTAGCTATTTATTTTATTTTTATTTATTCTTTATTTTAATGGTCAGCATTTGACTGATACTAAACAGTACTGATGTTTATTTAGCTATTTATTGTATTTGTATTAATTTTTTGTTTTAATGGTCAGCATTTGACTGATACTAAACATACAGTACTGATTTTTATTTAGCTATTTATTTTTTTTTTTTATTCTTTATTTAAATGGTCAGCAATTGACTGATACTAAACATACAGTACTGATGCTTATTTAGCTATATATTTTATTTGAATTTATTCTTTATTTTAATGGTCAGCAATTGACTGATACTAAACATAAAGTGCCAATGTTTATTTAGCTATTTATTGTATTTTTATTTATTCTTTATTTTCTCAGTGTTCATTTCTAGAATTTGTTGACAATGTATAATAATATTGTCAAATATTCTTTGATAAAAATATTTGTTTAAGAAAGCAGCCTTCTGAGTACCTTTGCATAGTCATATCAGTGCAAAATCGGTGCATAATCCACATAGAAAAGGTCTGTTTTCATTCCAGCTCAAAAATTAGCTATATCGGCCACCATATCGGTAATCGGTGAATTTTCCCCCTCTAAAATCGGTATAGGTCTCAAAAATCCCATATCGGTCGGGCTCTAGAAGGGAGGGTTATATGGGATTAAGGAAGTGGATAGATGCTTTTAGTTCGGAAGCATCAAAAGGGAGGTCTAGAATAGACCTGCCCGAAAATTGTGAGTTCCACACAACCCGACTGCATTTTACTAACCACTTTACTAAAACAGCTTATCACAGTGTTAAATACTAAGCATTCTGTCACTGTGCCATCAGGGGATCATACCCTGTGTAGAAGATTATTTATAGATGGGTTTTTGGGGGTAAAGTTTTGAGAAACGTTGCAGACAAAGGAGTGCTTGACTTAAAGAAGTATGAAACAAACCTGGGAATGTTTGTTTGATGAATAATTAAGATTGAAAGACGATTTATTACTTTTACTTATGCTTTTATTGAACTCATGTACATTTTAATATTAATGAAGAATGAAAGGAAAAGAAGAAAACATGGTGGTGACTAAAGATTAAGATTGCTTGTCTTGTTTGTTTATAACAATTTAAATTAAAAGGATGTTTAAGAAATGGGGTGCGTGGTTGGCTAAAATTGGTATAATGATTGGAACAATTCTTGTGGAGGAATAATATTCTGTTGTGTGTTACCACTGATCAAATCATTCTTAATCCGAGAAACAATGAAGCAGATGACACTAATCAATGTGAATGGTCCAATGCAATACAATGACAACTACCTTGGATGGACAGAAAAGACCAAATTGGGAGGAAATTGATTCCTCTAATTAAAATATGAATGAGGAGATGAATGATGAGCCATGCCCTGGGATGTAAATGCTAGCCTAACCTCTCCCCAGTGGTGACCCTCTACATTAAGTAACTAGGTTGAAGATCTTTTGTCAACAGAATCTCTGAAAGGAAAAATAACTTTTTAGTGTTGGGTTATTTCTACTATCTTTGATGTCTTTAATATATTTACTGATTTTGATCTTTATGCTGTTATATCCAATGTGATGTTATGTTACAATCAAAATGTTATGATTTTGAATGGTATTTTCTGTTAATATTCTACATAACCGTGAAACCACAGGCTAGTGCTGAACCGTTTACATGCTCATGCTTATAACACAATCTTCTCTCTCTCTTGAGTGTAGGGTTGAGGGAAACAGGATCTTTTACTCCTCTCTTGTTAAGTTTGGGGGGAGACGTTTGGTCCTGATGCCCCACAGGAGTTCTTTTCCATGATCTGTTCATTGATAAGAAACACTGTGTGCTCTAAAATTGGTCAATACAAAGTGATGGGTGAAAAGACTGGATAGTGAAGTAGCACTCTTGAATTAGGCTAAATTAGTGGGACTTTGTAGGAAGTCCCAATGGAGGGATTATATGGAATATTTTTAAGTATATGGAGTAATTTCGTTTTTGCTGTTTGAAGGTCCCTCCTCCCAATTTTCCCTCATGACATCTAAAACACCACAAGGCTTATGCCCATACAATAATTCAAATGGGGAGAACCCCGTGGAGGCTTGCGGGACCTCTCGAACTGCGAATAACAGGGGTTCAAGGCACTTATCCCAATTCCAAGCATCTTCGTGCACGAACTTACGAATCATGGTTTTCAGGGTTTTATTAAACAATTTTTTGGTCTCCACAGTGTGTGGAGTTTTGCTCTCAGGTCAAGAATGTATTGAAAAAACGGTATTACCTCCTGGGATGGGCTTTCACCCTCTGTTTGGACCACACCCCGTTCCAGTGGCTCCATCACATGAAGGATACCAGCGCGTGGCTCACCTGTTGGTATCTGGCTCTTCAGCCTTTTAAGTCCAAGGTGGTCCACAGATCGGGGGCGCAGATGGCTGTCGCGGATTTCTCTCCAGAAAAGAGGGGGGAAGTACTGGGCAGGCCAGATGGCTCCCTGGCCTGAGTGGTGCGAGGGGGGTATATGGTGGTGGGGTGTGGTTATGCGCCAGTTTGTGAATGGAGAGCGAGATCAGGAGATGAGAATGATAAGGATCATCACCTGGCAATGATTGCCTCTAACAGCTGTTTGTCACTGCAGTGAGAGTGGAGACTGGCTTTTAAGAGCGAGCCAGATGCCAGAAAGAGAGAGAGAGAGAGCTGCACGGAGCAGAGTGTTCCAGAGTGCGATATTTGTGTTGTGCTGAAAAGCCTTATTTGAGTGTGTCCACTGAAAAGTGTGATTTATAGACCGTGAAAAGTGTGGGAAATAAAGCCCCTTTTGAGTTGGATCTTGCTGTCTCCTGCTTCCTCCTTGCCATGAAAACTAAGAACTTTGTTACAGTCTGTAATTGTATTTTCACACTTAGAATTTAACAATCTGTCATTACAAACTCAAAAGTAGAAAAATGCAAATTTTGGATGTTCGTTTGACATGATGTTTGCAATTTTTATTTATATTACAGTATGTATGTATATACATTTTGGCTAATGTAAGTTTTAACATATACTAATGTATTTTTTTAAAAGCTTTACACGTTAACATAATTAACAAACATGAACTAACAATGATCAAATGTATTTGTATTGACTAATTTTAACCAACATTAATAAATGCTGTAAAAAAAAATAAAAAAAATAATATATACATATATATATATATATATGTTGGGCCTCATGTATTCAGATAGAAGACAAAGGCAGGCCTAACACAGTCGTAAAAACCTAACTCAAGCCCCCACATTCCAAGTTGTAAATCTTACTGATAAAAATCGCGCCAAAATCAAACAAAGGGAGTCCAAAAAAGACTACAAATCCCATGAAGCCTTGCTCACTAAAGGATCGAACTCTCAACTCCTATTGGATGAGGCACACAACAGAATGTCCCTCAAACATGACATCATCAGGAGTTGAAATACCTCTGAAATGCTTTCGGGATTTGCTTCCAGCGACTTTGTTCACCGAGTATAGATGTAGTTTATTCGCTGCTCTCAGGTGCAACCTCGTGGCACAAGGAAGTAACGTCCGACATGAAACTGTGGCCATACAATCTCCATCTCGCTGGACCAGTTGAGATTACTCAACCGAACACTCTTACGGATCTGAAGGAGACCGCCGAGCAATTCGCATCTTCATCAGTTTGCCTAAAGAAGTGAAGAGTTTAAAGATTTCTCTTCCATCTTCAATCAAGTCAACATTTCTGAGTTCTCTGCCAGCCTGCCGAGAATCAACAGCCGTACCGCCCGCCGACAGAGCGAGGAAACGGCCTCCCGTCATCACCCGAGCCTCAAGGAACCGGGTCAGAGTTAAAGGATGGAGGAAAACACATTCTACCTGTGTCCTCATGCAATTCAAGTAAGAGGTTTACGTCTGGGCAGAGATAGAATATTATAGCGATGAACTAAACAGCTGCTTTCTCTCCCACGATCGCGAAATCGGCTTTAGGGCTGTCACTTTTCTCTCTCTCTCGTACTAACCACACACACACACACACACACACACACACACACACGCAGGCACGCGACCCCTCACAAACATTCTGGCACACGTTTTTGGCTCGTAGATAGCTTAAATGCTAAAGCCCAGCTTTGTCCCTAAGCTATCGTACAAGCGGATACACGCGGTAACTGGTAGATGCCGTTTCCGCCCACATTCGCGGTCATATTCCCTGGCCGGAAGTCTCGCGTGACATACTCTCCACGAGAGTCACATCCGCCATTTTGTGCACGTCCCTCCTTACACACACACACTGTCACACACACACCTTATGTGTTATAGGATTATTTTATTTCCATATCTAATCATATCACTGTTTAGTTTGTAGTTGTAAGTCGGAAGTATATTGACTGCATTGTATTAATTATTAATTGATATTACTGCATAAATAAACTTTGTTTATATTACAAAGAGAAGTGTTTTGGTTTGTTTTGCATACGCCTGTGTCATGCTGACAGGATGTCAGTGCTCGGATTCAAACCTTCATTCATTGTTTTTTTCCCCGAAAATCAATATTCTTCGGATTTCGATTTTCCTAAGAAAACAATCTAATATTGAGACTGTTTTACTATTTGGTTATTAGTCCCTGATTTCAGGGTGGTGCCCCGTCAATGTTAATCCTTATTAATATTCTATTGATTTTTGATAATTGATAATTATCTTTGATGATTGAATTTGAATGATCAATAAGCTAGTGTTAATTTTAATTAATGTTTCATCGATGTTAACAATTAACGATTATCTTTGATAATTGTTGCTTTAAAGGATTTTAAAAAGCTAACATTGATTCTCATCAATGTTCTATTGATTTTAATAATTAATGATTATCTTTGATAATTATGAATTATTGTTAATTACCAAACTTGCTCCTAAACGTAGCACATTACATTTACTGGAGCCCCATATGAGGTTTTAATGAGTTAGATTCAATTGATTAATTCAAATATACAGAAATAATTATTAATTATTTCTGATAGTAACACTGATCTAAACAACCAGTAAAGCCCTACATATATATACTGTTCATTGTTAGTTCATGATACCTAATACATTAACTTATGTTAACAAATGGAACCTTATTGCAAAGTGTTACCTTTTTTTTTAACTATGAATTGAACATCAAGTCAAAAGATTATGTCAAAATTATAGCATTGTGTTATTATAACAATGTGACATTATTGCATAAAATGTCAATTTTATTTTAGATAATAGTTTATCCTTATAACCATATCTAAGGTTATGGTTGAGAGCAAACCCTCTAGCACAGAGGGTTTAAGCATTGCTCACAACAAGCTGTTGTGCTCAAGGGGACTGGGGATCAAGTCTGGCCTGGATCATGGAAAAAGAAGATATAATGTGACAATTAGAACTGAAATTGAAAAGTGCAATTTAGGATAACCACAGCTTTTACGTTTTCAGTTAGCAAGCAGGTAAGTAAGAAAATACATTATCTTAAACTGGAAACTAGCCATCCAGCCAGACAATGCCTATAAATAGACAATCTGTCAAAAGCAACACAGCTCAGTCCATCCGTAGCATCAAAGGCGCCCCCAACTGATATCAGTGGTGTGAATCTGGCACACTGTCTGTGCTTCTATGAGCCGAATATCAGCTTCAATTTGTAAAACGTCCCTCAGCACACCCTTGCATCTGTCTCAATCAATGAGGGCAATTGCCAAAGGCTCCAGACAGGTCGTCTGCCTCAGCTTGTCCCTGACAGTCCCTCTCTCCAAACACCAGCTGAGGTTACAGTGTCTGCTGAAAGCCCCAGTCATCATTCAGTCATGTTCTGAAAATCATTGTTTAGGCCTGAGGGGCCACACCATTTCCTCACAGTACAATTAGGAGTAACTATTGGGTATGTGAGGGAGGAAGAGAGAGGGCAGAGGAGAGTTTTGTAGTGCAGGAGAAGGACTTGACTTTGAGTTGTTTGTTATCTATATTTTGCTATTATGGTGTTAAAATTACCATAATGAAATGTACATTTTCAAACAAATTATGGATAATATTAAGTACAGAGAGAATATATGGTGGGGTCCAAAAGTCTGGGACTACTAGTAAAAATGCTTTTTACATTTGAACATTACAAATACAAAAAAAAATAAATAAAAAAAAAAAATAAAAAAAATATATATATATATATATATATATATATATATATATATATATATATATATATTACCAGTATAATAATTTAAGTGAAAATTGATTTTAAATATTGACATGAATTTTAAGAATTTCTTAGCATTTGGTATTCTCCACTTTTTCTTTAATTACATCACATACTCCAACTGGCATGGACTCCATGAAACTTGTGCAAAACCTGATGATCCATGTTATTTAGGCCTGAACTGAGAATGTTCCAAAGAGAATATTATGTGTTTTGAAGGAATAGAAAATCTGACCTTTTGTACAAATGAGTTAACATGGTCAATGCCAAAAATTAGCTTACAATTTATTAGTGACCCAAAAATCTTAAATATTTTTTCTTCATTTTCCAAACTGATAAAACTTTTTAATGAAGGTTTAATAAAGGTTTTAATAAAGAAGAAGAAGAAGAAGAAGAAGAAGAAAATATTTTTTTGACATCCACAGTACATAAAAAGTACTTTTATGAAATGGTTCTTCATCTAAAATCGGATTGGATGAGCCATGCTCGAAGCCATTTTAAAACAGTAATTCAATACCTTTACCAATATTCCATTTCAACTTGCTGGTATGCCAAATCATGTGCCATTAATGAAAATGTCCAGATTAATATCAGCAATCGTCTCTGTTACATTGTTTTCTGTAAGCAGCATAGTTAGGCTAATGAAATTTTACTTTGCAGATTTTAAGCAATCTGCTTCACACATCACATTTAATGACACTCCTTAAACGTGCACTAAGTGTTTGCTCATTAAAAAAGTTTTACACATAAAGACATGAATAGAATTTTTTTTTTTTTAAATATGTTGAAAATGATGTACACTCACATGAGATGAAGACTCCAGTCTTATCAGAAACCCAATAAAAGCTGTTTAAATTTACATGGAGTGGGTCACCCCCTCATGGGCGCTGCCATGACAGCAAATGACAACCTGTATCATGCAATTGATCGAGTTACTACCACTAATAATGACAATAATAATAACAACATGTTTACTTTATATAGCCCTTTCAGCCAATGCTCAAACATAAAAGTACATGTAAACAAAGAAGTAAACAAAACAATAAAACAACAGACACAACATACTTACTCAGTCAACAATATTGTCCAGAGTGATGGTATGGTATTGATAAAGACTGTGGTCCACCAGACAGTCCGAACAGAATAAGTGCGAGTGAAAAGATAAAATGTCCAAAGAAGAAGCTTGCGAGCCGCGGCTGCACAGTCACAGTCTAGCGCACAACAACGTGCGGAAATTTGTTTGGATTGGATACAAGAATATCCATAATAGGGATGTGTGTATTATTAGATGAATAAAAACATAGTAAGTAACAAAATAAGATCAACAAACATATTCTGTGTAAAACTGCAGCATTTGGTACACAAACTTCCAGTATCCAGGACGATGGGTGTCAGTAAAGATTCCAAAACCACAAGTACTACTGGGACTGATGGGATGAGTGAGAGCCAGCTAAAATCTTGCTGACAAAATCACTGTAACATACAGCCTCTCATGGCTTATTACTTGAATGTTAAACTTAATGCTTTCTAGAATGTACACCCTGAGGTTCTGTATTTGTATCCTTGACCATTATGCATTGCAGTCATGATTGTGATAAAAAATTTTGAACCATGAAGCAAGTACCAAGAAAAAAATAGAAATATACTGACCAACTACGTATGATTTATTTGACTTATGCAATTTGATTTGTTTACTAATATCAAATTATATTTGACGGGTAATTATTTTACATGAATTGCCTCATTTAGTTGTGTTCTGGTATTGTATAAACTTATGTTTTGATTTATATATTTATGTACTCAGTTCAGAAATAATGTGCAATTTTTTGATGGAATTTAACCTCAGAAATTGTAACACATGAGGCAATCCATCCATCTATCTATCTATCTATCTATCTATCTATTTCAAAGTGTATCGTTCATGCAGTGAGGATGAACAAGCCAAGCAAAGTGCAAAATATGTGTGTCACGTCTTATCAACACATTGTCAGTGCAGACTGAAAGGAAACACTCATTCATAACAGTATGATCAATATTGTGCTCTCATGATAGTTCCATTTCACCTGTGACATTTTGTACTGATACTGAACCGTGTTTAGTCTATTTACGGTCTTTATTATATTAGTTATATAATAACTAATATAATAAATAATGAATTAATCTGTTTTCCATCGTTAAATATTTTGAGTTAAAAATTTTATCTAGTATATGATAGGGGCATGAAAATGTACTGCATAGGACTGACCCTTTTTACAGTGCATTAACCAGACACATTGCAATTTCTCATTACATGGTGAGACACAATTCCAAATTGCTTTAACACAAAGACAGAATCTCTACCTCTCAGTTACATCATTGTGCCCTTAAACTGTCGTTCACACTCATCCTTCATGATAACCCCTTGCCAAACAGAGGATATTAAAAAGTTTACAATAAGTTGAGCCAACTTTAAGTAAGTCGGGGGAGAAATGTCTGCTTCACAGGTGAGAGTCAATGTGTGGAATTATACACTATCATCAATCGTCTTTCCTAGAGATGTTACTGCAACACTTTGTCCTTGGGGAGTCATGAGACTGTGTTTACAGAGCGGCATGTCTTCTCATCAGAGACAGGCCACTACACTGTGTTTGTTTTATTGTTTCTTGCTTTTATAAGATGCTGACAGTGCTGTATTCATAAGCATTCTTCTAACAGCACAAGTGCCAGTCCTTCATTCTTATCCAGGTCTAATCTTGGTTTTGACAACTGCAGGATTTAATTACATTGTGAAAACTGACAAATTTTGTTATCTCGGATTCGTACAGTACTTACAGTTCAAAAAGGCAGCATTGTATTGATTTTCCTCAAACATTCTAGTTAGGGGTTCAAACCCCATACCCCAAGTATTAATCTTCTGCAAATAATCCAGCCAGAACATGCTATTGTATGCCATCTATTTTGTTTTTTGTATTTGTCATACTTAAGTTTAAACAAGAAACTTCAAAGTTTGAAAATGTACTTTCAAAATTGAAAACTGATTCAAACTTGAACATTGACTTAAGTGCATTGATAGAATGTTCAACATGTAGCCGACAGCAATGACACCATCATAATGCATTCTAATTTGTGAATGTCTTCTTTCTAACAACTATTTGCATAATGAATTGTAGTGTTGCAACAACTAATTGGTAAAATCGATAATAATCTATAATAAAAATAATAAACAACAACCAACATCAGAAAAATTACATCACCTTTATTTTTTGAAACATATTATCTGAACTAAGACATTAGTGAACTAAGACAAAAGCAAATTTTTGTCACTAAAAGTTAAATAGATGCACTGCTTTCACTTAAGATCACTGAGGCTATATGATGGCAAATCTAAAATGATCAATATCTAAATGAGTTCATGCTCTGGAAAAACCTGGGGGACATATACCTTGTTTCAGGCACAATAAGAAATCTGGACAGCACATCTCTCCCTGTCTTCCTAATGAAATGAGCTCTGACAAAAATTAATTTTTGCTTTGCTCTTGTAATTGCAAAGAAGATCGAAAACCACAAGCAATGTCTATAAAACACGCTACAAAGCATAGCTGAAGACATATACAAGAGCTCAGATCAAGGCAAACTTCATGAACAAATTTTTAACCGCCTTAATGTTTTTGCACATTTTGTGTGCTCTCAGAGGATGAGGAGGAGGGTTTTGGATACAAAGCAAGGAGGTATATACAGAGAAAACTACTCTTTTACCATGCCTACACACTCGTTTGCATGCATAGATGAATCCAGTGCAAAAGGGAAGCTGAGTGGGAGGATTAGGCAGATTAAATCCAGGGCCCATGCCTCAGGTCTGGCTTTTTAGAAATGCGAATAGAAAGATGGCTGCATTTAAGCCTGGTATGATTCAGTGCCACATGTCGCTGCAATAATGCAAAATATATAACCTCGGGGTGTCCGTCGGAAAACAAAACTCACTGGTAAGTTCTCATGAACATATTTGGCACGATAGATATCGCTGGGAGCTGTAGTATATTTTGGCAGTAGAACGAACAATTGCTATGCAAAATGACTTGAATCCAGGAGCAACGTTGATATTTACTTTCCAAGTATAAAAACTAAGACACAGAGAGAGGCCCCCAAAATTCCTCAACTTCATCAATTAAAGACTCTCCGCTGCTGGTGCCAAGGAGACTGAGATGACCCACATTTGTCCAATAAAATGAACAAAGGAGACTTGTCCAGATATCCGAAAACACTCATGTTAATAATTATTCACATGACTTGAAGACTACTCTTCAGAAGAAACCCCCCATGCCATGAAATATAAGACACTCTCCTTTTGTCCTTCAATATAAACAATTTGCTACACTTAAATTAGGCCAATAAGGGAGCATAAGACATTTCCTCTGTCACATGCTAAAACTCTGTACAAGAAAAGAGAGAGCTTGAAAACTGTCTTTCTTTGAAACGATCCCTTTGTACTATCTTTTTTTTTTTTTTTTTTTTTTTTTATCTGGCTTCGCTCCAGCGCCCCTCTGCCCAGGTTCCGCACAATGTAGAGTCCAGGAAAACTCAGAACGCAAAGTTTCGAAGAGTTCTCTTCTCTGCGCTATGACTCACACACGTGATGGGTAGTCATGAGTCTTCCTTCTGGGAGGCCTCGCTTCAAAGCCCTGCCTCATCATTCCAATCCATGATCTTAGCAGAGATCCAAGACATCAACGGAACAATCAGAACTTTCTACAAAGAGCCAAAGAGCCAAAGAAACAAAGCAACGCAAGGAAGTGCAAGTACATCTCCAACTTTCACTGAAAGTGCTGGTGTCTCTTTAATATAATTTAAGTAACCCGACTGCAAATCGAGGTATTTATTTTAAATGAAGTATCGCTGGTTCTCAAGGCACTGTCTATAGTCTCCATAAAGTTACACTTCTCTGCACAGATCATTTCATTCACCCTCTGTTACAATTTCTTCACAACCTGTTTTTCATGTTGTCTATGTGTTTAGATTAGCAATAAAGTATTGTTTGTATTCAGAGATAATTTGATTGTGGTACATTTTGATAAATAATCTCATCACTTGATTTTTAAAAGATCTGCACTCTGAAGCTTGAACCATATCTAAAAATATTTGTGATATTATTTTCAATAAGCTATGAGAATAGTATTAATCTAAAGAGTTAACAGATGCATCATATCAATCGTGATATCATATGATGGCCGAGTGATCAAACGTGCACCTTAATTCTTTCAAAAAGTGAATTAATCATAATTCCCTCATTAAGATAATTCCTTACAAATAAATTGTGAGCGGATACAACGAGCCTGTTGTATTACATTTTTAATGGTGGAGAATTTTATTCAGATTTCTAATCTAATTTGTCATTTATCCTTCTTATAATGGTGGTCAAGTGTGACCAAGATTCTTAAACTAATTTAATTATACAATTTCTACATATTATTGGTGAAGTTACGAAGGCACTTTAATCCATACCGTGTACATTTATACTACCAAATTTCCCTAAAGAGCATTACGGACCTCTCCACGCATCCTACATAAAATTAGTTGTCTCAAGTGAGTTAAGGTCTTAAAAGGCTAGTCAATATTTTGAAAACAGTCTACACATGTTAATGATTTACAGTATGCATAAAGTGGCAAAGGTAATGTTCTTCTGTTAATGGACAGAGAGAATGACTGTTAAAGCTGTAGGAAAATGTAGTGGCCATGGCATATTGTGGTTTTGTTTTGAGGCAGCTTAGTTAAGATTTATTTGATAATTTGTGTATTCAGTTGGCCTGAAATGGCACTGAATCGTAGAACTGATTAAAAAAAAAAAGATAAAGTAAATGAAAGTAAATCAGCAATGTTGTTTTAAATCTATAAAAGTGTCTCAGTAGTGAATATGTTATTTTTAAAAGATGAAGTGTGTTGAACTATGGTATTAAATAAACTCATAATTATTCTGCCAAAAACATAGTTAGTTTTACTATAGTACACCATGGTAAATTTTTTTAGTACCATGACTTATAAATGATTTCAAAATTATTGATAAACAGTTTTGGTTTCCTTTTTTATTACTATGGATTTACTATGGATAGCATGGTTAAAATATGGTTACTGTAGTAAATCCATGGTAAATTTGTGTTTACTATGGTTTTACAACAAATACCATAGTTCAACTACAGTTAATTAATGTAATATT
The DNA here is from genome assembly GCF_019703515.2 of Myxocyprinus asiaticus. Classification (NCBI taxonomy): domain Eukaryota; kingdom Metazoa; phylum Chordata; class Actinopteri; order Cypriniformes; family Catostomidae; genus Myxocyprinus; species Myxocyprinus asiaticus. The sequence goes on along the minus strand of NC_059363.1, from coordinate 12,283,914 downwards.
ATGATGGTACATTTTGTGGTTACATATTCCATAGTTCAACAATAGTTAATGTAGAAAATCATGGCAAATTTGATCATTTCTATGTTAAGCACTTTGAATTAACACTGTGTATAAAATGTGCATATAAATAAATTTGCCTAGCCTAAACTGTGTAGCTATTGTTTTTTTGCTACAAATACCATAATTTAACAATGGTTACTGAAGTTAAACTTTGGTTCATTTTCATAAGCGATGGAGGGAATGCAAAGGAACGCAAAGCTTATCAAAGGGAACGCAAATCTCATTGTGAGGGAATGCAAAACCCTGCAAAATCCAACAAGAAACGGTTTACTTATAGCTGTCTCTGCGCTAGGATAGGAGAAAGTATTTTATTACTCAAGAAAATGAACTTTAAGAATTCTAATTGCAGAAGGTTTTGCAGAAGGTATTTATCTAATAATCATTTAAGAATGATAAAATCATTTCAGTCAAAACATTCACCCACAAAGTTTCCTTCACAGCTTGTCAAATATCTGAGAAGTAATTTCCAACCTCTCATTTCTCAAGGTGATTTGTGAACAACCGGATCTGGCATCTCTCTTCCACAAGGGTTTGCTGCTAACTATTTTTATCTCTCTCTCCATAAGTGACTAATCTATGAAGGGCTCCAGCTTCGTCTTTCCCCCGGCATCATTCTCTCTTTTCACCCCGAGAGAAGTGTTTTATGGTTGAGATGGTGAAACTCGGCACGGTCTGTGCAAGCAGATCAGAGCTCTTTTTTCTATTTTGCATTTTTGCTGATATCTGCAACACAGTCAACATATCAACCACTGACATATCACAGAGCCGAACAGTACTTCCTGTAGGTGCCAGCTCTGATGCTACTTTAAGTAGTAGTTTTTTTAACCATTCTCATTCAGTAATCAGATCTGTGTAAAAGTCTTCTGCAAGTATACATTCATATTCCCACATGGTAGGGAATTCCTGTTATGTCCTAAATGCAGATTTATTTCTGTCGGTAGGTTAGTAATTATCCTATATACAAAAATGATGGGTTGATTAAAAATGGATCAGTGAACTTTTCAAGGATACAATTGCAGTAATGGTAGCCATGGACTTTTAGACCTTCATCCCTCTGGAACTCGAAAGGTCAGTGCATAGATTTGTTGGTGTCATGGGTATTCTGTTGATTCATGTCTTTTATTTGGTTCATGTCATGTGTTCCTGTTTCCCTAGTCATGTGATGTCTTGTTTTCCCTCCATGTTCATGTGTCATGTTTTCATTGGTTATTGTTTAATTATCTTGTTATCAGTTCTGTTTGTTCATTGGTTTATGTTCTCCCATGTCTTGTATTTAAGCCCTCATGTTTGCATTGTCTGGTTGTCTAGTATTGAATGTGATGGTATGTGTTAGGTAAGCCATAGTCAAGTCAAGTCAAGCCATAGTCAAGTCAAGCCATAGTCAAGTCAAGCCATAGTCAAGTCAAGTTTTGTCCATGTTTATGTTTTGTATTGTAGTCAGGGTTACTGGTTCACGTTTGTAAATAAACTGCACTTGGGTTCTTCATCTTCATGTCTTCGTCATTGTCATCATTGTCAGCAGCCAGCATACGTTACAGAATACTTGACCGAACCATGAACCCAGCAGTTTTACTTCTGCGCCTACGTCAGGGGAATCGTCCCCTGGAGGACTATGTTGAGGTCTTCTGCGGTCTAGCCAGCCAGGTAGACTTTAATGAGGTTGCCCTCAAAGACTGTTTTAGATTTGGACTAAATGAGTCCATTTCTTTTTTGATGCCTGGTGGTCGCAGTTCCCTCAGCCTGGCTCAATATATCGACCTCGCTCTACGGTTCATTGGTTCCCCATTCACTGTAGGGGAGGCGGATGCCAAGCCAGAGTTCCACGTCATGGCCGCCGCCGAGCCAGAGTTCCACGTCATGGCCGCCGCCGAGCCAGAATTCCACGTCATGGCCGCCGCCGAGCCAGAGTTCCACGACATGGCCGCCGCCGAGCCAGAGTTCCACGTCATGGCCGCCACTGAGCCAGAGTTCCACGTCACAGCAACGCCTCAGCCTGCTCCATGCCACGTCACAGCAACGCCTCAGCCTGCTCCATGCCACGTCACAGCAACGCCTCAGCCTGCTCCATGCCACGTCACAGCCACACCTGAGCAGTGGGACCTGGAGATGGTTCTCACCCTTATACCCACCCTTAGTTCTCCTGAGCAGGCAAGGGGAACTTTCGGCCCTCCGACCCCGCCTGGACCCTCTGAGCCCTGGACTTCGCCTTGGCCTGTCGGTCCCTCGACATTGCCTCAGCTCGGCGTCCCCTCGGCTCCACTACGGTCCTTCAGCCTGTCGGCTGTGCCAGGGTCCCTCGTCCCTCCGGCTCCTCCTTGGTCTGTCGGTCTCCTGGCTCCGCTTTGGCTCTCCGATCCTCTGGCTGCGCCTCGTCCCTCCGATCTGTCAGCTTCACCGGGGACCTCCTTCCCTACGGCTCCACCTTGGTCCTCAGTCCCACCGGCTTCACCTCAGTCTTCCGATCCCTCAGCTCCGCCTTGCTCCTCCAAGCCTCCAGCACCGCCTTGGTCTTCCCTGCCATCGGCTCCACCCTGGCCCTTCGAGTCTTTGGCTACTCTCCGGGCACCACGTTCCATGGCTCCGCCCCTCAAGCCTCTCACGGCTCCACCTTCCATGGCTCCGCCCCTCGAGCCTCTCATGGCCTTCACCCCCCACGGACTTTGCCCTGGTCCCATGCCCCTCACCCTTTCTCGCCACGCCACGCCCCACGCCTCAAGACACCCCCCCCCCCGCTCCCTACAGAACTTTGAATTATATCATGTTTTACGTGTTTTGTTTATGTGTTGGGGTGTCGGGAACCACCCCTTAGTGGGGGGGATATGTCATGGGTATTCTGTTGATTCATGTCTTTTTTGAAATTCTAGTTCCTGGTTCATGTCATGTGTTCCTGTTTCCCTAGTCATGTGATGTCTTGTTTTCCCTCCATGTTCATGTGTCATGTTTTCATTGGTTTATTGTTTAATTATCTTGTTATCAGTTCTGTTTGTTCATTGGTTTATGTTCTCCCATGTCTTGTATTTAAGCCCTCATGTTTGCATTGTCTGGTTGTCTAGTATTGAATGTGATGGTATGTGTTAGGTACGCTGTAGTCAAGTCTAGTCTAGTTTTGTCCATGTTCATGTTTTGTTTTGTAGTCGGGGTTACTGGTTCACGTTTGTAAATAAACTGCACTTGGGTTCTTCATCTTCACGTCTTCGTCATTGTCATCATTGTCAGCAGCCAGCATATGTTACAGTTGGCTAGAGTTCAAACTAGCAGCTCTTGTTGTGTATTTCTATCAGAGCTAAATAAAGGGAGACACATCACTTGACATTAGTTAACCTGTGTTGTGTGTCCAGCATTTGCTATATGGGTGTTCACCTTGCCTGACAAAGATGGCCATAGAATTATGTTGTGAACTGTAAAGTTCTAAGGATTTCCAGTGTACCTGGAGAAAGCCATTAGTTTGCATTCCCGTTCATATTAATGTCAGTTGCTCAGCTGGCACATTCAGCAATGAAAATAGGCATCCTGTATGCCGCCATATTTAATTCATTAGCATTGAGAATACATGGATGCTTTTTGTCCACATTATGGTTGACATCGACCTTATGGTATTACCCTGACATCGACCCCATTCAGCCGAGTTACTGACAGGCATCGTATCCCATCAGACAGCTTTGCATAAATTCAATCATTTTTATGTTTTTAAGTTGCGCTAATGATACAGCCTCAGACACGGGTCACATGGAAACCAGGAAGTAATCCCTTTCACATAGTCAAGGATAAGCGCGATTCTGAGGTGCATTTACCCCCTAAAATTAATATTTCTCCACTGATGTTTAGGTTTAGAGTTGGGGTGTGGGTTAGGGTGTATGATTAATAAAATATGCATTTGTGTTGACTGTCTTACATCATCAACTAAAAACAACTGGCTTTACAACTAGCTTTTGGCACCACTCTGTGGACATTTCATCCGGAGCTCACACACACCCATTAAGGGTGGGGTGAAAAATATTCTGTCATAAATTGTGATTCTTGAGACAAATGTTTTTTTATCACCCGGATTAAAAGAAATAAATAATTGTATTTTTTTTTATTTTTATTATTATTATTTTTTACATGTTTATCTTAATATGCTAATAGATATAGGAAGCTTTATTTATGCTTTTTGCATACCACTCCCTTGGACATATGGGTTTAAAAGGAGCTGGTATGCAACCACTCATTCAGATTTTCTCTTCGGAGCCGAACGGTCGATGTTTACTGAGCTGACTGTTCATTCACCTCTGCTGGATCTGACGGCGCATTTCAAATCAAATCAAATCAAATCAAATCACTTTATTGTCACACAGCCATATACACAAGTGCAATGGTGTGTGAAATTCTTGGGTGCAGTTCCGATCAACATAGCAGTCGTGACAGTGATGAGACATATACCAATTTACAATAACATCAAATTAACACAACACAATTTAAACATCTGTTCTACATAATTACACTCGACTTAAAACATCAAATTAACACAACACAATTTAAGCATCTGTTATACACATAATTACACTCAACTTAAAACATCAAATTAACACAACACAATTTAAACATCTGTTATACATAATTACACTCAACTTAAAACATCAAATTAACACAACACAATTTAAACATCTGTTATACACATAATTACACTCAACAATATACAAATAATAACATACACTGTACAGTATACAATATGCTGTTTTTGTTTTTTTTTTTTGTTTTTTGTTTTTTTACTATATAGATACACATTATTCAATAAAAATTAAAAATTAATATATATATAAAAAGTATATATATATATATATATATATATATATATATATATATATATATATATATATATATATAGAATGTACAGTATTGTACTGTATTGACATTCAGGCTGTCGGTTGATAGTCAGTTGTTAAGAGAGACATAATATAATAATAGTAATATAATTTATGACAGTCCGGTGTGAGATAAAAGAGTAATAAAGTGCAGGGCTGATGTATTTTGATCGTGGGAGATCAAAAGTTCAAAAGTCTGATTGCTTGGGGGAAGAAGCTATCATGGAGTCGGCTGGTGCGGGTCCTGATGCTGCGATACCGCCTATCTGATGGTAGCAGTGAGAACAGCCCATGGCTCGGGTGGCTGGAGTCTCTGATGATCCTCCGAGCTTTTTTCACACACCGCCTTGTATATATTTCCTGGAGGGAGGGAAGCTCACCTCCAATGATGTGTTTGGCAGTTCGCACCACCCTTTGCAGTGCTTTGCGGTTGTGAGCGGTGATATTGCCGTACCAGGCGGAGATACAGCCAGTCAGGATGCTCTCCACAGTGCAGGTGTAGAACCGTGTGAGGATGTGGTGGTTCATTCCAAACTTCCTCAGCCGTCTCAGGAAGAAGAGGTGCTGATGAGCCTTCTTCACAACGACTTCAGTGTGGACGGACCATGTGAGTTCCTCAGTGATGTGGACACCCAGGAACTTGAAGCTGCTGACTCTCTCCACTGGTGCTCCATTGATGGTGATGGGACTGTGTTCTCTGTCTTTTCTTCTGAAGTCCACCACAAGCTCCTTTGTCTTACTGACATTGAGGGAGAGGTTGTGCTCCTGACACCAGTGTGTCAGAGTGTGCACCTCCTCTCTGTAGGCTGTTTCATCATTGTCAGTGATCAGACCTACCACCGTCGTGTCATCGGCAAACTTAATGATGGCATTGGAGCAATGTGTTGCCACACAGTCATGTGTGTACAGGGAATACAGGAGTGGGCTGAGAACACAGCCCTGCGGGGCTCCAGTGTTGAGGGTTAGTGATGAGGAGATGTTGCTGCCTATTCTAACCACCTGGCGTCTGCTTGACAGGAAGTCCAGGATCCAGCTGCACAGCGAGCTGTTTAAGCCCAGAGCCCGGAGTTTCTCATCTAGCTTGGAGGGCACTATGGTGTTGAATGCTGAGCTGTAGTCTACAAACAACATTCTCACATAAGTGTTCTTTTTTTCCAGGTGGGAGAGAGCAGTGTGTATTGTAGATGCAATGGCATCATCAGTGGAGCGGTTGTTGCGGTAAGCAAACTGCAGCGGGTCAAGATTGAGTGGCAAGACAGAGCAGATGTAATCTCTGATTAGTCTCTCAAAGCATTTGCTGATGATGGGGGTCAGAGCAACAGGACGCCAGTCATTTAAACAAGTTATTTTTGATTGTTTTGGAACAGGCACAATGGTGGATGTTTTAAAGCATGTGGGGACTACAGACAAAGAGAGGGAAAGGTTGAAAATGTCCGTAAAAACACCAGCCAGCTGGTTCGTGCACGCTCTGATGACGCGGCCCGGAATGCCGTCTGGACCCGCGGCTTTGCGGATATTCACCCGTCGGAAGGATCGGGTTACATCCGCTACAGAGACGGAGAGTGAACTAACCTCTGTAGCTTCGGCCATGAGAGCTCTCTCCGCGAGGGCGGTGTTATTTCCCTCGAAACGAGCAGCGACTTCTCCCTCCTCTGCAGTGTTGCACAGCAGAGAACACCCCTGGGTGCTTCGGCAGAAATAAGAGAGTATATTTTTCTAAAAGAGTATATTTCTCTAAAAGAACGACACACACGGAACGTCTTTTTAAAGACGAGTCTTTTTAAAGATGCCTTTCCGTTTGTGTGATATTCCTGGTTGCGGTCATTATCTCTCAACTTCTGACGGTCACGATCGCTGTCTTTCGTGTCTGGGCGCGACCCACACGGAGACAGCATTCGTGAATGGATCATGTACTCATTGCGAGAACTTGACCATGGCAACATTGCTTTCGTAAGAAAAGATATTTTGCCACCCCAGCTGCTCCCTGCCTCGGTCCTTCTACCTACGGGTATGAGGCCAGCGCGGCTAGCACTGGGGGCGATTTGGGGACCCCAATGGGACCACCTCTGCCGGGTATCCCCCCACGGACCTCCCATTCCCCAGCACCCTCGTCTGCCCCGGCTTCTGGATGAGTCCGCCGGCTCATCTCACGGCGAGTTCGACCTCTTGTTCGGAGCACGCGAAGCTGATGAGCTCTCGAGCACAGCATCAGAGAGCGGGCTCATCCAGTCGGATGCAGAAGCCTCAGCTGGGCTCCCCCCCTCGGGTACAGTCGTCCAGTCACAGGCTGACGCGGAAATGACGGACATGCTTTCCCGGGCAGCCACGAGCGTCGGGCTAGAGTGGAACCCTCTGCTCTCCCCTGAACCCTCATGGCTCGATGATTGGTTCCTGGGCTCGCGGCACCGCTCACAGCCACGCCCCGCTCCAGTTCCTTTCTTCCCGGAAGTGCACGAGGAGCTGACAAGGTCATGGGAGGCACCTTTTACTGCCTGGTCCTGTTCTTTCAGCTCACCCACCCTCACTACCCTCGATGGTGGGGCGGCCAGGGGCTATTTGGTGATTCCCCCGGTGGATAAGGCGCTCGCGGTGCACCTATGCCCGTGGAGTGCCACCACCTGGCGCGGGCGCCCAAAGCTCCCATCCAAGGCCTGTAGGTTTACGTCGTCCCTGACGGCCAAAGCCTACAGTGCCGCTGGACAAGCCGCCTCCGCCCTGCACGCCATGGCTCTCCTGCAAGTCCATCAAACCAAGGTACTAAAGGAACTGCACGAGGATAGTTCCGCCCAAGATTTGATGCAGGAGCTGCGCTCGGTGACCAACCTCACTCTCCGGGTGACAAAGGTCATGGCGCGGTCTCTCGGGCAGGCGATGTCCACCTTGGTGGTCCAGGAGCGCCACCTTTGGCTCAACCTGGTTGAGATGGGAGAGGCTGACAAGACATGGTTCCCTGCTGGCCCCATTTCCCAGGTTGGCCTATTCGGCGACACCATCGAGGACTTTGCCCAGCAGTTCTCGACGGTGAAGCAGCAGACGGAGGCTATCCGGCACATCCTGCCCCGGCGCGGCTCAAGATCCCGCACCCCGCCTACTTGTCAAAAAGGGCGTCCCCCTGCGGTGACTGCACCGGCACCGCAGGAAGCAGACTGTCGGCCACCAAGAACCCACGAAAGGCTTCGAAGCGCCCCTGAGACGGGTGACCCAGGGACAACGAAACCCACTGCTTTGTTGCGTTTTCATTTAATTTCGCCGCATGCCAAAGTGGCTGCGGTACCCAACAGTTCAGCAAAAGAGCGGTTTCCTGGTTCCCTGGGTCACATACCCGGTGTGCAAGGTCGTCATCATGACAACCTTCCACCATTCCATTTTGTCAGGTTTGGCGCTCCAGCGGCGGTCTCCCCGCCCCTGCGCGCCAAGCTGTGGCACAAATCTGCCCCCGATGTGACAGTCTCCACGGGTTACGAGGATAGGCCTCTTCCTCCCCATCCCATGCTGTTCCGGGGGTGGTCACAAGGAGCCAGGTAAGTGCTTTGATGTCCCTGAACTTGGCACGGCCACAACATGGCATGGCACCTCAGGCTCCACCCCGCCGCGAGGTCCCACCCATCGGTATGTCCGACAAGATTTTTGACTTGGTCCCCTTGCCCATAACTGGGACGCATGGCTTGCGCTTTCCAATCCATCACGATGGCTGATCCGGACCGTCCGACTCAGCTACGCGATTCAGTTCACCAGGCATCCGCCCAGGTTCAGCGGTATCCACTTCACTTCAGTGAAGGGCGAGAATGCTGCTACCTTGCATGCGGAGATCGCTAACCTCCTACGGAAGGATACGATAGAGCCTGTCCCTCCTGCCGAGATGAAGAAGGGGTTTTACAGCCCCTACTTCATTGTACCGAAAAAAGGCAGTGCGTTGCGGCCAATCTTGGACCTGCGAGTACTGAACTGGGCTTTGCACAGACTCCCGTTCAAGATGCTGATGCAAAAACGCATTCTGGCGAGCATCCGGCATCAAGATTGGTTTGCGGAGGTAGACCTGAAAGACGCGTACTTCCACATCTCGATTCTACCTCGACACAGACCCTTCCTGCGGTTTGCATTCGATGGTCGGGCGTATCAGTACAAGGTCCTCTCTTTCAGCCTGTCCTTGTCCCCTCGCTTCTTCACAAAGGTTGCAGAGGCAGCCCTTGCCCCGCTAAGGGAAGTGGGCATTCGCATCCTCAACTATCTCGATGATTGGCTAATCCTAGCTCACTCTCGGGATGTGTTGTGTGCACACAGAGACCTGGTGCTCTCGCACCTCAGCCGACTAGGGCTTTGGGTCAACTGGGAAAAGAGCAATCTCCTCCCGGTTCAGAGCATCTCTTTTCTCAGCTTGGAGTTGGACTCAGTCTCGTTGACGGCACACCTCATGAACGAGCGTGCACAGTCGGTGCTGACCTGTTTGAAGGCATTCAGACAGAAGACAGCAGTTCCACTGAAACTCTTTCAGACCCTGTAGGTCAGGGAGGACAAGGAGCAGGTCATCCTGGTAGCACCCTATTGGCCCACCCAGACATGGTTCTCGGACCTCAAGCTCCTCGTGACAGCCCCCCCTGGCAAATTCCCCTGAGGAAGGACCTTCTTTCTCATGGACGGGGCACCATCTGGCACCCATGACCAGACCTCTTGAATCTCCATGTCTGGCCCCTGGATGGGTTGCGGAAGACTTAAGTGGCCTACCACCCGCAGTGGTAGACACGATCACTCAGGCTAGGGCCCCCTATATGAGGTGCCTGTATGCCTTTAAGTGGTGTCTGTTTGCTAAGTGGTGTTCTTCCCGACACGAAGACCCCCAGAGATGGCCCCCGGAGAGGTTGGAAGGGTGGCTGTCCCCCTCCACCTTGAAGGTGTATGTAGCCGCTATAGCGGCACACCATGACACAGTGGACGGTAAGTCCTTAGGGAAGCACGACCTGATCATCAGGTTTGCGAGAGGCGCCAGGAGGTTGAATCCCTCCAGACCACGCCTCGTTCCCTCATGGGACCTCCCTGTAGTTCTTCAGGGTCTACAGAGAGCCCCCTTTGAACCCTTGCAGTCAGCTGAGCTTAAGGCACTCTCTTTGAAGACTGCCCTCCTGACTGCGCTCACTTCCATCAAGTGGGTAGGAGACCTGCAAGCATTCTCTGTCAGCGAAACATGCCTGGAGTTTGGTCTGGGCTACTCTCACGTGATCCTGAGACCCAACCGGGCTATGTGCCCAAGGTTCCCATGACCCCTTTTAGGGACCAGGTGGTGAACCTGCAAGCACTGCCCCAGGAGGAGGCAGACCCAGCCCTGATGTTGCTGTGTCCAGTGTGCGCTTTACGCATCTATTTGGATCACACGCAGAGCTTTAGAGTCTCTGAGCAGGTCTTTGTCTGCTTTGGTGGACAGCGGAAAGGAAGCACTGTCTCCAAGCAGAGGATCGCCACTTGCTTATTGACGCCATAACAATGGCATATCACGCCCAGGACGTGCCGCCCCCGGTAGGGCTACAAGCCTATTCTACCAGGGGTGTAGCTGCCTCCTGGGCCTTGACCAGTGGTACCTCTCTAACAGACATTTGCAGAGCAAACACCCTACACCTTTGCGAGGTTCTACAATCTCCGGGTGGAACCACTTTCATCCCTTTAGTGGCACGCACAAGCAGGTAAGTCCAGGACAGCTGGCCGGGTGTATCGCTTGTGCATAGCGCCTTCCACCTCCCCTGAGCTGAAGACGTGCGCTGTTGACTCCCAGTAGTGTTCATAAACTGTGTTCCCTGGATGATTTCCTCCGAGCCCTGTGGCAGACAAGTTTGTGGAGAAACTTGCTGCCGGCTCAGTGCACGTGCTAACTAAGCCCTGAACTGGGGTAGGTGCTCCGTATGTGGTGGTTCCGTGTAGGTAACCCCATGCGACGTATATCTTCCGCTAATATTTTCCCTGTTGGTAAACTGTGTCTTCCTTGGGCAGAGGCCCCTCTGCCCCAGTCAACATGCTTGTAGAAACTCCTCCCCCGCAGGGTAGGACCTACCATGGGACTTCTCCACATGACATACTTCCGACAAAGCTCGGCAAGACCATGTGACGTATTTCCACTCAAAATACCTCCCCCCTCCCCCAGTCGGTTAATTCCTTTTTTTGGGGGGAGAGGAAAAAAAAGAGGATAACAGGCCATGACTGGGCTAGCCTGTCTCTATCTTTTGGGCAGTCAACTTGTCCCTCCATCAGGGAACGGAGGTTACGCAAGTAACCAGGATGTTTTGCTGATTCCTACAAATGGGTTTATACCTACAAATTCTATATTACAGAGTCAAACAAATGTCATGTCAGATATCTTTTCTTCAATAAAAATGTAAAAGACATTTTTAGGTGGAGTGTGTGGTTTCTGTGCCACTAGAGCTAATGAACAGAATTGCAAAAATAAACCTTTGTTTGCAAACAGTATTGAATCAGCAACTAAATATCCTTGTAATATCAAATCTGGAAGTCTGTGGCAAATCCCCTTGTATCCATACATTCAACAACACTTCCAGCTTCGGTCAATGGGGGCAGTGGTTTGAATTTCGGTAAGCACAGACTAATTCAGGCAGATTAACAACTTTCTTCCTACTGTCCTCAAATTAATAGCGAGATAAGTCTGGACCCCCTGTGAAGTACTAATAGTCATCTCTGTCTATTTGAATTATCTTTTAAAACCTTAAAATTAATTTTAATTCTGGGTCTAATTCAAGTGCAGCTCAATCGACATAATTTGTGGCATTATGTTGATTAGCACAAAAGTTAATTTCGACTCATCCCTCCTTTTCTTTAAAAAAAGCAAAAAATCGAGATTACAGTAAGGCACTTACAATGAAAGTGAATGTGGCCAATTTTTGGAGGGTTTTAAAGCAGAAATGAGAAGCTTATCTTTTTATAAAAGCACTTACATTAATTCTTCTGTTAAAACTTGTATATTATTTGAGTAATAAGTTGTTTAAATTGTAATTTTTACAGTCATTTTAGGATTTTAGGTTTTATTGACATTACATCGTCATGGCAAACGAAGATGTAAAATTGGCTATAACTTCACAGGTTAGTAAGCAATTTTATCGCATTAAAATCTTGTTAACACACATATTGTTTGTCTTGTGGATATACTTTTGAAACAGTGAGTATTTTAACAAAAATTGGCCCCTATTCAAGATTTTTGCTTTTTTAAAGAAAAGGAGGGACGAGTCAAAATTAATTTGAGGTCAACAATATTATGACACAAAATGCTGTCGATTTAGCTTAACTTGTATTGAACCTGGAACATTCCTTTAAGTTACGTAAATAAAAGTTGCAAGCATGCAATAGCCAACAAAATCAAGGCAGCACTTTTTTGTAATCATTTAATAGAATGTGGTTGTTCATCAAACATACTTTTTGGCACTAAGGCTAATGACACAGTGTCTGTTGCAAGAAATTTGATACAAAGTGGTGAATTATGTGTCTTGTCTGCCTTTTTTTCTGAAAAGAAGTAGGCTGTTATGGGCTTTGAGGACTAAGCTGTCATTGCACAATTTGCATAAAATTTCAAGTCAGTAAACCATCTTTTCCCTATTGAGATGTAATTATTTCCAGCTTACTTAAGTTTCAATTGAAGTTTTTGACAAGTTCAACTGGGGACTTCATTATACATATTAATTGCCTAAAGTTTTACACCAAAGTTTTAGGGTGAAGTGTCTACTTGAAATGATTACGCTGAACAAATTGACCTAGCGGGAGTCAGGATCATCTTTATTGTGCAAATACATTCTCATTATCAATATCCCCTAGTTTTGGCTATTGCGCTGATTTTCCGTCATCTTAAAGCAATCCTCAAAATGAATAATAGTTTCAAGGATCTGAACAACACATCACCCTGGAGAATCAAACAACTATGAAAAGGCACTCCGTGAAACTAATGCAGACTGCTGCAGCTTCCTGTAGAGACTCAATATCAAACACCAGCTGTGATGTTCCAATATTATACCGTCCTAATTTGAACAGAAAATAAATTTTCAAAAGAAACCTGCATTCTTTACCCCAAATCTTTGAGAAAAGAATCCTTACAGAGAAGAACAGAATTATTATATGGTTGCTAAGATATTGTGGAAAATAATGAGGAGGATAAGGGGTGAGGTCCTTTTTATCCTTTCTGAAAAGACCATTTTAGACCAGCAAGAATTCTATGCTAGTCAAAGCTGGTTCAGCTTGTGCACTATTTTGATCCTGATCCATTTCATGATGTAAATTACAAACTTAACTCAACATTCACATCTAAGATATGGATAACAGCCAATAACTTAGATCATCTAAAATTAATCACCTTTTCTAAGCTATCAGTCTGCTGCATCATTTTCTCAGCTAGTCAGTAAAGCACTTATTCATTTATTTATGCCAATTCCGCAAGTGAGTATCCAAAATATCAAACAAGAGCTATGGAGTCGAAGTTTGCATGTCTGTTGATTGAGTTTGATTCCTTTTGCTTCACAGCGCATTGCATTAAACTTTCAACCAACTGGGAATTTGCCTGAGCCCCAATATTTAAAACTCCTACATTTCAAAACATGATATTAAAATTAATGTCTTTAAATAAGTTTGGCATCATGATGCAACTTACATTTATTTCATGTGCATTGAGGGAGATGCACTATGGTTTGACTTGGTAAAGAACATCTAAATTGTCAAAAAAATAAAATAATTAAAAAAATAAAATAAATAAAAAATAATTCAAATTTAATGTGCATATGAGGCAAAATGAGAACCAACCAACACAATACTGCATCCAGTTAAACATTCATAAAATGGACACTTAGACACTTAGACTAATTTATAGACAGCATGTCTGTGATCTTCTTGTTCTGTTGTTAGTCTAGCCATATATTACCCAACATATCATTAGCTATTTTAGTGGCACTGTCTTTGAGTCATTTTAGTCGTCATGAGCAATATAGATAATAACGTTAACATTAGCTTTAGTTTAATGCACAGTTATTGACAATGTGGACTGAGCCAAAATGTCACATCCAATACATTGTCCATCAAGGCCAAAAAAGGCAGCTAAGCTCCTGAAAAGAAATACTGATTAAGAAACATTTAGATGTTTAAAGACATGGAAAAGCAAATGGGCGAAGCCACAGTGATTAATACACATCAGAACCAGTGAGTTTATTAAAAGATATAAATCAACAAAACATCAATACTGTTTACCTTGATCACAAATCATTGGTTTGCAAAAGTAATTATGAAGATTCTTAAAATAAGTCCTTGCCTTAACCTTGTCTCGTCTGATGGACCGTGGCTATTGGCCAGTTATTGAACCGGATCAGTCTGCACATTACACGAGGTATCGGCGACAGGGGGTCACACATTACAAAACATCCCTAAGGAAGAATCCCTGACAACTCTGTCTGGTCTCCAAACTACGCTTCACAACAAAACGCACGCGAGAAGTGATACAGGAAATGATGTAAGATCACGCGTGAGACAGGAGTTCTCGCGCAAGACTGGAGTTCTTCCCTCTAAAAATGATGGTTCGTAAGATGCTTGCGATCCAAGTTGTTTGTGTGCTGATTTGTAGCGAAAACCCAAAAAAGAAAAGAATATGGAGGACAGAATGGTTGGGGAGACATGGGCAGCAAGGATTGTCTGTTCTGCAGAGAGAGAATGAACACAGCTGCCTGCTGGCGTTGTGGCTCAACAAGGACATGTTTGTGCTTTGTTTTTGTTTCAAATAATTGAAAAGCTTATGTGTAAGCAAATTTATTGTGATAGAAACTCTATTATTGTGCTCACCATACAAATAGATGCATGATAAGACTGGGTTCAGGGAGCTGCTGCGGATGACAGCAGAGGAGTTTCCTGTTGGGGATGGTCGGACCCCTCTTAACCAAGCAGCACACAAAAATGAAAAAAAAAAAATAAATAAATAAAATCCCAAGAGAGCACCTATCTTTGACCATGCAATTTTCGGCAACAGGTTGATCTGCCCAAGCAATGTCAAAATAATATCGAATTGATTTAGCTATTGTTCATTTTAAGGGTCTATAACTGTATATTTTGTAATTACTTTATTTCTTTATTCAGGTCCCTCAGCTTCCAGTACTGGATTGGGACCAGCACTATTTCACAGATAATTAAACACATTTCACACTGCAGGACTTAGAGTCGCAGACAGGTCTACATATTTAACCTGCTCAATCTCTCTCGGGCATCTGTGACGCATCGGCGCATCTCTCAGATCGCGACACAGGAGTGAGCACAGATTTGCCTC
Organism: Myxocyprinus asiaticus; assembly: GCF_019703515.2. Lineage (NCBI taxonomy): Eukaryota > Metazoa > Chordata > Actinopteri > Cypriniformes > Catostomidae > Myxocyprinus > Myxocyprinus asiaticus. Next base: position 12,268,731 of record NC_059363.1, on the reverse strand, counting down.
TGATTTCGGGCTTTTGTCGGCAATCTCCATTAACTGTGGCGAGTGGAAAATCAGGGCTAAAATCGTGTAGTGTAAACTCGGCATTAGTGGCCATGGCATATTGGCCTTTCCTGATTTTTGTATTAAGTAATTTCCTGCCAAGCACCTGCTAGAATAGTGCTGGGGAAGTGCTCTTCCCTCTCTAGGAGGGAGAGCACTACAGAGACCACATCCAACCGGAGATAGGTTAACATGTGGAGAATACCTCACAAGGACTTACCGACGGGGAATTTCACATATGGAATGATGCCACTGGGGAGGACCCTATCTACGCAGAGGGTACACAGCAACAGTGGCCAAGGCAGAGCAGAGCTCTGATGAGGGGAAACACAGGGTTCATCTGAGAGGAAACCGAACAGTGGAAACGCATCATACGGGATAACCGAGGGGGGAATCACCAGAAGGGCCATCAGAAGGGCCATCTTCAGGGACAAGATCTGGCCTGAGTGATCGTGTCTACCAACAATGGCGGAAGGCCTGCTAGGTCCTCCGCGTCCCATCCAGGAGCCAGACGTGGATATTCCAGAGGTCTGGCCGCGGGTGCCGGAGCGTGCCCTGCCCCTGAGTGAGAAGGTCCTGCCTCAGGGGAATGCACCAGGGAGGAGCTACTGCCATGAGCATTAGGTCTGAAAACCAAGTCTGGTTGGGCCAGTATGGTGCAACCATCAGGACTTGTTGCCCATCCTCCCTGACTTTGCACAACAACTGTGCAATGAGGCTCGCTGGGGGAAACACGTACTTGAGCAGCCCCTGAGGCCAGCTGTGTGCCAAGGCATCCATGCCAAGGGGAGCCTTGGAAAGGGAGTACCAAAGGGGGCAGTGAGAGGACTCTCGGGAGGTGAACATGTCCACCTGCACCTCTCCGAATCTCTTCCAAATCAGCTGGACTGCATGGGGGTGGAGACTCCACTCTCCGTGGAGTGTTACCTGCAGTGAGAGCACGTCTGCTGCATGGTTGAGGACGCCTGGGAGGTGAGTGGCTCACAGAGACTTCAACGTCTGCTGACTCCAAAGGAGGAGGCAGCGGGTGAGTTGCGACATGCAACATGAGTGTACCCTGCCCTGGCGGTTTATGTACACCACAGTCGCTGTGTTGTCCGTCCGGATCAACACATGTTTGCCCTGAATCAACAGCCAAAGCCTCCGCAGGGCCAGCGATACTGTCAGCAACTCTAGGCAGTTGATGTGCCATTGCAGGCAGGGCCCTGTCCAGAGCCCCGATACTGCCTGCCTGTTGCACACAGTGCCTCAGCCCAAATTTGAGGCATCTGTCATGAAAGGGAACCCCTGCCCGTAGAAACGCCAGGTCTGACCAAGGACTGAAAGTTTGAGGGCACCGAGGCATGATAGTCAAGCACTGGGTGCCATGGCACCATGCCCACCTTGGGACTTGAGTCTGTAGCCAGTGCTGGAGTGGTCTCATGTGCATCAACGTGAGGGGGAGTACCACCGCCGAGGATGCCATATGCCCCAGGAGCCTCTGAAATTGTTTCACCGGGACCGCTACCTTCTGCGTGAAGTTTTTCAGGCAGGCCAGCACTGACTGACATTTGTAAGGCATGCCATCAGGGTGACCAAGTCCAACTCCATACTGAGAAAAGAGATGCTCTGCACCGGGGAGAGCTTGTTCTTTTCCCAGTTGACCTGAAGCTCCAGTCGGTCGAGGTGCCAAAGCACAAGGTCCCTGTGCGCACACAATAGATCTCGCGAGTGAGCTAGGATCAGCCAGTCGTCGAGATAATTGAGAATGCGAATGCCCTTCTCCCTCAGCGGGGCCAGGGCAGCCTCTGCGACCAGCTGGCGGGCAGGTGGTGCCGCCTTCCCACGGGAGGATCTTCTTCTCAAAGACCGCCGTATGGGCTCCGATGGTGGGGGAGCCGGGGCCGGCACCGCAGGAGGATGGCCCTGGCAAGAGGCAGATGGGGCACGGGACTTCAGAGGACTATAGATGGCCGAGCTACGGCAGGATGTGTTTGATGGCCTCTGTCTGCTTCTTCACTGTTGAGAACTGGTTGGCGAAATCCTCAACAGTGTCGCCAAAGAGCCCCCCTTGGGAGATGGGCGCATCGAGAAAGCGGACTTTCTTGGCGTCACGCATCTCCGCAATGTTGAGCCACAGGTGCCACTCTTGGACTACCAAAGTGGACATCGTCTGGCCCAGGGTGCACACCGTGATTTTCGTCGCCCATAGAGCAAGGTTGGTCACGGTTCACCGATGGAGAAATCAGCAGCTTCAAGTTCCTGGGTGTCCACATCACTGAGGAACTCACATGGTCCGTCCACACTGAGGCCGTTGTGAAGAAGTCTCATCAGCGCCTCTTCTTCCTGAGACGGCTGAGGAAGTTTGGAATGAACCGCCACATCCTCACACGGTCCTACACCTGCACTGTAGAGAGCATCCTGACTGGCTGCATCTCCGCCTGGTACGGCAATAGCACAGCACATAACTGCAAAGCCCTGCAAAGGGTGGTGCAAACTGCCAGACACATCATCGGAGGTGAGCTTCCCTCCCTCCAGGACATATATACCAGGCGGTGTGTAAAAAAAGCTCGGAGGATCATCAGAGACTTCAGCCACCCGAGCCATGGGCTGCTCTCACTGCTGCCATCAGACAGGCGGTATCGCAGCATCAGGACCCGCACCAGCCGACTTCATGACAGCTTCTTCCCCCAAGCAATCAGACTTTTGAACTCTTGATCTCTCACAATAAAATACATCAGCACTGCACTTTATTACTCTTATTATCTCACACCGGACTGTCATAAATTATATTCTCTCTTAACAACACACTGGCAACTTACTACAGCCTGATTGTCAATACAGTACAATACAACCTACTGTATATTTTATATATACTATATATACTATTTTTATTGCATAATGTGTATTCTATATTGTGTTTATTGTATACTGTACATTGTATGTTATTATTTGTATATTGTGTTGTGTGTAAATATGTGTATATTAGATTTTAAATTGTGTTGTGTAAATCTGATGTTTATTGTAAATTGGTATATATCTCATCACTGTCACAACTACTATGTTGCTCAGAACTGCACCCAAGAATTTCACACACTATTGCACTTGTGTATATGGTTGTGTGACAATAAAGTGATTTGATTTAATTTGATTTGATTTGAGCCCCGAACGAGATAATAAATCTGCCCTGAGGCGGACCGCCTACCTCGCTCGTGAACTCTACCGGGCAGAACGAGCGTGCTGGGGGCTGAGAGGCTGCGGGGATTGAGTCAGCGGAAACGCTCCCATATCCACATCCAGATTGCCCGCAGCACTCGCCGACGCAGCCGCCTGAGTTTCAACACAGGATGGACCGGGTCGGGAAGCAGCCGCGGTGGCTCTCTGCTTCACAAAGAAGGAAGAGAGCTGCGACCACAACGTTCTCATGGGCATGTTCTCGCAGTGAAAACATGACACCTCCATGAAAACGTCATGGTTACTGGTGTAACCTCCGTTCCCTGATGGAGGGAACGAGACGTTGGTGTCGATGTAGTGACACTAGGGGTCACTCTTGGGAGCCCGAGACACCTCTGGTCTTTGATAAAAGGCCAATGAAAATTGGCGAGTGGTATTTGCATGCCACTCCCCCGAACATACGGGTATAAAAGGAGCTGGTATGCAACCACTCATTCAGGTTTTACGCTGAGGAGCCGATATAAGGTCCGGCCATTTCAGCGGGTAGTTCAGCGTTGTGGCAGGAGGGACCAACGTCTCGTTCCCTCCATCAGGGAACGGAGGTTACACCAGTAACCATGACGTTCCCTATCTGTCACTCACTCGACGTTGGTGTCGATGTAGTGACACTAGGGGTCCCTATACAAAACGCCACAAGGCTGAACTGTGTTACGTGAACTGGCGGTGTGTGGTGGGCAGACTTGCTGTGTGCCTCATAGCCAGCACACCAGGTCGACACGTAACCTCCCCCAACACAGTTATGAGTGTCGAACGGCCCTTTTTGGGGACAAGTCGACTACCCAGAGATAGAGACAGGCTTAACCCAGTCATGGCCTCTTTCCCCTTCTCTTTTTCCACTCCCTAAAAAAGAAGGGGGATTATCCGACTGGGCCGCCAGGTCTAGTCGGGGGGTGTCCCTCCCAAGGGGAGGACACCGCGGAGACCACACCTCGCCCCAAGAGAGGGGGGATATTTAAGTGGAAGAATACATCACATGGTCTTTCCAACCATGTGGAGAGCCTTCAAGGTAGATCCTACCCAATGGGGGAGGAGTTACTACAACATGGAGACTGAGGGGCTCTGCCCAAGGAAGACGCAGTTTGCCAGTAGGGAAACGAACTAGCGGAAGATATAGATCTCATGGGGTTAGCCTTACAGGGAACCGCCACATGCGGAGCACCTACCCCAGAACCGGGCTCTTAGTTAGCGCGTGTACTGGGCAGGCAGCGAGTCTCTCCGAAAACTCGACTGCCACAGGGCTCGGAGGAAGTCAACCAGGGAACAACCTTTGTGAACACTACTGGGAATTAACAGCGCACGTCTTCAGCTCAAAAGGAGGTGGAAGGCGCTATGTGCAAGCGATACACCCGGCCGGCTATCCCGGGCTTATCCGCTTGTGTTGCGTGCCACTACCTGGGACGAAACCGGTTCCACCCGGAGGTTGTAAAACCTTGCAAAGGTGTTGGGTGTTGCCCAGCCCGCTGCTCTGCAATGTCTGTTAGAGAGGCACCTCTGGCCAGGGCCCAAGAAGCCGCTACACCATGAGTAGAATGGGCTCGTAGCCCTACCGGGGGCGGCATGTTTTGGGCGAGACATGCCATAGTTATGGCGTCAATGAGCCAGTGGGCGATCCTCTGCTTGGAGACAGCACTTCCTTTCCGCTGTGCACCGAAGCAGACAAAGAGCTGCTCAGAGAGTCTAAAGCTCTGCGTGCGATCCAAATAGATGCGCAAAGCGCGCACCGGACACAGCAACGCCAGGGCTGGGTCTGCCTCCTCCTGGGGCAGCGCTTGCAGGTTCACCACCTGGTCTCTAAAAGGAGTGGTGGGAACCTTGGGCACATAGCCCGGTCGGGGGTCTCAGGATCACGTGAGAATAGCCCGGACCGAACTCCAGGCACATTTCGCTGACAGAGAACGCTTGCAGGTCACCTACCCTCTTGATGGAAGTGAGCGCAGTCAGGAGGGCAGTCTTCAAGGAGAGTGCCTTAAGCCCGGCTGACTGCAAAACTCAAAGGGGGCTCTCTGTAGACCCTGAAAAACTACAGAGGTCCGATGAGGGAACAAGGCGTGGCCTGGAGGGATTCAGCCTCCTGGCGCCTCTTAGGAACCTGATGATCAGATCATGCTTCCTTAAGGACTCACCGTCGACTGCGTCATGGCGTGCTGCTATGGCAGCAACGTACACCTTCAAGGTGGAAGGGGACAGCCTCCCTTCCAACCTCTCTTGCAGGAAGGAAAGCACTGATCTGACTGCGCACCTCTGGGGGTCTTCCTGATGGGAAGAACACCACTTAGCGAACAGACACCACTTAAAGGCATACAGGCGCCTCGTAGAGGGAGCCCTAGCCTGAGTGAATGTGTCTACCACCGCAGGTGGGAGACGGCTTAGGTCTTCCGCGTCCCGTCCAGGGGCCAGACATGGAGATTCCAGAGGTCTGGGCGCGGGTGCCGAATGGTGCCCCTTCCCTGAGAAAGAAGGGCCTTTCTCAGGGGAATTTGCCCGGGGGAGCTGTCACGAGGAGCGTGAGGTCCGAGCACCACGTCTGGGCGGGCCAGTAGGGTGCTTACCAGGACGACCTTCTCCTCGTCCTCCCTGACCTTGCACAGGGTCTGTGCGAGCAGGCTCACTGGGGAAAACGCATATTTGCGAATGCCAGGGGACCAGCTGTGCCAGCGCGTCTATGCCGAGGAAGGCCTCGGTGAGGGCGTACCAGAGCGGGCAGTGGGAGGATTCTTGGGAGGCGAACAGGTGCACCTGTGCCTGACTGAATCGACTCCAAATCAGCTGGACCACCTGAAGGTGGAGTCTCCACTCTCCCCTGCGGGGAACCTGCCGTGACAGCGCGTCCGCTGTAACGTTGAGGTTGCCCGGGATATGAGTGGCTCGCAGCGACTTGAGGTGCTGCTGACTCCGGAGGAGGAGACGGCGGGCGAGTTGTGACATACAGCGGGAGCGCAGACCGCCTTGGCGGTTGACATATGCTACCGCTGCCGTGCTGTCTGTCCGAACTAGCACGTGCTTGCCCTGGATCAACGGCCGGAACCTCCGCAGGGCGAGCAGAATTGCCAGTAACTCGAGGCAGTTGATGTGCCAACGCAGCCGCGGACCCGTCCAGAGGCCGGTGGCTGCGTGCCCGTTGCAAACAGCGCCCCAGCCTGTCTTGGAGGCGTCTGTCGTGACCACGATGCGCCTGGAGACCAGTTCTAGAGGAACACCTGCTCGTAGAAACGAGAGGTCGGTCCAAGGGCTGAAAAGACGGTGACAGACCGGTGTAATGGCCACGCGGTGTGTCCCATGGCGCCATGCCCGTCTCGGGACTCGAGTCTGGAGCCAGTGCTGAAGCGGCCTCATATGCATCAACCCGAGCGGGGTGGCCACCGCCGAGGACGCCATATGCCCCAGGAGCCTCTGAAAATGTTTCAGTGGAACCGCTGTTTTCTGTTTGAACGCCTTCAAACAGGCCAGCACCGACTGGGTGCGCTCGTTCATAAGGTGCGCCATCAAGGAGACTGAGTCCAACTCCAAACCGAGAAAAGAGATGCTCTGAACCGGGAGGAGCTTGCTCTTTTCCCAGCTGACCCGAAGCCCTAGTCGGCTGAGGTGTGAGAGCACCAGGTCCCTGTGTGCGCATAACCCGTCTCGAGAGTGAGCTAGGATTAGCCAGTCGTCGAGATAGTTGAGAATGCGAATGCCCACCTCCCTTAACGGGGCAAGGGCAGCCTCTGCGATCTTCGTAAAGACGCGAGGAGACAGGGACAGGCCGAAAGGGAGGACTTGTACCGATACGCCTGACCCTCAAACGCAAACCGCAGGAAGGGTCTGTGTCGAGGAAGGATCGAGACGTGAAAGTACGCATCCTTCGGGTCTACCGCCGCGAACCAATCTTGATGCCGGACGCTCGCTAGAATGCGTCTTTGCGTCAGCATCTTGAACGGGAGTCTGTGTAAGGCCCGGTTCAGTACTCGCAGGTCCAAGATTGGCCGCAACCCACCGCCTTTTTTCGGTACAATGAAGTAGGGGCTGTAAAACCCCCTCTTCATCTCGGCTGGAGGGACAGGTTCTATCGCGTCCTTCCGTAGGAGGGTAGCGATCTCCGCGCAAGGTAGCAGCGTTTCCATCTTTCACCAAGGTGAAGTGGACACCGCTGGACCTGGGCGGATGCCCAGCGAAGTGAATCGTGCAGCCGAGTCGGACGGTCCGGACCAGCCCTCGCGACGGACTGGAAAGCGCAAGCCATGCACCCGAGTTCCGCGCAAGGGGGACCAAAGGGACAACGTCATCAGATGTACCGGCGGGTGGGGCCTCGTGGCGGGGCGGAGCCTGAGGTGCCACACCCCATCGTGGCCTTGCTGAGTCAGAGGGCATCGAAGCACTTACCTGGCTCCTTGTGACCACCCCCGGAACAGCCTGGGACGGGGGAGGAAGAGGCCTGTCCTCATGACCCGTGGAGACTGTCACATCGGGGGCAGATTTGTGCCACAGCTGGGCGCTCAGGGCGGGAGACCGCCGCTGGAGCGCCAACCTGCCAAATGGAGTGGTGGACGGTGTTCGTGATGCCAGCCGTACACACCGAATATGTGACCCAGGGAACAAGGAAACCACTCTTGCGGAGCTCTTGAGTACTGCAGCCACTTGGGCATGCAGCGCAATTAAATGCAAAAGGTAACAAAAAGAAGATCTGCTTACCAGCTCCAGAGCAGCGGGTTTCGTTGTCCCTGGGTCGCCCGTCTCAGGGGCGCTTCGAAGACCTCCGTGGGTTCTTCGGTGCCGGCTGTGAGACGGGTGGCGTCGGCTTCCTGCGGTGGGCTCCACGCCGGGGCCGGGCCGGAGGGGCGGGCTGCGGCGGAGCCGGTGCAGTCACCGCAGGGGGACGCCCTCGGCGATGAGTAGATGGGGGGATCTTGAGCCACGCCGGGGCAGGACAAGCCGGCTAGCACCCATCTACTGCTCTACCATCGAGAACTGCTGGGCAAAGTCCTCGACAGTGTCGCCGAATAGGCCCGCCTGGAAAATGGGGGCAGCAAGGGATCGTGTCCTGTTGGCCTCACCCATCTTGACCAGGTTGAGCCAAAGGTGGCGCTCCTGGACCACTAGTGTGGCCATCGTCCGCCCGGGAGACCGTGCCGTGACCTCCGTCGCTCGGAGAGCGAGGTCGGTCGTCGAGCGCAGTTCCTGCATCAATCCCGGGGCGGAACTACCCTCGTGCAGTTCCTTTAGCGCCTTGGCAGACTTGCAGGAGAGCCATGGCGTGCAGGGCGGAGGCGGCTTGTCCAGCAGCGCCGTAGGCTTCGACCGTCAGAGACGACGTAAACCTACAGGCCTTGGACGGGGCTTTGGGCACCCACGCCAGGTGGCGGCGCTCTGCGGGCATAGGTGCACCGCGAGCGCCTTTATCCACCGGGGGATTGCCGAATAACCCTTGGCCGCCCCACCATCGAGGGTAGTGAGAGCGGGGAAGCTGAAAAGATCGGGACCGGGCAGTAAAAGGTGCCTCCCGCGATCTTGTCAGCTCTTCATGCACTTCCGGGAAGAAAGGAACGGGGCGGGGCGTGGCTTTGAGCGGCGCCGCGAGCCCAGGAACCAATCACAGAGCCGCGAGGGTTCAGGGAAGAGCGGTGAAATCCACTCTAACCGACGCTCGCGGCTGTCCGGGAAAGCATGTCGTCATCTCCGCGTCAGCCTGTGACTGGGCGATCGACCCCGAATGGAGGAGCCCAGCCGAGGCTTCCGACTGGACGAGCCCGCTCTCCGATGCTGCGCTCGAGAGCTCATCACTTTCACGGGCTCCGAATAAGAGGTCGAACTCGCCGTGAGACGAGCCGGCGGACTCACCCGGAAGCCCGATCGGGGCAGACGAGCGTGCTGGGGGATGGGAGTTCCGCGGGGGGATACCCGGCGGAGGCGGTCCCATTGGGGTCCCCAAATCGCCCCCAGTGCTAGCCGCGCTGGCCTCAAACCCGTGGGTAAAAGGACCGAGGCGGGAGCCTCTGGGGTGGCTCGCTTCCTTACGAAGGCGAGCCGCGACCGCAACGTTGCCATGGACACATTCTCGCAATGAGAATGTGACCATCCACGAACGCTGTCTCCGCGTGAGCAGTGCCCAGACACGAAAGACAGTGATCGTGACCGTTAGAAGGCGAGAGATAACGAGCACAACCAGGAATAACACACAATCGGAAAAGCATCTTTAAAAAGACGCGTCTTTAAAAAGACGTTCCGTGTGTGCGCTCTTTTAGAGAAATATATACTCTTTTAGAGGGGAAAAATGCTCTTTCAGAAAATATACTCTCTAGTTTTTCTGCCGAAGCGCCCAGGGGCATTCTCTGCAGTGCACCAGTGCAGAGGAGGGAGAAGCCGCTGAAATGCGCCGTCAGATCCAGCAGGTGAATGAACAGTAGTATTCAGCTCAATGAGCATGACCGTTCGGCTCCGAAGAGAAAATCTGAATGAGTGGTTGCATACCAGCTCCTTTTATACCCGTATGTTCGGGGGAGTGGCATGCAAATACCACTCGCCAATTTTCATTGGCCTTTTATCAAAGACCAGAGGTGTCTCGGGCTCCCAAGAGTGACCCCTAGTGTCACTACATCGACACCAACGTCGAGTGAGTGACAGATAGGGAACTGCCTCAGCATGCTGGCGACCCAAGCACTTGAGACAGATCTCATGGCCGTCCAGTGGGGAGAGATAACGGTCGAACCCAGTAGCACAAAGGCGAAAGGACATCTCTTTTACAGAAAATATAGTCTTTTGGAATATACTCTTTTAACACCTGTGGACTCAGCCGTCGAAGTGCCCAGGGGAAGCACAGCACTCGACCGTGCGAAGGCAACCGCTGATATGCGCCGGAAATTCCAGCAGCAAGGAATAAGATGATGGGACGAACACACACACACATGAGCTCGGCTCCGAAGAACAAGTCTGAATGAGTGGTGCACGCCATCTCCTTTTATACCCATATGCCCGAAATTGAAATGTGTAAACATAAAAAATAGGCTAAAATATTTTTTGGGAGTGTCATGACTGAAAAGACATGAGGGTGAGTAAATTATGTCAGAATTTGCATTTTTGGGTAAACTGTCTCATGAACAAATCATCTAACAATAATTTATTTGATTAAAAATGTATTTAAAATAAATTTTAATTTATTGAACCCTGACACAGAATTGCTTCTTTGAATAGCCATGATACAAGACACAATGGAGCAAGTTTTTTCAAGAATTGCATTTCTAGGTACTGTACAGTGCAAAAGGCTCAACATATTTGTCTAAACATTTCAGTAACACAACATGCAGAAAATACTCCTATCTGTGGTTAAACAAGAAAAGGTTAAAGGTGGTGGAAACAGAAGGGAATAACTGAAGGGAGTCATGGCCCTTACCTTGTAGCAGTCCCCTCCCTGTCCAACTACGCTCATCAGCCTGGCTTTCCAGTGGCTACCATAGAAGATAACCCACAGACACAGAGCTGTAAAGTTTATAAGGGCTTAGAGGAGAGATCATATCTTTTAATTAAAGTTTCAGTGGAAATAAATAAACAGGTTACGGCTCACTCAAATTCGTAGTATTTTATCTTGAAGAATTTCACAGTCGGGGAAACCACTTGCATCTAAACCACCTTGCACTTAAATTTTAGGTGAGACAGTAAATAGTGAAGCCACTAAGACTGGAGCAAGACTGAGCTACATAATGGTTACTAATGGTGCATTTTTCGGACCAGAGATTCCTCTGTGATAATGCAAGTTTGTTCTGCCAGAGGAGATCAATCAGGAAACTCCAGGAACAAAGTGAGGTTTTGAAATCACTCTACGTACAGTGAGATGCACTCTAGGGTTTCTTCTTTGACAACAAAAGCTTGATTGACACAAGGCTTTCAGGCACACACAAGCAGGCTGAGATAAAGGCTGTTGTGCTTAACCATGGCATCAGCCTCTTCTGGCAGCTTCTAGCCATTGGAGCAGCCTCAGAGTTCTGAACCACAAGTCAGGCCTTGTCAAAACAAGCATAGTCATAGCTTATTAGAAGAAAGTGCTGAAACACTTGCACCATCTGGACAACAGTCACAGAGTTGTTCTAAACTATAACACAACATTCTGTCCTGCAAAGCCAAAGTGAGTAACTACACATTGTTGAAGCATATATCGTGACCAATACTGGGTCTCTTATGATGACAGAAGAGTTTTACTCAGCTCTGCTCAGATTCAGAGAACCTGGAGTGAGACTATTTTATAATCCACATTTGGCTGGACAATCAAACATTTTGAAGCCATTTTTCACAGTTTCAGTGTTGATGTAGTTACTGCAATATGGTTTTGATGAGGACTGATGTAACAATACCCACACTTAGAAATAACACCAGAAGCAGGGCCACATTAAGGTGGTCCTGGGCCACTGGGCCCCTGTCAGTCATCAATGCGGGTGGGGGGGGGGGGTAGAGCAGAATGTTTTCACTTGATGATCATGCACTACACGGACAGGTTTAGCCATTGCGCACCCTCTCTGTGTTTATATCAGCATCTCTCGCAGAACGCGTTTACATACGCCCGCCCGAGAACGCAGATTGGAAAATATAATATGATTTTGGGAAGTCCAAATGACTCTCACCATCTACAGATATGCTGTTTGCCACATCTGCAATACATTGAAAATTGTCATCAACTACCAACCCTCATGTTGCTCCAAAAACATTTTTTGGAACAAAATGTTAAAACTGTTCTTTTCCATACAACGGAAATGCATCACTAATGATTCAATTGCAATTTTGCTTAGCTTTTGCTAAATTAACTACAAATAACTATATATGTGTAACGTAGGCTGGCAACAAGGTAAACGAAGAGACGATGACGTGTGATGAACCCAAGTGCAGTTTTATTAACAATCGTGAAATCCAAAAACCCGTACTACAAATGTGAAATAAACATAAACTTGACTTTACTTGACTTGACTACCAAACAACATTACATTAACACAATACCTGACAAAGGACCATGGCAAACATGAGGGTATAAATACATGGACACGGGTAACAAGACAACCAATGAACAGACAGAACTATAAACAAGATATCAAGACTAATAAACTTAAACCAATGACAAACTAGAACTGATAACGAGTTAACAAGACAATAAACCAATGAAAACAAGACACATGAACATGGAGGGAAACAGGATGATCACATGACTTGACATGGAAACAGGAAATCACATGACATGGAACCACATGACCTGAACAGGAACTAAACTTAAAAAAGACATGAACACAAGAACAAAACACATATAGACGTGACATATCCCCCTCTTGGGGCGGCATGAATTGGTCATGGAAGGCATGGATGCTGACTCGTTGGCCGTGGCAGGCGTGAGCGCCGGCTCATAGAGCGAAGGTGGGACTGGACTGTGGAGCAGAGGCGGGCCTGGACCGTGGAGCAAAGGCTTGCTTGTGACAAGGCATGGAGCAGTCTGGGGCTTGGCTGAGACATGGCATGGAGCAGACTGAGGCGTGGCGGTGACATGGCATAGAGCAGACTGAGGCGTGGCGGTGACATGGCATAGAGCAGACTGAAACGTGGCAGTGACATGGCATGGAGCATACTCTGGCGTGGCTGTGACATGGCATGGAGCAGACTCTGGTGTGGCTGTGACATGGCATGGAGCAGAATCTGACGTGGTTGTGACATGGCATGGAGCAGACTCTGGCGTGGCTGTGACATGGCATGGAGCAGACTCTGGCGTGGCTGTGGCATGGCATGGAGCTGACTCAGGATCAGGGGCAGAAGGTGGCGCAAGCTCTGCGACCATGACATGGGACCCTGGCTCGGCGGCCATGACGTGGGACCCTGGCTCGGAAGCCATGACGTGGAACTCTGGCTCGGCGGCAGTGACATGGGACTCTGGCTTAGCGGCCATGACTTGGGACTCTGGCTTGGCATCCACCTCCCCCACAGTGAACGATGAACCACATATCAGTAGGGCAAGGTCGATAAATGGAGTCAGGCTGTAGGTACTCTGGCTGCCTGACATCAAAGAGGAGATTGGCAAAAACAAAGCAAAAACATTCCTTGAGGGCAATCTCATTAAAATCAACACTGCTGGCCAGAGCACAAAAATCCTCTACATATTCTTCCAGTGGATGATTCCCCTAATGTAAATGAAGAAGCTGAACTGCTGGGTTCATTTTGCGGTCAGGTATTCTGTAACGTAGGCTGGCAACAAGGTAAACGAAGAGACGATGACATGTGATGAACCCAAGTGCAGTTTTATTAACAATCGTGAAATCCGAAAACCCGTACTACAAACGTGAACAAAACATAAACTTGACTTGACTTGACTTGACTACCAAATAATGTTACATTAACACAATACCTGACAAAGAACCATGGCAAACATGAGAGTATAAATACATGGACCAACCAATGAACAGACTAATAAACTTAAACCAATGACAATCTAGAACTGATAACAAGTTAACAAGACAATAAACCAATGAAAACAAGACACATGAACATGGAGAGAGACAGGATGATCACATGACTTGACATGGAAACAGGGAATCACATGACATGGAACCACATGACCTGAACAGGAACTAAACTTTTTAAAAAAAGACATGAACACAAGAACAAAACACATATAGACGTGACAATATGCTAGGCTGGGATTTCAACCCAGGCCCATTTTATGTAACACAACAACTGTACCACTAGACTATAATGTTTAAACATAGCCTATATGCTGATCTACTGAACTAATTTTAGGTACATGCCGGACCTAAATAACCAAATCAAATCAAATCAAATCACTTTATTGTCACACAGCCATATACACAAGTGCAATGGTGTGTGAAATTCTTGGGTGCAGTTCCGATCAACATAGCAGTCATGACAGTGATGAGACATATACCAATCTACAATAAATATCAAATTAACACAGCACAATTAAACATCTGTTATACACATAATTACACTCAACAGTATACAAATAATAACATACACTGTACAGTATACAATACGCACTATATAGATACACATTAATCAATCAATAAAAATAAAAAATAAAAATATATAAAAAAAGTATATATATATAGAATGTACAGTATTGTACTGTATTGACATTCAGGCTGTCGGTTGATAGTCAGTTGTTAAGAGAGAATATAATATAATAATAATATAATTTATGACACAGAAAATAATAATAAAAATAAAACATTTAAACAGTGTATTACAGCTTCTTATGTAAATCTGCAATACATTTGATCATTAATTGGTTTGTGCCATGTTGTCTGTAAACCCTAATAGATGACACTAACAAATAATGAGCAAAAAGCTGCGACTGAGAAAATGTTCATGAACAAATAAACCTGTCTGATGCAAACTTGCTTTAACAGTCATTTCTGATCTGAACTGCCAGCACTGTCTCAGGACAGAGCTTCTGTCTGCAGTGAGCCAGAGAGCCAGGATGACATTATTCATCCTCAGCTACCTTATGCATTTCACATTTAAATCCTGCAAGAAGAGATCAGAAACAGTCATCTAACCACATTGGGGCTTGACTGTTGATTTCAGAGGCAGAGAAACTTGATTTTACCTTTCAGATAGTTCCCTTCCTTGGTTTATTTTAACACTTACAGTATTTATTCCACTACATTTCACAAGGTCTATGTTAAGACTCCAAAGGAACATTTTCAGACATATGTTTGAGCAAGATACTAAGAGGGAGAGGAGAGGGAGAGAGAGAGAGAGAGAGAGAGAGAAATTTGGAGGTGTGTAGACACAGATTTAGCTTTTTAGGCCCTCCTTGTAAGACTCAGAAGCTCTTAAACCCGATTGCTCTTTGTCAGAACGTGAGAAATTGTTACTAATACAGGGAAGGCAATCCATTTATTAGGACCCTTATATGTGATTGGTATCTATCTATCCATCCATCCATCCATCCGTCCAATCATCCCTCTGTCTAAACTACAGTATCTATCTATCCATCATATATCAATTGATCCATCTGTCTGTCTGTCCATCCTATCATCCAGCAATCTATCCATCCATCCATTCATCCACCCCTTCAATCATCCACCCATCCATCCATTCAATAATCCATCCATCCATCCACCCCTTCAATCATCCACCCAACCATCCATTCAATAATCCATCCATCCATCCATCCATCCACCCACCTATTTATTCAATAATCCATCCATCCATCCACCCATCCATCTGCCCATCCATCCGTTCAATCATTCATTAGTTTATTTATCCCTCCATACATCCACACGTTCAATCATCCACTAATCCATCCGTTCAATAATCCATCCATCCACCCATGCATCCGTTCAATAATCCATCCATTCAATAATCCATCCAACCACCCATGCATCCGTTCAATAATCCATCCATCCGTTCAATCATTCGTCAAATTATTTATCCATCCACCCGTTCAATCACCACTAAACCATCCGTTCAATAATTCATCCATCCATCCATCCATTCATTAAATCGTTAATCAATTTATTTATTTATCCATCTATCTATCTATCCATCAACCCCTTCAATCATCCACCCATCTGTTCAATAATCCATCCATCCATCCATCTACCCACCCACCCATCCGTTCAATAATCCCTCTGTCCAAATTACAGTATCTATCTATCCATCATATATCAATTGATCCATTTGTCTGTCTGTCCATCCAATCATCCAGCAATCTATCCATCCATCCATCCACCCCTTCAATCATCCACCCATCCATCCATCCATCCGCCCATCCATTTGTTCAATCATTCATTAGTTTATTTATCCATCCATACATCCACACGTTCAATCATCCACCCATGCATCAGTTCAATAATCCATCCATCCGTCAATCATTCGTCAAATTATTTATCCATCCACCCGTTCAATCACCATCTGAAAATGTGAGTTTCAGGATGTGTCTGCTTCCTATGCAAAGGATTCTTACACAAGAAACTCAAGCAGATGTTCGAATTGCATGATTACTGTGCGTGTCAACACAACAAAGGCATAATAAGAATGCTTTAAATAATGGTGGGCAAAAGTTAGAATTTTCACAACAGAAACAGATTTAGAGAGAGAGAGAACAGAGTCTTTTATCAAGAATTTTCTGCTTCGTGTCAATAAAAAGATAGCTGTTCATGAGAAATTTGTGATGATGTGTGAAACGGTCTCAATTTTTGTTACATTTATTTTGCTGTGTGTGCTGTAAATGGATACTGTTGCCATTACCAAAACAATGCAAAATATTCACACATTTATCCTCAGTAAGAATTCCACTGTTGCTTGAAACAGTATCTCTGAGTTGCAGGGTTGCGTATTTCAATGCAAATGCAGAAACATCACTCGTAAACATTACACGTAAAAAATGACTTTATTGGAGTTGGGGAGGGGCTCTTCATTGATCATTCATCATGGAATAATGAGGTGCCCTTTTTCTGCCTGCTTCAAAATAAAAAAAAACAAATAAAGCAGGGCTGAGGCCATGCGGCAAACCATGCAAAATATATAATGAATTCTCTTATTTTCATTAATACAGCCAACCTTTTCAGCTACAGCATGATATTCATCACAGAAAAGCCCAAAAGCACTCAAACCAGTTTGGTTTGTGATGTGATAAGCCAACAAACACACTGAGAATATTGTCTCTGTGTGCAGACCAAGGTCGACTTATAGTGCATCCAACCACGCTGCCAAACAAGGACAGAAAAGATACTGATCTTCCCAGGGGAGGTCGAAAAAAAAGCACTTGCACACAGAATAGATGCTTCTAACTTGAAAGCATATGTTTTCAACCTCTTTGTCCTTGACAAACCTATATGTAGCCTATTCACTTTTCACCGTCAGACAAACAATAATCAGTTTACCCTTGTCAGATTGCTCAAGATCCATGCTATTGGTCAGCGGCTAAAACTGCAATATCAAGTTAATTTGACATGGCCTTCAAAAAACATCAAGTCAATGGATGATGCATTAGAGGAGCATTACAATTAAAATGCATGGCGTGGAATGCTCTGGCACAGAAGGACCTTTGAGTAACAGCCTCATTGTAATTTTCGCTTAATTAGTGCAACACATCCCGCAGTCAAAAACCAGGAGGACTAAACGTAGAAAGTTCTTCTTGATGAAATTTTTCTGGCATGCAAACGTCTGCCTCGTTAATTCTTTGCACCCTTGGGAATTGACAGGGTCATGCCAAGTTTCAGTTTTTAGCTGTTGCAGATGCTGTTATTGTTGCATAGATATCTCAAGACTGCAACACCAAAATAAGAATGCAGACAAGAAAAACATACTTGTACAAGCTAAATGGCAAATGTATAGTTGAAAGTCCTCATTGAAGGAATAGTTTGCCCCAAAAAATCAAAATTCTGTATTAATTTTTGCCATGAAACACAAAATGAGATGTTCGGCAGAATGTCTAAGCTGTTCTTTTGCAATGCCATGCTCCAAAATGACTAAAAAAAGTGTATAAAGTATCAAGCTATAAGATAGGTTTACATGAGGAACAGACTGAAATTTAAGTCGTTATTCACTAAAAATCTTCCCATTTTGTAGCTCTCAAATCAAAAAATTGCTTTGACATTTTATTTAGTCACAAGACACACAAGAACCAATGTCATGGCATCAATGCCACCGATGTGTCATTTTTGTATTCATCTTCATGAAGGGGAAGATATTCATTGGGTAGCCACTTAAATCTATCATAAAAACTTGGAATATTGGGAACAAGTTGTATGGACTATTTTAAGTTGTTTATGGACCCTTTTCACATATCCAGGTTTGCAGAGTGGAAGTAGAATCATAGTTGGGCAAACTTAAATGGAGGTGAATGGGAGACCACAACAAACATTTTTGCTCACCCATTTGCTCCAACTGCAAAAGAAAATATGTATGATTAGGCTTTCATGGCTTTTCAAAGGAAGATAAAAATATAGAGCACTGGATAACAGCAGTAATAAGAGAGAAATAGGCTACATTTTCTGTCACTCCCTCAGCAGCTGTGTTAGAAGCCTCATTGCAGCTGTGGTAACTCGATTTTTAAAACTTACCCCAAGGTAATATAATATAAAGTTCAATGTTATACATTTACACTAAATATTTTTAAAATTGGAAATATAAAAAAGTTTGCAACACGTCTGTGAAAAAGGTGTGTAACAGTTAAAGGACAGGCAAGGAGGAGGTGGGAACTGGCTGAACAGTCAATGTAAAGTTTAATGATATAAATGAACTTAAAACAATTTAAAACATAAGGACACACATACACACATTCAGCGCAGCCACATGCGTCTCTCTCTCTCTCGATCTGGCATCTCCAGCTCCCCTTTATCTCACTTTCCCGCTGATCATCTGATTCAGCGCTGGCCATGCACCCTAATGGCCCGGCCACACCCTCCTCCTCATCACAGGGTCCATTGTCCTTTTTGGAGCTTGGCATTATAAATCACTTGGATTAATCTGAAATTCTGTTTTGCATCTCCTTTTGTCCTACGCAGAAGAACAAAAACAATATGGTTTTGAAATTACAAGAGCATGAGTTAATGATGACAAAATTTTCATTTTGGTTGAACTATTACCCCTTTAATATATTAATTGTTCTAAGAACGGATGCCTCTTGTCAGGTTGTTATAAAACAGGAGAAGACTCTGAGGAACTTCTGTAGGATGATGAGCTGGTGGCTGAGAAATCTGTCCACAGGGGGTGAAATTCCACATCTTGGCAGTGGATCAATACATCCCTCCCTTGTAGACTCTGGCCATTGAGTTCTCAGTGCAGTATCTACCTAGCAAGGCCACTGTAATGAGCTGAGCCATCCATTGGGCTTCTACAAATTACCCCACTGAAGTTTGTCTGGGGAATTAAACGGGAGAGGGACGATACCCCAAGGCAGAATTATTCTTGTTGGAGCTCTCAATCACCACACATTACCATCTAATAAAAAAGGCCTGCTCTCCTGAGAGACACAGAAATGTGCCATTGCTCAGCAATTAAGCTCAGAGTTGTGTTCTGGTGACATATAGCTTTTGTTTTTTTGCTGTTTGCTGTTTTGCTCATGCCTTAGACCTCAGGGTAGACGTTTAGGATGTCAGCATGTACCAGTCCATATCCCTAAAACATAGATGCTGCACTTTTGAATCCTCACTTTAATTAAAACATTCTCAAGCTTGCTGAGAAACCATCAAGTTAGAGAAGCTTTTGAAACTTCAGTTTCTGCCCAGGAGGTCACATTAAAATATACCTTACCAAGATTATTGCATCCCAAAAATATGTTTATCATTGTTTTTTGTTCAACCAGAACTTCAACTTACAAGTAATTTTCTACCAAAACAATGCAACAATCATTTGCTTAAGAACTTGGAACTTATTCAGCTGGATAAGGAGAACACAAAACGATCTGATGAGAGGTTGGCATGATGTTTCAGAGAGTTCCCATATATAGGGTGACCAGATTCCTGCTTGTGGAAAACAGGACAGCCCCCTCCCAGCAAAAATGAAATTGACATATCCTTACCTAGGCACAGATCAATGCGAAGTAGAGGATGCATCAGCATCTGTAACTGTTGTCACCTTGTACTTTTCACTGGCAGCAGTTTTTCTTAGTGTGCACTAGCCTTTCAAGAGTTTATCATAAAATGCAGAGCAGTCCAGTCCAAAATTAAGACGTGTGAAAAGCATTGCCTTCATGACTGTTACACTGAGTCAAGATTTATCCGGTGTCCATGCTGCGTTCATTAATGAGAACATACGCTCCACAGATGCAGATGTCCCAGGCAGGCATAAAACAAACTCCACAACCTTGGCTAAGACTCTGAAGTTGATGGTCTTGCTCTCCAGTTCACGAAAAATGTCTGTCCATCTCTCAGACATGGCCATCTTGTTCATGTTCCACTCAGTGATGCGACAATGTTTTTCTTTCAAGCCCACTCATCAAAGAGCGTGGTTTCGTCAATCAAACTGAGAACGGGGATTCTGGTGTAGAAGTGTTCGAGGCTGCTCTGAATGTCTTTCCACTCTGGGATGTCTCTCAGTAGGGCCCACTCAAGTTTTTTTGTGTTCTCCAATGAGCGGCTCCAATTTTGGAGGTAATCCACTGATGCTGAATAAAAGTTTCTGACTGCACAAAAGAAATCATCCGCTCGCATGTCACCAGCTTCAACCAGGGCATCCAACTGCTTTTAAATGTCAGTGGGTATGAATGATTCCTCCAGCCTGGCCTGCAAGACTTTTCTCAGGTCACGAATGTGCAAATCTATGGCCGTGCACAACAGAATTATAAGCAAAAAGTCCTTCACTTGCATGCACCTTGTCAGATTCGGAAATATTGCTTCACAAAAAAAATCGCTAACACTTGGTGTGGCACACTTACTTAGCAGCATCCACATGCTTTTTTGTATGAACATGCTGCGTGATGTTGGTGCGGCCTCCATGGGTGATGGAAAAGCGAGCTCCACAAATCTCACACCTCCCTTTACTAGGCTCTGTCTGTGACTCCTTTTTTAGAAATGTAATCTATTTTTGAAGATCCTCATTAAATGTACATGGACGCTTTCTTGACATTTTTCCAGCCGCAATTTCTTCTGTGTGCTCTTTCAAACCGAATCTTCTATCAGTTCACTAACTCGACGTCTATTGATAGGGGATTGTGATTGGATAGTTTAATCCAATCATGTACTTCAAATAACACAGTGTGATTTTATTGCTTTTACAAGCCATATCCTTGGCTAACTTTGATTAGAATACTCACGTAACTGAGAAAGTCGCATAAGTGAATTTTAGGGGAGGGGAAATACGGGACAAAACACGTTTTTTTCAGAATAAGTCGAGACACTAGAAAAAGTGCTTAAATACGGGACTGTCCTGGGAAAAACGGGATGTCTGGCCACTCTGCCAGTTTTGCATTGTGCTCCAGCATGTGTTACTTCCCTTGTGTTTTAACCAGAAGCATGTTGCGTCAGCAGCAAGGGAGATCCCGCATTGAAACCAGGAAATTATCATGTTCACACAATCAGTGGCAAGCAAGATTCAGAGGTTGCATTTTTCCCTCTTACATACAGGTTTGGGGTTTGAGTTTATAAAATATGCATTCCTTTTCACTGTATTACAGCCTGTACAGCTGAAAACAACTTGCTTTACAACTCGCTTTTGGCGCCCATCCATGGACATTGCACCCGGAATATGGAGCTCACACGTGCTCATCCGCCCAACAACACTTAATGTTTTGCCACTGGGAACAATGTTACACATTTCAGTAAGCACAGGCCAATTTTAGCTAAAGAAAAGTCAACCTACTGTTTCTGATTTCACCATGAGATCAGTACATTTTGATGCTCCGGCATCACCACTACAGTCATCAGAGCAGATGAACAATAACAAATGATATTGAACACTTAACACCTAGGGTTTTGACCTCATGACCTTCAATAACAACAGTTATGCTTTGTGATTGGCTGCTGCTCCTTACTCACCACACTTATGAAGTCTTTATAGGAACAGATCACCCAAAAATTAAAATGTTGTCATTATGTCATTTTTGTAATTTTGTCAAAGCCATGTCAAATCTGTATATCTATATTTAAATTAACGAACAGTTACCTAACAAACAAAAGATAGATGCTATTTGCAGCCTGGTGCAAATAATTATATTTGCTATTTATATCCTATTGCAAATAGTGGTAGATATTGTTTGCACCCAAACCCAGGTGCAGATAATGGTCGATACTATTTGCACCCTGGTGCACATAGTGTTAGATGCTATTTGCACCTTGGTGCAAATAATGATATATGCTATTTACACCCAGTACAAATAGTGGCAAATATTATTTGCACCCCAACCCTGGTGCAAATAATGGTAGATACTAATTGCACCCTGGTGCAAATAGTTTCAGATACTATTTGCACCCATATTTAAATATTAACATATTGTTACGAATCACGCCTCTGTAGTTCCTCCCACTCACCACCAGAGGACTCCATCACCCAGGTATTGACTTTAACTCTCTGGACTCCATTTCCCATAATACCCGTACCTGGCAATGATTACCTGTTCACCTGTTTCCAATCTACTCAGCTATTTAAGTCTCACTCTCACTCTCTCTCATGGCGAAGTCATGTTTTGCCCTGAATGACATTTCTGAGCATTCTCTGTGTTTATTGCATTACCTGTGAATGATCCTGGACTGTTCACCCTGTTTTGACCCGTTGCTGCCTGCCTACTATTACTGCCTTGTTTACCTGGATATAATCTGTGATTGTCTGCCGCCTGCCCTGACCTCTTGCCTGTTTATTGTAATCTCTCTGGATTACCTTGGATATTACTGTTGCTGGTGATTGACCCCTCCCTGTCTGTATTACTATGTTTATTTTTATTAAAAGCTGCATATGGATCTCAACTCATCATTACAGAAGACTTCACCTCAAACAGATCCAGAGGCTTTTCTGCAACTAACCACCGAGGTCTCAGCACAAGCGAATGTACTGGCCGTACACCACCAACAGCTTGACCGGCTGACATCATTAACAGAGGAGCATGTTAAGACTTTGCAAAGCCTAAATTTACCAACACCAAACCCATCAGCCTCTTCATCTAATCCAGTGGCTCACCTAGCACATTCACCACTAACCCACGCCTAGCCTTTCCTGAGAAATTCAATGGGTCACAATGTAAGGGATTTCTGCTTCAATGTTCTCGGTTTGTTAATCAACAACCCACACTATACCCCACTGATGAGAACCACATTTCCTTTGTTTGATCGCTGCTTACCGGTAAGGCGTTGGACTGGATTGCAGCGGTGTGGAATGGCAACAGTACAACATTCCCTTCGTTCAGTTACTTCCTCCACCGATTTCGTGCTGTGTTTGAACATCCAGTAGGAGGCAAAGACACTAGAGATCTACTGTCTTCTCTTCATCAAGGTAATGTTCCATGCTTTGTCACAGCCAAGACTGAGTCTGCTCCATGCCTTGTCACAGCCAAGCCTGAGTCTGCTCCATGCCTTATCACAGCCAAGCCTGAGTCTGCTCCATGCCTTGTCACAGCCAAGCCTGAGTCTGCTCCATGCCTTGTCACAGCCAAGCCTGAGTCTTCTCCATGCCTTGTCACAGCCAAACCTGAGTCTGCTCCATACCTTGTCACAGCCAAGCCTGAGTCTGCTCCATGTCATGTCACAGTCACGCCTCAGCCTGCTCCATGCCATGTCACAGCCACACCTCAGCCTGCTCCATGCCATGTCTCAGCAACACCTCAGCCTGCTCCAAGCCATGTCACAGCAATGCCTCAGCCTACTCCACTCCATGTCCCAGTCAAGTCTGAGTTGGTTCCATGCCAGGTCATAACCTTGCATTCCGGGACTCCCTGCTTGAAGCCCTTCTCGGTCCTTGTCTCCAAGTTGAATTATCCACCTCTGATGTCAGTGCGTAGGGTCATGAAGATCCTTCCTCACAGCTTGTCAGAAACCTTGCCTGCCACGGCCAATGAGCCGACGCCTGCCACAGCCAACGAGCCGGAAGCCTCATCCGTCCTAGAGCCAGCGTTGCCAGTCTCGTCTGTCCCAGGGCCAGCGTTGCCAGTCTCCTCTGTCCCAGAGCCTGCGTTGCCTACTTCGGCCATCTGGAGGAGGAGGAGGAGGAGAGGAAAGGCTTCCATTTCCAAATCTCTGCCAGTGTTCACGACCACAGAGGTCGTTTCCAAGTCTCTGCTCATGTCCATGACCACAGAGGTCGTTTCCAAGTCTCTGCTCATGTTCATGACCACAGAGGTCGTTTCCAAGTCTCTGCCAGTATTCACGACCACAGAGGTCATTCCCAAGACTATGTCCATGCCTACGACCATAGA